>NC_090937.1:1479924947-1480227978 GCF_040938575.1 Ambystoma mexicanum | reverse complement strand
ACTGATAGTCAGTATGCTTTTGGGGTGGTTCATAACTTTGGTCGACTCTGGGCTTAGAGGGATTTCTTGACATCACATGGGGCCATAATTCAACATGGCCCTTTGATTGTACGATTTCTGTCTGCACTCACGTTTTCAAAGCGCCTAGCAATAGTGAAATGCGAGGCACATAAAAGGGTAACATGCAAAGTGGGAGAGGGAAACGCATTTGCAGACAGAATTGCAAAACAAACTGCCACTGATTTGAATAATAAAATGATGACAGTCCAGACTGAGGAAGTACCCTGTGTGAAAGAAGATGGAATTGCCACTGTCAAAGAGATGCAGGCCAAAGCCATGGCCGATGAGATACAAGGGTGGGCAGAGGGCTCTGTTGAGTTAGATTTAGGGGGTTGTTGGGTGGACAAGGGAACTAAAAACTGGATGTTGCGAAATTCTTATGTAACTGCAATGGTCACAATGGCTCACAGCCCTACCCACATCTGTGCAAAAAAAATAATACACCACCTATCTACGGTATGGCAGAATGTAAACATAAAGAAGAATGCAGAGAGGTTGGTGCAGAACTGCATTACGTGTTTACAACACAATGTAGGAAAGGGAACAGTGACTCCAATAGGCAGTTTTGGCCCGCCCTCTATGCCTTTTGAGGTAATCCATTTTGATTTTGATTTCATAGAGATGGAGAGGAACCAAAACTTGAAATATGTCTTAGTGGTGATCTGTGCATTCAGCAAGTGGGTGGAGGCATATCCCTTAAAAGACTGCACAGCAATGAGTACGGCCAAAGTAATGCTTAAAGAATACTTTTCCCGTTTTGGCTTGCCCTGTGTCATATGGTCAGATAACGGTCCACATTTTGTGGGCGCAGTGGTATTACAGATATGTGCAGGTGTTCAGATTGATAAGAGATTTCATAGTTCGAGGCATCCGAGTTCGGCCGGTCTTGTTGAGAGGCACAACGGAATCCTCAAGTCAAAAATTAGCAAGATATGTGCAGGAAGCAAGTTGAGTTGGGTAGATGCATTACCAATAGTGCTATTGTGCATGTGTACATCTGTACAGGCTAGAACTGGGCTCTCCGCGTATGAGATTGTGATGCGGAGACCGGCGAATGTTTTGGTGCGCACCTCAGCCAAAACGACTGAGTGAAGTGGAACATCCTGTACTTAGCACTTATTGTGGCCTTTAAATGCAGAAATTCGTTTGATTCATCAGCAGGTGCAGGAGGCTCTAACCGTAAGATATACTGGTCCGGGGCACGCGCTGGAGCCAGGAGACTGGGTGCTGCTTAAGAACTTTGAGAGAAAATCGTCGTTAGCACCCAGGTGGCGCGGCCCCTATCAAGTGCTTCTGGCAATGCAGACGGCAATACGGGTGGATGGGAGGAAGTCGTGGATCCATGCCACCCATGCCAAAAAGATCCCATCTTCACTGAAAGACTTGCCCAATCCGGACGACCAGAAAGAGACAGCGGTCCCAGAAACGAAAGAAACTGCTGCCAGTCCACCGCTGCTAAATCTGTCCGAGCGAGAAGTGAAACTTGAAACAAAGCCTGAAAAGATTGCCAAAAAAGGGGAAGGGCAAAGAGTGCCCCAACGTTGCCCAGGAGAACCTACATCACTGTTGGCCGACAGGAAATCTGCATTGCAAATAACGACAGATACTAAACGTGTACCCCTTTGGCGCCCACCAGCACTTGCCTTTGCGCCAGAGCCAAAGACCGAATCCGCATCACTGTCGCGGCGCACACCAGCATCTGACTCTGAGCCTGGATCTGGAAGTGCACCGTCACTGTTCACGGATCACACAATACCAGGAGTGAGGCAATATGATTTGCGGCCTCGAAAGACAGAGTGATCCACAGTTCTTTGGTGTTTATGCTAACCTCTGGTTCCGCTCATGGACGGAGAAGGAACTAGAGGTGTAGAGGAGAGAAGTGTGAGAATTGTGCAAGTCGGACAATTCAAGACTCGCGGCTCCTCGGTGCGATCATAAAAAGTACATGTGTCCTGTACCAGAGCAGACAAGCTGGGCGCACATGGTGCAAAGGCAATAGAGAACTGTTCAGAAGTCCTCTGAGCAGTATGAGAGAGGATAAGTGATCTTGCCTAGAACGAATAAGCAAACCAGGTGCAAAGGGCTGGCAGACTAAACTGTTGACAATTCCTTTGAATTTATTGACATCCGGACAAGTGCGACAAAAGGGGGATATCCACGACAAACTTTGTCAGGAAGAAGAAGGCAGGGACGTCATTTGTGGGTCACCAGGGGTCGCAACTGCGACCTCTGTGGTCTCCCTTGCAACCTCTGTGGTCTCCCTTGCGACCTCCACTGAAAAAAAAAGAAAAAACATTTTTTTTTTTTTTTTTTTTTTTTAGTAATGCAAGCTCCTGGGCTGTGGCTCTTTACTTCTGGGGTGGCTGGCTTTCTTGTTCAGGCCACTTAAAAAAAATACTTGAGGCACTCCTGTTCTTATTTTTCTTCTAACACTTTCAGCACTGACCCTAAATAAGAAAGAATAGGAATACCAAATAATGTGTCTTCTGGAATTCTATACAGTAATTGCTGGCCTCATTAAATGTTTATTTCAGGCACACGTCAGGGGGTGAGTCACTGATTTAGTCTGTTCTTAAACGCCTCACTAAGCCGTTCATCCTTCTGAGGTCGATAAATGAATACCAACACAGGTTGGGTGATATTGGGTTATATTTTTTCTATATAAAGCGCTTAATGATGTGTTATTATATAGCACTTACGCTTATCATTTGGTCGTGGACGTCTGCTTGCATACACAGTCATTTGGTAATACGGGCCAATAAACACTGAACTTAATGATACATATGGCGATACATTCTTGTATGAATGTACATCACATAGTGATATCGTAACTATATTTTTCGTAGTGTACAATGCTATGTGATGCCACTTCCTGTTTTGTCAACGGGTGAAATGTCGTGTTCCATCGCTACCCCGCAATATCACTTTAGGGCGGGGTCAAATGACATCACTTCCTGTGATGTCATCAGGGGGTAGAGGGTCGGGTGATGTCACTTCCGCTACCCCTGGCATTTTGGTGAAATTACGTCCCTGGAAGAAGGACGGTGAGAACAATGTCGGGACCGGTTTCAGCCTCCTCCTGCACCACTGCTGAGAATGAGTTAGTTATAAAGACTGTAAATTTAGGGAAAACGCATGGTAAAAAAAATTGGCTTTGACAATAATCATGTGCTTCATGAGTGTGGTAGCACCAATAACGACAGTCTTTGTGTTATGGTATGTGGAGTCTATACACCCATTGGGAATGTTTTTACCAATAGTTAATATATCCACTACTGAAAGCCCGGTTCAGGTGATTACTTATACCTTGTCCCCAATGGAAGAGAGACACTGAGAAGGGTATGGGAACAATATGCTATTACTCATCATGAACATGATGCATGCAATTCTAAAGAAGAATAATTGTTGGGTATGCGCCCATTTACCGCAGCATGCGGGGAAAGGAATAGGCGGGTGTGTACAACCATTACCATTAAGTTCTGCATGCAATGCATCTTTAAGTGCAATGTTTTATGGGAAGTGGAATAAGAGTAGTACTGGTCAATTAGATAGAACAAACATGAATGAGTTTGAGGAAATAATTATGAGGCCTGTGGGTTGTTCCATATTCCATAAAGCGCAAGTGATGTCCCCAGAACCTACATTTAGAAGTGCGTGAAAAATAACACGACAAAATAGACAAGATAGATTGTCCCCGCCAGTTAAAACATCTGTGATGACGTTTCGTGTAAGAACAGACGGGAACAAAGATGCAATTCCCCCTTCATACACAGTGAATTACAACCCGAGAACTGTCCCTTTTTGTCTAAAAAAGAAAGGTTCCTATTCAGTAGGAACATTTACTGGATGCATGAATACAGCGGTACTAAAATGGGAAATAGAACCAGTATATGTGTTACGCTCACCTGGTTCCCACGGGGGCGTCGACCGGAACTGGGCCGCTGTTATTTCCACCAGTGTGACGTGTAGCGCCGAGATGACTGACTGGACTGGCCCGCTCAGCCTAGTTTGTCTGGCTCGCAAGAATATTCTTCTGCAAAGGAGAAGAGGAATTAACCACCCGTGGAATTGAGTGTGAACCCACCTTCCCCACTCCCGTTGTCTTCCCACTGATCACTCTTGATGTCCCCTCCTTAGTCTCACCTGATAGTTTGGAAGGATGAGCTCTCCATCCTGCGTCGGCCGCAGGGGCGCGTTGATGACCAGTTACTTCACTGGCATAGAGGAATTGGTGAGTTCCAGTATTGACTCTAAAGTCCAATTGTTCATAAGAGTTCAAAGGTCTGCTCTTCCCTCTGTCCGATTCCTTGCAGGTTGCCAATTAATCCACTCGAAGATTTCCAAATGGCACTCGGTAAGATTCAGATAAGTCTATTGTATTTTTCCCCTTAGGGGCCGGGGTACGGCGATGAAGCAGAGTTGACTGTGCCGACCCGAGATGAGGTGAGACCCCGTGGTAATTCAGGTAAGTTTTGTGGGGGGTAACTGGTATTGTCCTTGCTTTCTCCCCTTAGGGGCCTTGGTACGGCGATGAAGCAGAGTTGACTGCGCCGACCCGAAATGAGGTGAGTACCTCCCGTGGTAAATCAGGTAAGTCCTTGGGGGTAGCTTGTATGGCCTTAGAGAGTCCCCTTGCTCACCTTGCTGTCTTTGTCTCCTTAGGTGTCGGAGGGCAGCCGCGAGATGAAGAGAGAGCATGATGGAATGCTGAAGTACCGCCAAGCAGGTGAGTTCAGCGCGGCGCCGTAGGAATGCAAAGCAATGCTTCAAAGACTTCTGTCTTTCAGTTCCGTGGCAAAATGGATCAGGATTCAGGTAAGGATTAAAGTTAAAACTCCTGTTCTAACCTTTATCCTTTTTGTCTTCTTGTTTCAGGAGTCCCAGGACTGAAGCGGGCATAGCTGAAGGCTGGAGCTGCAGAAAACACGGTGAGCGTTACGCTGCAGCAAGCAGAATAACGCGAAGCACGTGTAGCTGTCCGGGCGTGGTTTAAATAGCCTTGGAAGAAGATCCAGGTAAGTATTCTTCCACAGCCCCACCCAAGTAACAAAATAGTCCCTTCAGTAAAATAGTCCCTCCTCAGCCTCATTTGGCTTGAGTCTTCATGCAGCATGGTCTGCCTCAGGTTAGTATGCAGCATGGTCTGCTTCAGGTAAGTTATCAATAATGAGCCTGGCGCCCATTGCGCCAGGACTGACTTTATCTTTATGAGCCTGGTGCCATAGGCGCCAGGACTGTACCCAAACAGCCCCTAACTGGGGCTTTTGGGCATGCTCCAAGTGGCATGATGCCTGCTTCCGGGGCTGCTGTGCCTGGTCTTCCAGGGGCAGGCATCATGACAGCACTCCCCCTCAAGGCCCCTCCTAAAGTCGTTCCCCCTCTTGGCCGTGGTTTGTCTGGAAATTCCCAATGAACCTCTTCACTAAACGAGGTGCATGCACGTGGTCACTAGGTTCCCAAGACCTTTCCTGTGGACCATAACCTTTCCAGTCAATTAGGTAAAAGAGTTTTTTTGAGTCCAAAATATTCTTGACTTCGAACTCGGGCTCCCCGTCTATGAGGATAGGTTCAGGTCGAGTGGTTAGCCTTGTTCCTGGTTGCACTGGCTTCAAAAGAGACACGTGGAAAACGGGATGGATTCGCATATGAGCAGGTAGGTCCAACTTGACGGCCACTGGGTTAATAATTGCCTTGACAGAAAAAGGTCCCAAATACCTGGGGTTAAAGGTCCGAGTCCCCTTGAGTGGTAAGTGCTTAGTGGCTAACCATACTTGGTCCCCTATTTGGTATTGAGGAGCTTCACTTCTGTGCTGATCCGCATCCTTTTTGTATTTTTCCTTAGCCTTTTGCAAATGGATGGTTGCTTCTTTAAAGAAGCTTGTGTAATAACAGCGTGGAGATGGTCCACTGTGGGCATCTCTAAATGCTGGGGTGAATCCAAATCTGAGGTTCAAGGATGGTGCCCATAATTGGTAAAAAAAGGACTTTGTCCAGTTCCTGAGTGTACGGAATTATTGTACGCATACTCTGCGATCCACAGAATGTCTTTCCAATTCCCCTCAGACTGATGTAGCATACAACGGAGGTACTGTTCAAGAGTCTGGTTGGTCCTCTCCGTTTGACCGTCGGTCTGAGGGTGTTGACTGGTCGAAAGCCTAACATCAATTTGTGCCAGTTGGCAGCATTTCCTCCAAAAATGTGAAATGAATTGACTACACTGAAGGAAAGCCATGCAGGCGGACAACATTTTCAAGGAATTCCTTGGCTAGGATTGAAGCTGAAGGTATCCCTTTTAAAGGAATGAAGTGGGCCATTTTAGAAAAAAGATCTACTATAACTAGAATGGTATTGTAACCTTGGTACGGGGGTAAATCCGTGATGAAGTCTAATGACAAGGTATGCCAAGGGGTAGGTGGTATGTCTAATGGTTGCAATAATCCAGCAGGTTTTTTCTTTTGCCCTTTATGACGACTGGACTGGACATAGATTCTGCTGCAAGGTGGTTGTGCTCCAGGTACAAGATCTATTTGACAATCATACGATCTGTGAGGTGGTAAGGTGTTTGCCTGTTCCTTTTGGAAGACATCCTGAAAGTCTTGGTATTCAACAGGTAATTGCATGGCTACTGGAATTACTGGGGCCAGGACTGAGTTTTGAGTTTTCCTTGGGTAGCAGGTGTGAGCACATTCTGGGAAGGTTAGTCTCTTCTCTCGCCAATCAATACAGGGATTATGTTTTTCCAACCAAGGTATCCCCAGTATCAGCTGAAACTGTGGTGCCTTGATTAAGTCAAACATCATAGCCTCTCGATGCCCATCTTGACTCAGCAATGTCATCTCTGCAGTGGAATGAGTTACGGGTCCAGAGGCAATTTCCGTTCCATCTACAGTGGTGACAACATTGGCTGTGGTCTTGCGGGTGAGAGATAGATTCATCCTGGTAGCCAATTCCCAGTCCAAGTAATTTCCTATGGCTCCACTGTCTACGTACGCCTTTACCGCGTGCATGCGTGATGGCTGCTCTGGATCTACAAGGACCATGGGTATGGTGAAATGCGAGGTCAGAGTGTCCTTCTTTAAGCTCGGCAAGCGGACCTCTACGCTTTCCGGGTGTGGTCGTTTCCCGAGTCAGATTTCACATGGTTTTCGTCTGCTGCTCCTATAACTTTCTTGGGTGGTTTTACAGGGCAGTTCCGAAGAAAATGACCAGTAGTTCCGCAATATAAACATAATTACAGTTGCCGTCTTCTATCTCTCTCCTTTTGGGTTAGGGGTCCTTTAATCCCCCCGATTTGCATTGGTTCTGAGACATCTACTCCCTTGGAGCTTACGTGGGTTTTAACCAACACCTTGTTCTCAAACTTGGTTCGGTCAGCCTTCCTGGTTTGAAGTCTGTGATCGAGCTGGACCACTAGATCTATATATTCAGCACAGTCGAGGCGGGTTCACGATTTGGGCCAAAACATCTTTGAGTTCTCCTCAAAGTCCTTGATGGAATAATGTGATTCGCTTGGCTTCAGGCCATTCGGTTTCCACTACTAATCTATTGAAAGTTGCAATGTAAGATAAAAGATCCTGGTTACCTTGACGTAGGGATAAAAGTTTGTTGTCCAAAGCCTGTCCTCGAGAGTGTTGGGTGAATAGTCTTTCCATGCTTGTTCGAAAACCCTGGAAATCTCGAAGAATCGGGTCATCCTGGTTAACTAGTGGAATGGACCAATCCGCCGCACTGCTGCTGAGATATGACAGTACAAAGGCTACCTTGGCCTGATCGTTTGGGAAAGCTCCAGAGCTACATAAAAAGTGCAAGCGGCATTGATTCATGAATGTTGCAAACCCTTTTGGGTCTCCGGCAAAACGTTCAGGCGGAGCCAAAGGAACGGCTCCAGGTAAATTTATCTGCACCGGGTTACTCGATGGTACAGGAGCTGGACTTGCCCCAAGTCCTGGTAGAGGTGTTTTTCCAGCCTGGCTCTGTAATAGTTGTCTGGCCAACTCATCAGTTCGTTCTTTTGACACTATCAGTTCCCTCCTGAGGGCATTGGTTTCTTGGCGGGCGGAATGCACTTCGGCCCTTAATTCCCCTAATAATTGGGCCAACTGATCAGTTTCCGAGGTCTCCATGACGCCCAGGTGGGTATTTGTGGGTAGGCTTTGCGTTCTGTTACGCTCACCTGGTTCCCATGGGGGCGTCGACCGGAACTGGGCCGCTGTTATTTCCACCAGCGTGACGTGTAGCGCCAAGATGACTGACTGGACTGGCCCGCTCAGCCTAGTTTGTCTGGCTCGCAAGAATATTCTTCTGCAAAGGAGAAGAGGAATTAACCACCCGTGGAATAGAGTGTCAACCCACCTTCCCCACTCCCGTTGTCTTCCCACTGATCACTCTTGATGTCCCCTCCTTAGTCTCACCTGATGGTTTGGAAGGATGAGCTCTCCATCCTGCGTCGACCGCAGGGGCGCGTTGATGACCAGTTACTTCACTGGCGTAGAGGAATTGGTGAGTTCCAGTATTGACTCTAAAGTCCAATTGTTCATAAGAGTTCAAAGGTCTGCTCTTCACTCTGTCCGATTCCTTGCAGGTTGCCGATTAATCCACTCGAAGATTTCCAAATGGCACTCGGTAAGATTCAGGTAAGTCTATTGTATTTTTCCCCTTAGGGGCCGGGGTACGGCGATGAAGCAGAGTTGACTGTGCCGACCCGAGATGAGGTGAGACCCCGTGGTAATTCAGGTAAGTTTTGTGGGGGGTAACTGGTATTGTCCTTGCTTTCTCCCCTTAGGGGCCGGGGTACGGCGGTGAAGCAGAGTTGACTGCGCCGACCCGAAATGAGGTGAGTACCTCCCGTGGTAAATCAGTTAAGTCCTTGGGGGTAGCTTGTATGGCCTTAGAGAGTCCCCTTGCTCACCTTGCTGTCTTTGTCTCCTTAGGTGTCGGAGGGCGGCCGCGAGATGGAGAGAGCGTGATGGAATGCTGAAGTACCGCCAAGCAGGTGAGTTCAGCGCGGCGCCGTAGGAATGCGAAGCAATGCTTCAAAGACTTCTGTCTTTCAGTTCCGTGGCGAAATGGATCAGGATTCAGGTAAGGATTAAAGTTAAAACTCCAGTTCTAACCTTTATCCTTTTTGTCTTCTTGTTTCAGGAGTCCCAGGATTGAAGCGGGCGTGGCTGAAGACTGGAGCTGCAGAAAACACCGTGAGCGTTACGCTGCAGCAAGCAGAATAACGCGAAGCACGTGTGGCTGTGCGGGCGTGGTTTAAATAGCCTTGGAAGAAGATCCAGGTAAGTATTCTTCCACAGCCCCACCCAAGTAACAAAATAGTCCCTTCAGTAAAATAGTCCCTCCTCAGCCTCATTTGGCTTGAGTCTTCATGCAGCATGGTCTGCCTCAGGTTAGTATGCAGCATGGTCTGCTTCAGGTAAGTTATCAATAATGAGCCTGGCGCCCATGGCGCCAGGACTGACTTTATCTTTATGAGCCTGGCGCCATAGGCGCCAGGACTGTACCCAAACAGCCCCTAACTGGGGCTTTTGGGCATGCTCCAAGTGGCATGATGCCTGCTTCCGGGGCTGCTGGGCCTGGTCTGGTCTTCCGGGGGCAGGCATCATGACAATATGTGGGAGATCCTGTCTATTTTATATGTGGAGAAAAAGCATATCCTTGGTTGCCCAGAAACTGGGGAGTTACATGTTACCTAGGTCTACTGTTCCCGGGAGTGTTCCTCTTAGAAACAGCAGACATGGCCAGGCTATGCAGATCTAGAACCCAAAGGAGTAGCACAGGTGTTTTGATAGCGAAGGACGTAGCAAAATCATTCATATCATTCTTGTCCCAGATAGTGAACTCCTATAACATAAGGCAGCTGTCCAGAATACTAAAAGATACCATAAACACAACGACAGATATACTATTTAACATGACGTTGGAAGAAAAAGGAATTAGGTTAATGACGCTGCAAAATAGGATGGCTCTCGATGTAATCCTGGTTGATCGTGGGGGAATTTGCAAGATTGTGGGATCAGCGTGCTGCGTATTCGTAGATGACTACTCCCCTACGATTTTTGAAGCAATAAAAAAAATGCATGTCTTAAGCTCCGAACTCCCTACTGAAGAAGGGGACTGGGGTATAGGGTCCTGGTTTTGGGGAATACTGCATTCTTGGGGATGGAAGTTGATTGCGATATTAGTAGTAGTGTTTGGAATATTCATAACGTGCTGTTGTTGCATACACTGCCTACCGATAGTTTGCACTGAGATAACTGAGGGATGTACTAAGGGATGTATGCATATGATAACAAAAAGAAAACAAATTTATGGCCGGGATGACAGAGACACAAATGAAATGAAAACAGTGAAAGAATGAATGGCTATAGATATTAATGATGATGCTTATAATAGCATGCAAAATTCAGACATAAGTACTTCGGACTTATCGTCATCAGAGGAGGATACAATGAATGAATGAGACGTTTGGCATACGGCCAAAAGGAGGGTTCGTTGGTCTAGGAAAAATGGACACCTCTCACGATGGACGGCAAACGCATTTTGGTGGCCGAAGGCCAACCGTCTCATGTACGTAACGATGGAAATACAGGTTTCCGAGTTTTGACCAATGAACGGCCATTTTGATGTAACAAGTATCGCCATTTTGTTTTCTAACGATTGCTCATTGCTTTCTGTTCAAATTGCTTTGCAGCACATTTCTGCTTACACTGCTCGACTGTTAACATTGTTGTCGGAACGTGAAAGGACAAGGCCGCAAAGCCGCGAGGCTAATAAGAGTTTGCTGAACCACAACGTAGGCAGCTCTGGAGAGGAATGCCCGGCTCCCTCCTGAATGTAGCCTTGAAGCAGAGCCACAGGGCATTTAATCATTTCACAGCTGCCAGCCAGTCTCATTATATGGTAGAATATGTTAGAATAAAGCAGCTAAAGGCTTGAATTATGCTCTTCTTGCGGCACCCCTTTTCCGAGCCCTGTAGAGTGTGTCGGCTCCCAGGACACGAATTGCACCTCATAGGTAGCAAGGTCTGGAATGTGACTCTTCCCCCATATGTAGCTCACTTACAAGAACAGAAGCACTATGTTCTGTTCAACAACGAAAAGATGTCGCCACACTTGCAAGGTTGCATACTGTTGCTAGAATAGATATTTGAAGGTGTCATATTCGTCGAAATTGTCCATCATCAAACCGAGTTCAAAGAAACCCAATAAAGGGGGGTGTTAAACATGTCACAGCTGATTGTATTATATGCATTTTGTATATATGTAACTGATGTACGTAATTCACTCTCTTGCATCCCTCGAGGTCTAGAGATACACATCGCAGGGCGTGAGACCGAGTTGGCCAACTGAGACTATTTGCTGTGCAATAAACCCTAGCTTTGGGAATACAACTTCGTGTCTGGCGTATCTATCGTGTGTGGTGACTTACCTTGTTTCTATAACACGAGGGACCCCTACAGGCCCCTTTCACTACCCCCGGCCTCCTCCTCTCCTTCCCTCATCTGTGAATGTCTGTCTTCTATCCAGAAGTAGTGTGCAGCCAATGACCTCTGCCTTAATGCCAGTAAGACTGAGATTCTACTCATCGGCACACCCACTCCCTCCTTCCCTGCAGATCTCTGGCCTGCCTCTCTTGGCCCTCTTCCTGCTCCCACCTGCAAGGCAACAAACCTCAGGTTCATCTTCGACTCCACACTCTTCTTCTGTCCTCACATCTCTGACGTCTCTAAGAAGTCTCACTACCATCTGCACCTCCTCAGAGGTATTCTTCCTTTCCTCACCTTCCCCCAGAAGCTCACTGTCTCCAGAGCCCTGGTTCTCTCTTGGTTGGACTATTGTAACAGCCTCTGTCTAAATCTGCCTGCCTCTACTCTCTGCCCTCTGCAACTTATCTAAAACAGGACTGCGAAACTTGTCCTTGACCTCAAGCCCAGGGATCGTATCTCTCCAGGACTGAAATCTTTGCACTGGCTCCCAGTGTCTGCGAGGATTAAATTCAAAACCCTCTGCATTGACCACAAGGCCTTCTGGGGGCTGGGGCTGAAATACCTTCAACTCTCTCTTCCTAAATATCTTCCTTCCTGAGCTCTTCGCTCATCTGCCTCCAACTCCCTCAGGGTCAGTCGCTTCTCCAAGCAACGATTTGGTGGTAGATCTCTCTCTTCGGCAGGGGCCTCCCTCTGGAACAGCCTTCCTGTCTCCCTGAAACTTGAGGAGAACCATCTCTGGTTCCGGAAGCACCTCAAAACCTTCCTCTGTCATGAACCGTCGCCTGTGTCCCCTTTGGACCTCCTGGTCCCTGACCAATAGAGCTCTGAATGCAGTAACCCTCCCAAAATGGCCGTCGTATACGAAACGTAGCTTGCCAGCCTTTACGTTCCATGCTTCACACACTATTAAACAGACACACCCCTGCGGCGCTGCGCGTCTCAATGCTGCTGTTCGCCGTAGCTGGACGTGTGCTGCCGGAATTCGCTCGGGGCTATCCTCTTCAATTTCCCCTTTCCCGGTTCCTTGATTCCTCCTCCTTTCCTTACATCCTCTAAACGTACCCAACTTCCTGGATTTTCACTGCGCTCGAGTCACGGCTACCGTGCCTCCGTGCGCAGACATTGTTCCTTCCTGGTTCCATCCCAGACAGTCTGAACAAAGCACGCTGGAATCCGAAGACCCGCGTACAGCTCTATACAAATCCCGGACTGTGCGAAAGAAGTCACGAAAGAAGGTTGCAAGCCAACAGGAAATACAGGTGAGAAGGGGAGAGACTTGCAACAGATTGTGACGCCCAAAAGTCAATATGGATACAGGGATGGAAGCCACGGTTCAAGACCTCATGCAAGGCATGCAGGAACTTACCACCGAAGTTCAAAACCTTAAAGCTGAGAACGCTGCCTTAAAGCAGCTGGTATTGTCTCGGGATTCTGCTACCAAGGAAAGTGTGTTATTAGGTGGAGTGGTGGACAAATACGACAGCTCTCCGAAGACCCTTCGTGCCTTCCTGGATTCATGCCTAGTGCATTTCACCTTCAAGCCCTACTACTTTTCCACCCCTGGAGCAAAAGTAGGGTTTATGATATCACACCTCACTGGCAATGCATTAACCTGGGCTACTCCCCTAGTCAATTCGGGCGACGCCCTCCTGGATGAATACAATGGATAAGTGGAAGCTCGAAAGGCCTCCACTTATCGATGTTGATCGATGTTTGATCATCCTGAGCAGGTCTATAGCGCTCAAGAACATCTACTTGATTTTAGACAAGGATCCCAGGATATGCATACCTATGTCACCCGTTTCAAACAACTTATGAAGGAAGCCGATTGGTCCCCTGATTTTCGAATCCAGGAAAGAAAGGCGGAGAAAAAGAAGTCGAAATCATCATTCCCAAAGACTGTCATCGATCATCCTTCTAGTCCTGAATCCGCAGTTTCTCCAACCTCTGACCCAGAACCTATGCAACTGGGGGACTTCTGTGGACCCATTACCCCACAAGAAAGGATGCGCCGTATTCACACTGGTCTCTGCGTGTATTGCGCCTCCGATAAACACCTTGTGAGAGAGTGCCCTATTGCTCCTCCACTGTGTTCGGGAAACGCCAGCTCCCGATTCTAGATGGGGCACAGTTTCGGGAGAATGATGTCTGCTCCACATAAATTCCTTCCTTGAACTCTCCTGGACAAAATAACCTTGTGATTCTACAGGCCTTTCTATCGCCTTCCAAGAAACAATCCTACCCCATCCTGGCATTAGTGGATTGCGGAGCCATGGGCATATGCATAGATCAGGATTGGGTCACAACTCATCATGTCCCATGTGAAACACGAGAGATTATGCAACCTGTCGAAGCAATCGATGGGAGACTCCTGTTTTCAGGACCCATAAACCTTCAAACCAAGGAGCTTCTTCTCTCCATAAACCACCATCAAGAAAAGCTTAAATTTGATGTTATAAGATCCGCCCACTATCCAATGGTTTTAGGTATGCCTTGGTTACAGAAGCATAACCCCAACATCAATTGGGCAGCAGGCTCCTTGTTTCTTGGTTCAGAACATTGTATGTCCCATTGTTTGTCCCTGAACACCTTACCAAAGGCCACTGAAGACTTCCCAAAGAATCAACAAATACCAGTCACCGTCTCTAACGTCATAAAGATTCCCAGGGCCTATCAGGAGTACTCAGATGTGTTTTCAACTGGCATAGTTCAAGCTCTACCACCCCACAGACCTGAAGATTGTGCCATCAATACTGAACCTTCAGCTGTAATTCCGTTTGGAAGAATGTTTATCTTGTCAGAACCTGAAAAGAGGGCCCTCCGGGAATACCTAGATACCAATCTGGAAAACGGAACTATTCATCCATCCAAGTCCCCAGCGGGCGCCTCCCTGTTTTTCGTTCCCAAGAAGGATTCTATGGAACTTAGACCATGTCTCGATTACCGTGGCCTTAATCAATTCACTCTTAAGGACCGTTATCCATTGCCTCTCATCTCAGACATCCTGGAAGCCATCAGAGGCGTTGTCATCTTCACAAAACTAGACCTCAGGGGCGCCTACCATCTTATTCGTATAAAGGAAGGTGGCAAATGGAAGACAGTCTTTAGAACACCCTTCGGCCATTTTGAGTATTTAATTATGCCCTTTGGACTCGCTAATGCCCCAGCAGTTTTACAACGCTTCATGGACCAGGTATTTTCTGATATGCTGTTCCTCTTTGTCATTGTATATCTAGACGACATACTGATCTGCTCCAAGGACCATCAAAAACATGAAGAACGCGTAAAGGCAGTCTTACAACATTTACGGGAACATAAACTCCTGGCCAAACCCAAGAAATGCCTCTTTCACGTGTCCACTGTTCACTATCTCAGATTTGTTCTTAGCCAAATAGGGATTGAAATGGATTCTTCGAAGATTGACTCCATTCTATCTTGGCCTGTTCCCACTAGCGTTAAGCAAATTCAATCCTTCCTGGGGCTTGCTAACTTCTACAGAAAGTTTATTCCAGCATTTTCGGAAATTGTTCATCCATTTGTCACGTTGTTAAAAAAGACACACCCTTTCATTGGACCTCAGTCCAAGATTCGGCGTTTCAGCGATTAAAATCGGAGTTTACACAAGCCCCCATCCTTGCTCAACCTGACACAAACAAACCTTTCATTGTCGTAACTGATGCTTCCAACTACGCCTTTGGGGCAGTCTTGAAAGAGGAACTTGGAGACAAACTAAAACATCCCATCGCCTATCTCTCCCGCACCTTGACTCCCAGTGAAACCCATTATTCCGTCCTGGAGATGCCTTCATTGATTGGCATCATCTCCTTCTGGGAGAAAACACCCAGTGCAAGTTCGCACAGACCATCGGAATCTCCAAGTATTACAATCCCTAGAATGCAGAAACAGTCGCCAAGCTCGCGGGGCCTTCTTTTTTGCCCAATACCAATTCCAAATCCATCATTTCCCTGGAACACATAACGTCATAGCCAATGCTTTATCCAGGTGTCCCGACTATGAGCCCCTTGAGGATCGAACCTTTCCTAAAATGTTTCCCCACACAATATTTGTTGCCCAAGCAATCACCCTCTTGGAGGATATTGTCATGATGCCTACCCCCGGGGACCAAGACCAGGTCCAACAACCCCGGAAAAAGGCATCAAGTTATTTTGAGCAAGCCCAAAAACCCCTGCTAGGGGCTGTTTGGGTGTGGTCCTGGCGCCTATGGCGCCAGGCTAATATGGAGAGTCAGTGCTGGCGCCATAGGCGGCAGGCTCATAGAGTAGAACTTACCTGATGCAGACCATGCTGCAAGCTTACCTGATGCAGACCATTCTGCAAGAGCTCCAAGCCAAATGAGGCTTGGAAGGGACTATTTTACCTAGGGACTATTTTTTTACTTGGGCGGGGTTGGGGAGGAATACTTACCTGGGACTACTTTGGAGGCTATTTAAATCACGCCCGAAGAGCAGCACACGCTTCTCGTTATTCTGCATCCAGCAGCGTAACGCTCACTGTGCCTGCAAGTCTGCATCCAGTCTTCTGCCACGCCCGCCTCGAGTTTGGAGCTCCTAGAAAAAGGGAGAAAGAAGGAGAACAGGTTAGAACAAGAGCAATACCTTTTTGGAAGAAAGAAGTTATTTTATGTGCGTCGCCTCGCCTGCTGCAGCGCCGCGCTGAACTCACCGTCCTTCGCAGCATCTTCACATTCCACTGCATCCTCATGCATGTTCCCTGCCGCATTCCGGCACCTAAGGAGTAGACAAGAACTGCAAGGTGAGCCAAGGGAATACACAGAAGAATATTAGTTACCCCCCCATAGACTTACCTGATTTTACCACTGGGGGTACTATTCCTCTTCACGGGTCGGCACAGCTTCCACTGCATCTTCGTCGAACCCCGGCCCCTAAGGGGAAACTAAAGGACAGCAAGGTGAAACAAAGGGACTATCAAGGGGAACCCTCCTCAACACAATAGACTTACCTGATTTTACCGCCGGAGGTATTATTTCCCGAGACTTCATACTTTCTCTCAGCGCCCTGAATAAGGGACAAAGCAACTGGTTGCATATTGACATTATTTATCGGACTGTGTTGGAAATACAAATCCTTACCAGAATATTACCGGTTGCCATGAGGAACTCTTCACTAGGGTCAAGCTGCAATCTGCAAGGAATCGGACACGAGTGAAAGTCAGGCATTTGAACTCTTATGAACTACATACTTTTCGGAGTCAATATTGTTCTGGAACTCACCAATTTCTTTGAGCCAGTGAAGCAACGGGTTATCAATGCGCCCCTGCGCTCAATGCAGGATGGAGAGCTCATCTTTTCAAACCATCAGGTGAGACTATAAGAGGGGACATCAAAGGTGATCCATGGGGAGAACAGCGGGGGTGGGAGGATTTACACTCAACTCCACAGGTGGTTAATTCCCTTTCTCCATTTGCAGAAGAATATTCCTACGGGCCAAGCAAACAAAGCTTGGTGGGCCAGTCCAGTCCGTCATCTCGGCCCTACTCGTCACATTGGTGGAGACTGCAGCTGTCCAGTTCAGATCAACGCCTCTGTGGGAGCCAGGTGAGCGTAACAGATATTCATATTCAAACCCAGTCCTCTGAACTATGGAAGGAGTTTAAAAGAAACAATTGATGGAATCTCAAACAAAGGACGGATACCTGTTCAAGGACAATCGCTTGGTCATTCCCACGCCTGGGTTGAGACGAAGAATCACAAGCCTATGTTATGATACTTTCCATTCAGGGCACCATGGCATCACCAACACTCTCCATCTAATACAAAGACAGTTTTGGCGGCCAAAGATGAAGGATGATATCAAGATCCATATGCAGATGTGTACAATCTGCAATCAGAACAAACACGATAACAAAAAACCAGCAGGTCTCCTGCGTCAACCGGCGATACCAACAAGACCCTGGGAAATCATTGCCACAGATTTCATAGTGGAACTACCCCCTTCCAGGGGCTACACAACTATAATGGTTACCATTGATTTGTACACTCATATGGCTCATTTTACACCTTTTTCCAAACTGCCATCCTCATCTGAGCTTGCTGGAATTTTCCTGGAACACATATTCCGGCTTCATGGGCTACCTTCCAAGATCATTTCTGATAGAGGGCCCCAATACATATCCTAGTTCTGGAAACAGTTATGTCGTATACTAGGAATCCAGCGTGCCTTGTCTTCGGAATATCACCCACAGAACAATGGAGCTACTGAGCGTGTTAACCAAACTTTAGAACAATATCTTCGTTGCTTCGCCACCAAGGTCCAGGATGATTGGTCACTCTTAATACCTGTGGCCGAATTCGCATACAATAATTCGGATCATTCAGCTATCAAAACCAGTCCTTTTTTCTGTAGTCAAGGATTTCATCCTTCAGTCCTACCGTCCATTCTTCCACATCCAATCCCAGTTCCTACGGTTGATTCTTGGATTGAAACATTAATCAATGTACATAAGGAAGCTAAAGAAATACTGGAAAAGGCTCGAAGAGATGTGAAACGTTATGCTGACTCCAAAAGAAGACCAGGACCTTCATATTCAATAGGCAATAAAGTCTGGTTATCCTCAAAACTCCTCCCACGTCACTTACGTCCAAATAAATTGGCACCCAGGTATTACGGTCCCTTTACTATAAAAGAAATCGTCAATCCAGTGGCCTTTCAAATCCAACTACCTGAATCATGGAAAAGGATCCACCCAGTTTTCCATACTTCTCTGTTAAAGCCATATGTCCAACCCTCTCGAACTGCTCGGAGAGCTACACCAGTGATTGTCAATGACCAACTCGAATATGAGGTCTCCAGAATATGTGATTCCAAGTACCAACGTGTTCAGCTGCAGTACTTTGTCGAATGGAAAGGTTATCCACCTAGTGAGCGAACCTGGGAACCTCTTTCAAACATGAATGCCCCCAGGTTGATTCGAAGATATCATCTTATCCATCCAGGCAAACCCGGAGAAGCTGGGCTTCAGAGGAGGCATGCTGTCAAGAACCATAGCCTGCGTCCCTTTTGGACCTCCTGGTCCCTCACCCATAGAGCTCTGAATGCAGTAACCCTCCCAATATGGCCGTCATATATGAAACATAGCTTGCCAGCCTTTACGTTCCGCGCTTCACGCACTATTAAACAAACACACCCCGGCGGCGCTGCGCGTCTCAATGCTGCTGTTCGCCGTAGCTGGACGTGTGCTGCCGAAGTTCGCTCGGGGCTATCCTCTTGAATTTCCCCTTTCCCGGTTCCTTGATTCCTCTTCCTTTCCTTACATCCTCTAAACTTACCCAACTTCCTGGATTTTCACTGCGCTCGAGTCACGGCTACCGGACATTGTTCCTTCCTGGTTCCATCCCAGACAGTCTGAACAAAGCACGCTGGAATCCGAAGACCCGCGCACAGCTCTATACAAATCCTGGACTGTGCGGAAGAAGTCACGAAAGAAGGTTGCACGCCTACAGGAAAGACAGGTGAGAAGGTGAGAGACTTGTGACATCCTCTTTGCTGCTGCTTTCTCTCTTCCTCACCCCTGCTGATTTCTGGCTGAATCTGCACTGGTTACAAGGCCACCATTTCTTCTCACAGGCCCAGGCCCCGCCTGTTGCTCACCTGCACTGCCTCCCTGGCATCCCCTTCACTTGGAGACTGTTGCTGTATCCCTACAGTCCCCCTAACCTGCACTTGCCTGCACTTACCTTGCACTTGCCACTAGCTGGCTGTTTTATTTATTCTTTATCCTACTATCCATGTACTGCACTTTCCCCTCTCCCTGCTCCCTTGCACTTTTCCTTTTCCACCTTCCCATATACTTGCGCGATCTGAATGAAACCTGGCCTAGTAGGATCGTTATCTGTCTTCCCCTGCTCCCCCTCCCTTGCCTCATCACGCCTTGAAACACTTGTGTATAGGCGCGTTATAAATGCCATATCATATCATATCATATCACAACAGTTGGAGCTACAGAGAAAGAAGGAGGAGACCAAGAGTTGGAAAACTTCCAGGCCTGGCAAGCGTAGAGGTCCATTTGTCGAGCGAAGGAAAAGAGCCACAGACCTCACACCTTGCCCTGCCTGTGATTTTGATCAGTCACCAACAACCGTCTAGGATGCATGCTGTGGGGGCATACATAGACAGCGGAGCCGTTGGTAACTACATAGACCAAGGCCTGGCAACAAGGATGGGGCTTCCCCTCTGCCAGAAAATGACAACTGAGAAGGTCACTACTGTCAATGGCACAGAGATAGCTTCTGGTCCTGTAACTGAACGCACAGCAGAATTGACCCTTCTGTGCCAAGACGGACATCGGGAAGCCATTGCCTTCGACCTTATCAAGGCCCTTCAGTTCCGGGTGATTCTAGGGATGCTGTGGTTGGTGGCTCACAATCCTAACATCATTGACTGGCAAGCCAAGAAATTAGCTTTCTCCAATGAGTGCGCTCATGCATGCTACCAAGTGGAAATGCCATCGTCTGACCCAGAGACACCTGTCCAAGATAAAGAGGCGTTGGTACTAGGTGTAACAAGTACACTACCAAGCGAATACCATGATTTCCAAGACATTTTCCGAAAAGAACAGGCTAATACCTTAACCCCTCACAGGCCATATGACTGTCAGATCGACCTTGTACCTGGTGCACAAATCCCTTGTAGTCGAATTTATGCACTAACCAAACCTGAAAATCTCCACTTCAAATCATATCTGGACCAATACCTGGCAAACAGTTTTATCCGCCCGTCCAAATCCCCGGCATCCTCTCCCCTATTCTTCGTATCCAAGAAGGAGGGGGACTTGAGAACGTGCATCGACTACCGCACACTAAACCGGGTAACAGTTAAAAACCATTATCCTCTACCCCTTATCCCAGAGCTGCCGGACCAAGTCAAAGATGCCCAAATTTACACCAAATTGGGCCTCAGGGGGGCATACTATATCATGCGTGTAAAGAAAGGAGACGAATGGAAGACCGCCTTTCGTACTAAGTATGGGCTGTACGAATATCAGGTGATGCACTTTGGGCTTTACAACACTCCCGCCACATTCAAGTACTTCATGAAAGATGTACTATGGGAATTGATCAACATATGTGCCCTAGTTTACATTGACGGCATCTTGTTATACTCCTCTAATAAACAGGACTATGTCAGGCACGTTTGCTCCGTCCTTGCAAAACTCCGACAGCACCAGCTATACGCCAAACTCAAAAAATGCTCCTTCCGTCACCGAAGTTGAGTTCCTTGGTTTTGTCCTCACTCCCAGATGTGTCCGGATGGATATGCACAAAGTAGACGCCATCCTTAGCTGGCCATCACCGTCTTCAGTCAAAGGTGTGCTCAGCTTTGCAAACTTTTATCGCTGATTCATCCGGGGTTTCTCCCAGATTGTGCACCCAATCACTTCTTTATTACGAAAAAACAACAAACTGTTCCAATGGACAGAAGAGGCGGAGAAGGCCTTCCAGGAACTCAAGAAAAGATTTACCTCTGCCCCGGTGCTACGACACCCCGCCCAAATCTCCCATATGTAGTGGAAACAGATGCCTCCAGCATAGCAATGGGGGCTGTTCTTTCCCAAAGGGATCCGAAACAGGCCAGTTACATCCCATAGCCTTTTGGTCGTGAAAATTTACTACACCTGAATTTAACTATGCAATAACAGACAAGGAACTCCTAGGGCCTCATTACGACCCTGGCGGTAATCGCCCGTCATTACCGCCATGGCGTAATGAGCGTTTACGCCGTGGGACGATGGCGTAAAGAGCGCCACATCACGACCCATCGCGCACGAGCATTACGCCATGGCGGTAATGCAATTAACGCCATGGCGGAAAAGGCCCCTACCGGCATCGCTAAGCGAGCAAGGTGCCCTTCCGCCAGCGTAAGTAGCGGCCACCGTAATTTACGGCCACCGTAATTAGCGGCGGCCGTAAAAGGCCAAACCGGAAATAGCGTCATCGCGCCGGAACGGGAAGCAGCCCGTCGGCCATCTTTAAAAACACAATCCATTGCCATCCTCCCCAACCACTGGACATCCGAGCCTGAGACCCCGCAAATACCAGCTTCAACCTTCTACCTGCAGGAAAATGCCTAAAGTGGTGAAAAAAGCCTGTGACCGCCAGCGGCAAGACCGCTTCTCCAGAGAGGAGCTTACCATGCTAGCGGAGACCCTCCAGGAGAACGCCGCAGTGGTATTCTCCAACCAAATGACAAGACCGGCCATATCCAAGAAGAAGGCCATATGGGCACTGGTAGCTCAGCGGGTCAGTGCCGTGGGAACAACACCCCGCAATGTCACACAGTGCCGCAAGCGGTGGGACGATCTCCGGCTCAGAGTCAGGAGCATACTATCAGCAAACATGAACCAGGCAATGGCAACTGGGGGAGGATCGGAGTCCCCTATTAAATTGCAGCCATGGGAGGAAATCTGTGCCTCCACAATCGGAATGCAGAGCATTGAAGGAGTAGGAGGAATGGAGAGAGGAGCCCCGACATCAGGCGATGCAGGTAGGTGGCTCAAATCAAGGCATGCAAATCTCACCTAAGTCCATTCATGTGAAGTACAATGTTGGCCCATAGTGTAAATGCAACACATCAGCAGGAGACTGCCCACAGATACATCCGATCTGCACCCTGTACACATGCAGTATGCACACCCTAACTGCAGGCACCCACATACCTCCATGCTACTTCCACACAACTTTTTTCCCCTGCATGAAATGTGCCACATGTACCAACTGATAAGATGCCAGTCGCCACAATGCCCGGCCAATGTCCGCAGACCCATCAATAACACTCTCCCTCCTTTGTCCCACCACAGGCTCAAATTCCGACCTTGAGGAAGAGGACACCACTGCCTCCACACCCACCAAGAGGGCCAGGACAACTGTGCCAACACCACAACCCTCCACCTCTGCCGTCCCGAGGAAAACCCCACAGCAGCCAAAATCCATGCAAGGAAAACAGGACAGGGCACAGACAGCCACCCCAGCAGGCAGTACAGAAGCAGCAGCAGCAGCAGCAGCAGACATCACACAAATCATGCCCACAGAAGGCACAGCCTCTGCTGCAAGCAGCACTATAGGGGAAACTGCTGCCATTGCAGCCTCCTCCGATAGCGAAGCAGGGATCTTTGAGGAGAGTGATGTCAGAAGCCCCACAGCCCACCCTCATTCCCCCTACCTGTCCCTAAGCAGCCCGCATGCGGATGCCACACAGGGTCAGCCAGAGGATGACGATTGGCCAGCCACTACATCCCCGCTGCAGGGGGTGATCAGCCCAATGGGTATACCACTGCCATTAGCCATGGGCCAGAATACCAACCATTCCCTGGAGGCGATTGTCACCCGGCAGCAGCAACTTTCCTCGCTGCTTGAAGAACATGTTGCAGAATGTGGGGGGTCAAGTGCAGCAATGGAGAAATGTGCTGAGACAGTGAAGGGCGCTATAGAGTCCTCCACAAAGGACATCTGCGCGGAACTTGCTGCTGTGCGGCACGCCATCACTGACCTTGTGCAGACAATTCGGGACATGCGTCCAAATGAGCAGGCAGGATCCTCCTCGGTTGCCAGCTCGACACCGAGCAGCCCCATCCGCCGATCGGGGAGGAACCTCCGCAGCACAGGCAGGGGTGCCCCGGGGGCCAGTGGAGGGGGCTGCCAATAGTGGCCGGACAGTGTAGGAATCCTACTTCAGACACTGCTGCACAGACTAACTCACACCTTTGTTGGGATTCCAGGGGGGGGAGGGTGGAGGGGGGAGTGGGTGTGTTGGGGTGTGCAGGGGGGTGGCGGGGAGGTGTGTTGGGGAGTTAAGGGGGGAGTTGGGGGGGGTGTGTGCAGGGGGGAGGTGGGAGGTGGTGGGTCACGACGTTCCATGGCTTGAATACACTTTTACCTTGAAAAAAAACCCAGAGTGTGTTGAATTTTTCTTTGCGCATGTGTGCTTTATTGGTGTACAGTCCACAGTGTGCATGTCCCGGTGCCACACAGTGCCCCAAGTGCAGTCACCATGTGACACACACCTGCCATGTGTGCTAGAAGCAGTGGTCGATGATAGTTTGGCGCATTGCACGCCCCTCCTGTGCATCGCCTCCTCCATGGGGTGCCGCCCCATCTGCTCCCTCCTCATCCTCATCGTCAGGTGGTTGTAGTTCTGCGTCAGGGGGCAGGGGCACATTCTGCCTGACGCACATATTGTGTAGCATTACACATGCCATGACGATCTTTGCCACCTTCTCATGGCCATACAGGAGTGCCCCACCAGACCTACTGAGGCTTCGGAACCGTGCCTTCAATAGGCCGAATGTCTGCTTTATGACCACACGAGTACGTGTATGTGCACGGTTGAAGTCCTCCTCGTGCTGGTTCTGCGGGTTCCGGACTGGTGTAAGGAGCCAACTCTTCAGGGGATAGCCTGCATCACCTGTATGTAGGCGAGAATGTATGTGTCAGTCATGTTGTCTGATCAAGAACATGATGTTCCATCATGGCTTGCATCCAACTGTTAATTTGGCTCACATCTACATGACCTAATTTATTCACACAATGCTACCTGTATATGCTCATGGCTTCCATGGCCTGTTTTGCATGCCATCACCCAATGTATGCAGAGGGGTTGTGTGCATTGTGAGTGCCCATCCTCTGTCTCCGTTCTCCGTGTTACTCACAGCCAGGTGGAGTATGCATCCCCCCCCCTTTCAGCCAGGTGGAGTATGCATCCCCCCCCCCCTTTCAGCCAGGTGGAGTATGCATCCCCCCCCCCTTTTCAGCCAGGTGGAGTATGCATCGGTACGTCATTCACCTGCCCACTTCCATTACATTGGACTCACCGAGTAGCCAGGATCTTGGGCCTGCATGTCGCTCCATGTAGCGTGGTATTGTGGAGTTCCTCAGGACCATGTAATCATGGGTTGATCCGGGGAATCGGGCACAACAATGTGTGATGATCTTGTTGGAGTCACAGACCATTTGCACGTTGATTGAGTGGAACTGTTTCCGGTTGCGGTACGGTACCTCCACGGCACGTGGAACCACCAATTCCACATGGGTGCAGTCGATGGCACCAATGCAACCGGGTATGCCGGCTAGTGCATGGAAACCCACTTTGGTGTTAGCTATCTCCTGGCCAGTCCGTGGTAATGAGATGTGGTTGTCTGTGTGCTTGAGGAGGGCATCGAGCACTTGGATGAGTGTTTGCGAGAATAATGGTTGTGAAATGCCATGCAGGTGCCCCACTGTGTGCTGGTAGCTGCCTGTGGCCAGGAAGTGGAGTACAGCCACTACCTTCAGTAGGGGGGGGTGGCCGTTGGACTTTCTATCATGCTGACGATGTCGTTGTGTGTCATGTCTACGATGGCGGTGATGGTGTCCCGGTCCAAACGGTACAGGGTGTGGATCTGCTCAGCAGTGAGGTTGAATGTATTGGCTCTGATGCGTGGTATTGGGGGCTGCCTGCGTGGTGGCACTGGCTGTTCAGGTGGGGCTTGCTGGACCTGCCTTGCCCTCCTTCTCCTCCTGCGTCTCCTCTGTGCTGCCTGTTGTTGTTGTTGTTGTTGTTGTTGTTGTTGTTGTTGTAGTTGTTGTTGTTGTAGTAGTTGTTGTTGTTGTTGCTGTTGTAGTAGCACATGCATTGCTATCAGGTCCTCCAGCCCCAACATTGCTAGTCGTATTGGCATCATTGTGGAGTGTGACTGGGTGTGGGTAGGGGTGGGGTGTGCTCTTTTTGTACTCCCCTGAGTCTGTATTGCCTTCACCTGTGCTGTTTCTGTGCACCTGTGGCAGCTGCATTCACTTGACATGGCCCTTTACGGTTGGTTCGCGATGGCGTTATTTGCACCATGGCGGTAAGGTACTTAGCGGCCTCGGTGATGGCGTTAGGTGCATGTCCGCTTGGGTCGGCATTTGCGTACCTTTCCGCCATGGCGCTAAGTACGGTGTGGGCGGTCGCGTGCGCGCACCCTTAGCGCAGTTAGCGGCAGCGTTAACTACGATGCCGCTATTGGCATCGTAGTTTACGGTCACGAGTCATGATCGGACCTGGCGGAAAACGATGGCGGTAACCATTTACCGCCATCGTTTTTCACTTAGCGCCAGGGTCGTAATGAGGCCCCTAGTGATCAAGGCAGCCTTTAAGGCTTGGCGGCATTACCTGCTAGGTGCCAGACATACCATCACAGTAATCACGACCATCGCAACCTTCAATACCTCAAGATGGAAAAGGCTCATACATCCCGTCAACTCTGATAGGCTTTATTCTTTGCGGAATTTGATTACATAATCACGTACTGACCTGGAGTCTAGAACGGAAAAGCCGATGCCCTAATCCGCATGGGTATTGATGAGAACCCATATTCAACCCCAAACCCGGTGGCCATTATTCCAGGTGACAAACTACTAGGACTTACAACAACGTTATCTCTGGATGAACTCCAAAAGGAAATTTGGCTCCTAATGAACACCGAGGCTCTACAAGTCTGGACCACTCAAGGTGAACATTACACGACAAAGAACCAATTCCCATATTTCAGAGGGCGTTTATATCTACCGAATAAGACACTACAAGAACAAGTAATTTCTGGTTATTACGACCCCCTGATAGAAGGACATCCAGGAAGTGCCAAGACCCTAGCCAAGGTGAAAATAAATTATTGGTGGCAGACCTGGTGAAAGGACTTTACACCGTTTATTCTGTCATGTGGCATTTGTGCACAGAATAAATTCCAGAAACAAAGACCTGCAGGCCTTCTTCAACCCCTGGAAATTCCACCTGCACCTTGGCACACACTCTCCCTTGATTTCATCACAGATCTGCCTCCCTGTCAAGGGTTCAACACAATCCTAGTGGTTGTTGACCTATTCTCTAAAATGGCCCATTTCATTCAGCTTAAGGGTCTACCAAATGCATCTAGTCTGGCAAAGGTGTTTTTAGAGCAAATCGTACGATTACATGGTTTCCCCTCGGTCCTGATTTCTGAACAAGGGAGTCAATGTGTGTCTAACTTCTTGAGGAAGAGTTGTGCAATTGCCCAAATTGATATTCGTCTGTCCACTAGTCACCATCCCCAAACTGATGGCCAATCGGAGCAGACGAATCAGACGCTAGAGCAATACCTATGGTGCGTGTTACATCAAGTGGAAGAAAGCTGGAAGGATGTGCTGTGGATAGCCGAATATGCCTACAACAACTCGCTAAACACCGGTACCGGACAGAGTCCATTCTATACCATATCTGGAAGGCACCCAGGTACTTCCGAATTAGATAACCCCATGGCCTTGGAAATGCCTACGGTGAAGACTTTACATACGACCATCACTCAAGCCTTCAAAAAGGCAGCAGAACACTTGATCCAAGCCAAAGAAAGACAGAAAAGATTCTCTGATCAACATTGAAGAAAAGCCCCGGACTACCAAGTCGGAGATGAAGTCTCGTTGGTGTCTCGGCATGTGCCCATAAGAGGAACTCGAACATTTCGTCCCAGATATCTAGGGCCCTATACCATCAAGGCTATTATAAATCATGTGGCAGTAAAATTAGCTTTACCACCAAATATGCAAATCCATCCCGTATTCCAAGTGTCACTCTTAAAACCTGTTCAGCCTGGAACTCGGGTCAAAACACCACCAAATCCGGGACTGGTTAACGGAGAACCCGAATTTGAAGTCAAGGACATCCTAGATTCTAAACTCACCAGTTCCAAGTTATATTACTTAGTGGACTGGAAGGGATACGGCCCTCAGGACAGGTCATGGGAGCCTAGCGAGCACGTCCATGCGCCACTCCTGGTAAGACGATTTCATCGGAACCATCTGACCAAACCAGGGCCAGACAGAGGAAATACCTTGAGAGGGGCCTTAGGGGAGAGTGCTGTCACGATCCATGCCCCTGACCCCCTCAGGTATAACAGCCCCATGGCAGCAGTGGGGCTAAAGCCCTTCACACCGACACCAAGGGCCTCAAAACTCCATCAGAAGCATACATTGAGTCAGTCCTTGCGCCTTTGGCATTTGGTGCCAGGCTCATTATCAGGAATAAAGCAATACCAGTTTTGGACCTTAATCCAACATGGAGGCCTATTACACAGCTCAGTTCTTTAGAACCAAGCTATGCGGTCTAGTGTTTCTGGTGTGGCTGGGCCTGGAACTACTTTACCTAGGCTATTTAAAGCACACCCAAACAGCAGAACACGGTTTGTGTTATTCTGCACTCCTGCAGTGTAACGCTCACTGTGTCCGGCTCCTGCTCATCTGCTTCTCCGGTGGCCCGATCCTGAAGCCCTAGATCCGGATTCCATTAACAACCTGGAAGAACAAGAACAGCATTAGCAAGCAAGAACACTTACCTGTGAAGTAACCGGCCTTGAATCCATCATGCGCTTCTCTTACCGCCCCCCTATCCGGGTTTCATCGCAACCTTCAAGGGAGAAGGAACAAGGTCAGCATTAACTAAGCACTTAACTGGGCAAGTAGGGCTTCGATCGCTCATCACTCCGGAACATCACTTTAACCTGTACAAAGAAGAGAAGAAAACACAGGTTAGCAATTAACACCAATAGACAGCGCAGCGCTCCGTGCATCAATAACTCACTGTGGTCTTTGCCATCGGCGCGGCAACTCTGATATCGCAACCATCCTGTGAAAACAAAAAGAGACTTTGTTAGGGAACAGCGTAGTGGAGCAAGACGCCGAGAAGACAGAGAAAACAGAGGGAAAGAAAGAGACAGAATAAAGACGGAAAAGACATTATAACTCACCTGGAAGAAAGCAAGCAGAGTCGGAGTCACAGCCGGTCTGGACCCGACATAAGGGCACACGGACCAGTGAAGCAACCAACCACGCGCCTCTGCACAGAGACGCAGGATGGAGAGGGGATTGGGACCAGAGGGAGTCCACCCATTACAGAACCAGTATCTTAAAACTCCATTCTCCTGTTATAGGCGCTACCCAATGTCTGTCACATAACCAAGTAGCGAGGGGTCCGGGATAGCACTTACACCTTCATCCAGTATCGTGTGGCGCCCCCGTGGATACCAGGTGAGCATAACAATATGGTCCTATACACACTGATATTAACGATACATATGGTGATCCATTCTCATATGAAATGTATATAACATTATAGTGATATTGCGACCCTAATTTTCATAGTGTCCTTAGGAGCAATATGCGATGTCCCTTCCTGTTTTGTCAAGGGGTGAAAAGTCATGTTTCATCACTTCCTGTGATGTCACTTCGAGGTGGGGGTCAACTGACATCACTCCCAGTGATGTCACCAGAGGTCAAAGATCAATTCCGCTAGTCCTGGGATTTTGGTGAAATGACGTTGTTGCCCACCTCAGTCCTGAATGGTGCCCCCTTTTCCAAGTCTTTTATTTATCTTTTCCAAGGTTGTGTTTGCTTTTACTTCCAGAGCAATGATGTGTTAGAGCCTGATAAACACTTGAAGAACAGTATTTAGTGCCAGCAGGGGGCTAGATTCAGTGACATACAGGTCTGACCCTCCAATCTCGTTTCCCCCAACAGGGATGGAATCTGATTATTCTTACTGTGTGACTGCTCTTCCTGTACTCACGGGGGCACCAGGGTGTTGTGTGTGGTTGTCCCTTCTTATACTTGCATATTGAAGAGCCCTGGTGACATGCTAAGGCATTCGTACACCTTCTCTGCCTCTCTGATTTCTTGGTCCAGGCTGTGGCACACTTCCATGATGGATAGGTTTGCCTCAAATTCCACCCGGGAGAGTACCTCCCCTGAGATATCCAAATCTGTCCTCCAAATCCCTCAATCTGCTGCATTCATTAGGAGATGGACCGGCCATTAGGACTTTGCTGTACATTTTTGATTGCTTGTGCAGGAAAAAAACTGTGATTTTCCCTTGTGCAGATATGCCCCCTTTGGTGGACCCTCAGCTTAACCAGACTCCCTCATCCTCGGTGTAGCAGGTACCGGATGGAGCTCTGAACTCCTCAAATGATACAGTTTGGTGCTTGCTTTGAGCTTCCCTTTCATACCGTGGGAACAGTTTGTGGTTGGTCAACTCTGCTCCAAGCATGTTAAAGGGATTACACATTGCAGTCCCTGCTCTGTGTTTCTGCTACCAGCAGAACACTGTGAGTAGTCTCAAAGTGGATTGCTCGACCTTCAGTGCCCAAAGAGCCTGCAGGTTTCACTCATCGATGGGTTCCCTATTTAAGCCATGCCTTTGGAGCATCTTTCTGTACTCGACTCTGACAGGCTCTACCTCCTGGAAGAAAGGAGAATAGCCTTGGTGGAACTAAAGCTGTAGGCTACCGAGGACCTGGCAGAAAAGAATCAAAGGGACTGTGAAAAATGGCACCTAAGTCTCAGAAGGAAACCAGCAAAACATCCAGCAGAAAGGTAATGTCTCCAGCGGTGGCTCCCATGTAAAGCTTAGGTGCCACCTCCCCAAGGACTTAGCCCAGCCGAGTGAGGTGGGGAAGACATTTTCAACAGGTTAGAAAAGTTGGAGGTAGCTTTCCGCCTCCAGGAAGTGGAATGGGAGTTGTGGGGTCCAGCCCTTATGAGCCATCTGCCGACGGTTGGAACTGATGAAATTATTCAGTTGACTTCTGAAGAGAGGCCTATCTATTTCAAGATGAAGGTCGCCATCCTTAGGAAGGTCTGCAAAACCCCAGAACAATATCTCAACAGCTTTAGAAAGCTCACCAAAAATGCAGTCTCTGACATATCTGAGTGGTTGGGTCACAGGTAACAAAGTTGACACAAATGAGGACATGTTTAATCTGATTGAATGTGAGACGATACTTAATATGAGATGGAGTTGAACCAGCATCTAGTGGGCAAGCGTATCACAGACCCAAGGGAGCTTCCCAAGGAGGCCGACCAGTCTGTGGCTACTCTCGTCCAGAAAAAGACAGTGGCAGTTGCATCCAAACCAGATGACATAGGGGTGAGAAAGTACATTCAAACAGGGTAAGGACAAAGGTCTGCACCTTCTTGCTATGAAAGGACACCAAAAACCAGAGGGGAAATTCCAGTCACGTGCAGAGGCCACTCTGTCAAAAAAGAGAAGTGAGGGCACCCCTAGCACTGAGGCACCCACATTCACAGCCTCACAAGTCTGCCTTGTCTGCGCAGATTGGAGGCATAGGAATGGTGATCCCACCTGCAAGGGTAGACAATCCCACCATATTTAGTGCTACGCTCATGCAGGAGGAGGAAAAAGAAGAAATAGTCAATGTGGCCATTTTAGACAATGAATTCCCACTCATTATGGGGTTGGCCAAATGCACTCTACTATCCCTGGGTGGGAAAGGTAATGAGTGTCCCTAAGAGGCCCCGGTTCCTGCTAACACAGATATTTTTGGACCACATGTTCATTAATTAGAGCAGAGCCTCTGCACTTCATAATACTGCTGCAGGTATCACTCCAGTGTAATGCAGTGGGACGAGAGGATCAGGTCATCCCATGTACTTGTAACGCTCACCTGATTCTCGCAGAGGCGCCGGTCTTGACTGGGCGACTACCGTATCTTCAAAGGTGATGTGTAGCACCCGGTTGGCTCTTTGGGCTGGACCTCTGTGCACTGTATGCCTGACGTGTAGAGTAAGATGTCTTAGGTAAGTGAATGCCGAGCTCTCCATCTGCCTCGGGGCAGGGTGCTGTAACCAGTTTCTTCACTGGATAGGTAGCGCAGGCCTCTTGACTTCAGAGGACTGCTGTCCGTCGTTTACTGCACGAACGGTAAGTTTCGAGTCATTCAAATGTCTTTAAAGTCTTTAGTAATGATGTCTCTTGTTTTGCAGGGTTCCGGCGATGGCGGATGACGGGCTGAAGTGAGTTGAAGATGGAGCCCGTGTGATGAATAGAAGCGCCTGGAAGCACGTAAGTAAGCGCTTGTTGCCTGCTTCACTATGCGCTCTAACTGTCTTTTTATTTTGCAGGTACGAGTTCGGAGCGGCTGCAGGGTGCCGGAATACCCACTGGATTAGATGTGGAAAGGAGTAATGGCACGTGAGTATTAAAGTTCCCCAATGTCTTTAAACGCACCTTGTTTTGTCTTTCAGATGCGGGATGCAGCGCCGAAGGCCTCCGGAGCGTGCGAAGAGTTGGTAAACTTTTGTCTTTCAGATGCCGGAATGCAGTGTGAAGACCTCCGGAGCGCACGAAGAGTAGGTAAGCCTTTGCCTTTCAGATGCCGGAATGCTAACCTGTTCTTTCTTGTCTTTATAGGTGTTGCTGAAGACTGGATTCAGGATGGTAAGCCTTTGCCTTTCAGATGCCGGAATGCTAACCTGTTCTTTCTTGTCTTTATAGGTGTTGCTGAAGACTGGATTCAGGATGGTAAGCCTTTTTCCTTAGGCCCAGGACCGGATGCAGAAGACACGATGAGCGTTCTGCTGCAGAGGTTGCAGAATAACGCAAAGCAAGATTCATCCACCGGGTGTGGTTTAAATAGCCTCCTGTAGTGCTTAGGTGTCTCCTTCCACAGCCACGCCTAAGTAAGAAAAGAGTTCCTGGTAAGAAAAGAGTTCCTGCCTTCCAGAAGAGTTCCAGTGTTCTGAATCTAGGGAGTGGCTCCAGCCCCACCCAACAGGAAAAGTAGTTCCAAACAGAAGAGGATCAGAGGCTCAACTGGCAGGCAAGTAAGCAGCATGGTCTGCTGAAGGTAAGTCCACCCAAGCATTATGAGCCCGGCGCTTCCAGCGCTGGGACTGGGCATATTTATGAGCCTGGTGCCACTGGCGCCAGGATTGGGTCCAAAAGGTCCCAATTGGGACTGGTTGGCACTCGGAACCTGGGTTATGGATCTGCTTCCAAGGGAGTTGGGAAAACCCTGACCTTTTGGAAGCAGAGATCATGACAGTACTCTTTGACTGGTCAGGGGATTTGATGTTCTCAACCGATGCCCAATGTCTATCATGGAGTTCAGCTGGTGGGGACAATCCTCTCAACTCTGCATTGCTGTGAATGATACCATTCCAGTAGACTGTCTGCTGGGAAATGATAACCCGGACACTAAAATAATTGCCACGGTCACACGATCTAGGGCGAAGGAAGCAGCCCTGGTGACCAATGGTCCAAAAGCTCTTCCGGATGATAAAAGAATGACGACAGAAAAATACTGACTACCGGTACTTGCAAGTCCTGATCCAGAGACCAGAGAGGCACATACTCCTGCTAGAGAGGGCATAGTGGCCACTGAAGTGCCTGATGCGTCAGCACCTGACTCAGTGACCTCAGGATTGTCTAGAGGCATAGAATCTAAACCTGAGGTGGAGGACACTGTAGTCTCAGACCTCTAGGGTTTCCCCAGGCTAAGTGACTTGTCCTTAGCTGGGGGCCGAGTCAGGCTGACCTTTGGCAGGCACAGCACACCTGCCCAACTTTGGCATATCTGAGTGAGCCGGCAGAAACACAGGCCTAGGATCCCCAAGGGTGTTCAGGGTCTACTTCGAGAAGGGTCACATGTACAGTGAGCCCAAGAACTCTGAAGTGGGGTCAGTCAGCGGTTGGCGGTCCCTCAGTGCCACAGGAGGTTCCTTCTGGACTTGTTTTATGACATTCCTTTGGCAGGTCATCTTGGAATGACAAAGACAAGCCACAGTTTGTCTGCCCATTTCAACTGGTCCCAGATGGGGTCAAAGATAAAAGAATGTTTCCAGTCCTGCTCTATCAAGGCCCCCATTATTCCACTATCGATGGTCAGGCGGCCCTTCAAGAGGATAGATATGAAAATTGTTGATCCTTTCAATCCCCAAACATCTCGAGAAACCAGTCCATTTTGGTCACTGTGGATCATGACACACAGTACCCCAAGGCTGTCCATCCAAGAAGCATCAAATCCCCTGTTTTCATGAAGGCTATAATTTGGATATTCTCTAAAGAAGTCATTTCTTACAGGGGATCCAACTTCATATTAGTGTATATGATGGTGATTTGGGATTAATGTGGAGCGATAAACAAGTTCTCTTGTTGAACGATTCAACAAGATCCTCAAGGCCATGAAAGGTGGCTTGAAGAAGATCCTCAGGAGAAAGTGGGACATTCCCCCGGCATTGCCTCCAGTTCTCCAACCAGGAGGTGCCATGGAACGGTATTGGGCTCAGCCCCTTCGAGCTTCTGCTTGGTCATTTAGTTAGGGGTCTGCTAAGTCTGCTGCGGGAAGGATGGGAGGGAAATCCACAAACTCCTTTGCACTTTAAAGTGGTCTACGTTCTTGCTCTTTAATCCCAGATGGCTAAGTACAGGGAACAGAGCACATACAACCTGAAAGCAAGCCAGGAGCTCATGAAGCGCTGGCATGACCAAAAGGCCACCATGGCAGAGTACACGCCTGGTAAAATGGTCTGGATCAAGATGCATATCTCTTTACATGTCCATGTTCTACCTTTATGGTTGAGTTGTGTTTTGGTTTGCATATGTGTGAGGGCTGAGTGGGCCATTTTACTCCTACTCGTCCGTGTTCTTGCATGGAGCGGAATCCAATTCATCGCGCCATGGGACTGTCTGGGAAATCTCCTCCTATTCCCTTTCAGGTATGCTTTCATCTGTTAAATGCTTTCATTATCCAGCTAATGTTTGGGAATCATCAGTTTTCTATTGCTGCACAGGAATGCTTCTGCTGGGACCATTGTTGTCAAGGAGTGAGGTGATGTTCAGTTCGCCATGAGGGAAATGAGTGACCCATCTAAAGAAACCTCTTTTTTTTAGAGATTCTGAAGGATTTGTTTAGTGTGTTAATAAAACTCTCTGTTTCTGTGACTAAATAAAGTCTGCCCCACAGGTGGGCAAGGATGAGAAGTGGCTAAACCACCTATTCACACTTCTACAAAACAATAGTGATCCCAATCATAATGGTGAAACAGGCACAATTAAAAGATATAGCTCCTTTGTCTTTTGTGATAATGTGGGCAGAAGGCAGGCTATAATCTCAAGCAGGGTCTGAGTGTGAATCAGTAGCAACTCAATCAGCAATAGTACAACAGTCCCAACCAAAGGAAAGTCTAATCAAGGTTTCATAAACATATATATATATTTATGAAATATATATATATATGCACTTTTATTATAAGCATATATACATATATGTTTTTAACAGAGAAATGTACAGTTAACTATTTAAAAAATGATTAAAAAATCCACTCCTGTAAAGGAAGACAGAGACATGTAGAATGTAAAGATGCAAGCCCTCTGAATACGTAGCAGGGAGGAAAAAGACAATAAAATACCACAATGTTTAAAAAAGGATATGCTTCTTGGTGAAAATATGGAAGAGGTCTTATCCAGTCTCTACAGTCCCAACAAATGAGCAAAGGGCTGAACCCTTCTAACAGTACCTTAATCAGTTTGTGCAGTTCAACTGTGTCAAACAAGGCTCTTGTTCAAGCGGGTTGAATCAGGCTTGAAATCAGCAGGTCAAGGTGATCCAGATCATGTTGAGTCGACTTTGAAGAGATGTGGTTTGCAGTTCAATGCATTGCTCTAATAAACAGGGTTGATGGGGCCACCAGGGTTGGTTCGAGGTTAGTCGTGGGTCAAAGACAAAGATGCTAGTGACTCCAGGTACTTGGTCGAGATGCCGACAGGGAGTGTCTGAACCGCGCTCAGGCAACAACCTATTCATCTGGCATGGTGCAGAAGCAAACGGGTTCGAAGATGCAGAATCAGTGGGTTGATGAGATTTAAGAAGTGCCAAAGGCTGCACCTCAGGTACCATTGGTTCGAATGCATTTGAACTTGCTTGAAGATGGTTTAATGTGGTTCAAAGCAGTAGAAATGAAGCCGACCAGCTGCTTGCCTTCTTCAGTTGCTGTGAGTCCTAGTCCAGAGTCTCTGGGAAAAGATAAGCCCTTATCTAATTCTCCCGACCCGAGGGGTGCTGGAAAAAAAATTGACAGTGCCCTTTACCTCCACTTAGGTCCAGGATGCCAGTGCAGCTGCCATAGAGACATGTCTTCATCCAGAATCAGGTCACCCTTGAGAGTGGTTGGGGAGCAGAGCTTGCCTCTGCCTTGGAACACTCAATCTTCAATTCACTGGTGCAGAGTCTGGAGAGGTCAACTCTCCCAAAAGAGATTAAAATGAATTAAAATTGCAATCCAGGAATGAATCAACGAACGCATGGAGACCCCATCTTTTATTGGCAAAGTCCACATGTGATTGGACAAAAGCAAACCTGTTTTAACAAGTCCAATCATTGTTCTAGTGACAATGAGTTTGTGCCTTCATGCATCATACCCATCTTGCATTGCAAAGGTTTATTGAGCTACTATCAGCTAGCAAACCATCTGGCTCCCCCCTTGACACATGTCCTGCCTCTGTCCTAAAACAAATATTCTCATTCACCTGCGCAGGAGAACATGCAAGAACGATACTACATGACTCACTCTGCTCTGGCACATTCCCTGATGCCTTACAAATTGCGCATCTCAAGTCTCTTCTTAAAGTGCCATCCCTTGACTCTCTCGACCCCACAAACTACAGACCCATCTCAAACACTAGATTCCTTGCAAAACTCATCGACTGGACAGCATACTCCCAGCTAAACACCTTTGTCGAATCCAACAACCTCCTCGACCCCGCTTAATCAGGCTTCAGACCTCGACATGGTACCAAAACCACTCTGACCTTGATCTAGGATGAGCTTAATGTGCTATTGACTTCGAAGGATGTGCTGCACTAATTCTCCTTCACCTGTCTGCAGCCTTTGACACAATCAACCACCCAATCCTTCTTGGCCGTCTCAGCTCCCTTGGAATTCGTGGCACTGCTCTCAAGTAGATCGTCTCCTTCCTCAGCAACAGGAAGAAGATAACCCCCCTCTCCCCATTTGTCTCAGCTGCTCGCTCAGTTAATACTGGAGTACCGCAAAGTGCATGTCTATCTGTTCTCCTATTCAACCTCTATATGTCCACCCTCCATGGAATCATCCGTCCGCACAACATATCGTGCTACAACTACGCTGATGATACACAAATCATCCTTAAATTCCACAACTCAGACTCCAACCCCCAGCACAACCTCGAAACCTGTCTCCTATATATTGAGCAATGGATGACAATAAACCACCTCCTCCTGAACCCCACTAAAACCGAAATCATGGTCTGCGGCAATACTGCTCTCCTACCTCATCCTCTTCCCTGGCCCCCTTCCCTAGATCAACCACTGGACCCCCCCGACGCAGTAAAAAACCTAGGCTGCACTATGGTCTCTGGCCTAACCCTCTCCCGACAGAACAACAATGGGCCTCATTCCGAGTATGGCGGTAAGGGATAGCGGCCACCGCTAACGAGAGCGGTGGCGGTAATCCCTTACCGCCATACTCCGAGTTCCCTTAGCGCCATGGTGCTTTTAACACCTGCTTTTAGCAGGCGTTAAATACCATGGCGCTAAGGGACCTTGATGTTAATTACGCCACCGTAATTTACGGTGGCGTAATTGACGCCTTCCCCACTCCCATTATGCCCTATGGGGCAAGAATGGGAATGGGGAAGGGTAAATGGGGATTGGGGAATTACCGCCCCGCCAACCTTGGAATGGGGCGGTAATTCCGCCAACCACCAAGGCGCTGCCGGTCCGGGTACGGCGTCAACCAAGGCGTTAATAGCGCCATTGGTTAGCGCCGTACTCGGAATGAGGCCCAATGTGTCTAAATGTTGTCACTACCATCTCAAACCTCTCAGACGCATCTTTCCCTACCTCTCCTTCCCGAACAGACTTGCCACTGTTATGTCCATTGTAATGTCGAGACTGGACTATGCCAGCTCCCTATACCTAGCAGTGCTGGCATACCACCTTAATAAAGTCCAAAGAATGCAAAACGCTGCTGCTAATCTGCTCCTCACCCTGGGTCCAAGAGACCACACCTCTCCGGCTCTCTGTACCCTCCACTGGCTCACAGTCGGATGAAGGGCCTCCTTCAAGACCCTCTGCATCACTCACTGTGCAGTGCACAAGACCGGCCCAACTATTGGCCTCATTACGACTCAGGCGGTAAGGGGTTTACGGCGGCGTAAACAGCGCCGACCCTTACCGCCTGATTACGAGGTCCCTTAGCGCCATGGAGGTTTTAACACCTGCTTTTAGCAGGTGTTAAAATCCATGGCGCTAAGGGACCTTGATGTTAATTACGCCACCGTAATTTACGGTGGCGTAATTAACGCCTTCCCCACTCCCATTATGCCCTATGGGGCAAAATGGGAATGGGGAAGGGAAAATGGGAAAATGGGGATTTACCGCCCCGCCAAGGTTGCAATGGGGCGGTAAATCCGCCAACCACCATGGCGTAAACATAGTTTACGCCATGGTGGTAAAGTCACGGCCCAGGCGGTAACTTACCGCCTGGGTCGTAATGAGGCCCTATACCTACAAGAAAAGTTAAAACTTTACCTCCCACCCCACACCCTAAGATCAAGCACTGCCCTCCTTTTAGTGAACCCTCCCACCAACTCTGTCAGGATTGGAGGATCTGCTTTCTCAACCTTGGCCCCAACTTTGTGGAACTCGCTTCCCCCACGTATTCGAAGACACCCAAGACTATATTACATTCCACAAAGTACTAAAAACGTGGCTATTTCCATAACACCAACCTCATCCTTAGAAGCGATTGAATGCCCAACAACCAATGACTATATACACATTGAGACATCCAACCATATCATCAGTGAGTACGACCATCAACTCAGCTATTTGACCTCTGTATTCCTAAATCCAGAATAACGAGTGGACCTCCTTGGATCAAAACGCCTCCCAATTCCGTGTTTAACTAATCTTCTAGTCCTGTCATGTCGCTGTGCCCCCCGTGTGTCGCTGTGTACCCTGATCCCGTATTGTCACCATGTATCCCTCTCTATTGTCCTCCCTTCTAGTCCCTGTGATGTCACTATATACCCCACTGTTCCCATCTCTTTGCTGTGTACCCTGCCTCCCTTTTCTCCATGATGTTGCTATGTACCCCTCTACCCCCGTTTTGTCCCTGTATTCCCAGCCCTCTGTCTTCTTGTACCCATGTGTTGCTGTGTAATCCCTGCCTCCCCATTCCCCTGATGTCGCTATATATCCCTCTGCCCCCCATCCTGTCACAGTATGCCCAATGCTATGCCTTTCTGTCCCGCTTTGGGCCCATCCACAAAGCATATGAGCTTTTTGGATGAACTTTCATATCACACCACATCACATCACTACGCTTACTCTCTAGTCTACAGCATCACTCAATTAGAGTACACCATACCTCTTGATAGTTTCGGCCTAGCTGCCCACATACGACCACTACCCCATAAAAACTGCATCATATCCCATGACAAACTGGCCTAGCTGCTCACATAAGCGTCCTACAGGTCTAATGCAGCCAGAACCCAGTGTGGGTGTCCACCCACCAGACTGCACACATTCAACTGACATCTCCACCACCACACCTAAGGCTAGAATGCAGCTACCATAATGCTATTACATAAGTTGCACACATAACTGGTGCCCCCATGCACCCTACGACTCTAACCCTCTCTACTCTCTCTACTTACCTGGACTGCGGACCCCAAGGGCGTTCAACGACCAGCGCTTTGAGGTCATACCAAATGATATATAGAGCGCTATATAAATGCAACATAACATAACATAAATGAAGTGTATAGGACAGGGAGGAAGAATATACATAGAGAGAAAGGAAAGGGTGGAATCATTCCCCAACTGTGCTTCCCCAAGATTAACCCTGCCCCCTTCTCAGACCCAAAGCATCAAAGGCTGTTAGGTATGCAACACCTTGGTGTTGATTTATTTTCATGAATTCCTGTTTCCTAGGACAGCTTCTGCTGAGGAATTGTCTTGCTGAAGAGAGGTGTTACCCCAACCTCATAAATAATCAAAAGAGACTCACAGTCTTTTGTCCTCCTGGCATGCAGGGACAGCCCATCTGACTAGAATACACACAACCATTCCGAAGTTAGCCAGGCTCACAGTGTTGACACATGCATGAAAAAGATCAGATATGTGAGTTGCGTGTATTGTGCTATAGCTATATATCCAAAAATGTATGTCTTTTATGACATATGATGATATCAAATGCCAGGAGGAGTTAGCGTCTGGGTGTGACGATAAATGTAGATTCCTAAAGAGTCTATTGAACTATGCTTTAAAATGCTTTAAACTATGCTTTTAAGTTTTTTAATGATGGAAATTGCCTGATTGAGGAAGTATAGATGTATTATCATTATTAAAAAAGGGCATATGAAGCAAAGGGATGGCAAGCTCTAATATCGGCATCTATAAGGATAAGAACACAGTTTGGAGCATTGTTTGTTCAGTTTTAAATATGACGAATAATAATGAAGATTACCTAATTATCCCTGAACCATGTGCCACACACTTTAAAGACTTATATAGTCCAGCATAGATTCAAAATGAAAACACTAGGGGTAATAATCATCCAAATGTAGATATGGGATCTATTTCAGTGTTTACAGAGAAGGGGGTAGATATGTCAGTATATGTGCAGAGTTCTGGGAAGGACCCCAGTCTGGATAGGGTTCTGGTCGTTTTTTTCCAAAACAATCTCAAGATCTGTATTCCCGCCCTTACAGATTTGTTTTATACCATAGGCAGTGCACAGCACATCTATGGCAAAATAATTTTAGCAAACATAGAAGCATGAGTTGAGGCTAACAAACTTGTGACTCTCTTAAACAGGGGATTTCTAAAAAGAGAGGCAGCTTCAAACAATCTTTTACTGTAGCTGCATTAATACAGAGGTATATGATCCTGCAAAAATGTGTTTATATATGAATTGTATTGATTTTAAAGCCGCATTTGAAAGGGTGGAGAGAGCTACTCTGTGGATGGCTCAGTAAAAGATAGGGATACCATGTGCTTTGCTAGCAGCAATTAAGCTCCCATACCGAGGAAACAAGGCCAAAGTGAGATATAATTACCATTGAGAAACTTCAGACCGATTTGAAGTAAAGATCAGAGTAAGACAAGGCTGTGTTCTTGCCCATTTTTATACTTACTATATATTAATGATCTAGCCTTGAGAATTCAAAATACTGATTGTGGGCACCTTCAATATAAGGAAAAACATTGCCATTTACGGTATGCAGATGATGTTCTCATCTCAAAAACATCAATGAGTTTGAAACGCCAGTTAGATGTTCTTAATCTGTTTTGTGACAAGCAATATCTTCACGTTAATCTATCAAAAATGGTATTACTGGCTTGCTTCTATCAGAGCAATTCAAACGTCAGATTTAGAATCAAGGGTGAGTTGATAACAGAGGTTGAACATTTTGAAAATGTAGGTATTAGATTCCTAAAACAGGGAATTGGCACTCGGTTATGGTTAGGCGAAATGGTGCTGTAAATAAACGTTTTGTTAAGTTTGAAGGGAGAATGATCTTACTGGTGGTGGAGGTCTATTAAGCACAAGGAAGAACCTCAATTCAGTAGGGCGTGGAATTCTAGGGTTATACTGTCCACAACTTTAGTGAGATGTATGAATGAAAATTCTTAAAGCCACTGTCTTAAAAAAATGCTCCTTCTCTACATATTTATATGGACCGATTTTATTATGACTGAATGAGGAATTTGATCACTGGCACAGGGAGAGTGCATTCGCCTGGGCTTTATTGATTTTCTGATAAATGAATATGAATGATAGGAGACCAACCTCTGGGAAATGTGTCCATTCTGCACATATTTCATCTGCTTCTTGCACGAAACGCATAGTCACGTGTACTCCATGAAGACACAACCGACAGGCTCCGTCTTCCCCTGTCATATTCAGCTGGAATGTAACAGCCAGGGGCAAATCAAAGCATGTCAAGCGGGGAGAGCCATGGGCAGCCTAATTTAAATATCAATGGTCCCATGGATATGCTTTCCCTTTGTCTAATATGGCTTGTGGAGGAGAGTCTGGAAAAGAGGCTTGGTTGCTGGAAGAGACAACAGGAAGGCAGGGCAAGCACCCCTTTTGTATGCAATGTGTAAACTTGAAGCTAGTTCCCACCTCTCTGTGTGAAAGGCAGTGAATGGCCTGTGTGGGTCCAGCAGTTACAGCAAGTGTCTCTGCGGAGCAGACCCCTTTCAGAGGGACAAAGGATGTGATTTAGGGGAGACGGGAAGTCTGCTCCCATCACAAACTTCTATGGAGACCTGCGGTTTAATCAAGAGCCATAAAGGCCTTAGTCAACCAGAGAGACACTTTGATCTACAACAGACAGGAAGATGAGTGGGACTTAGGTATGTGTTGTCACCCCCTGTCTGTCCTGTTTCGGCGAACTCTGGTCCTGACCTCATGCATGACAGAATATTATTGGTGGGGACCCAGGATTGGTTCATTAGGGTAGCTTTAGCCTGCAACAATCACTGGTGCCCATTTGGCTTTAAGCAGGGCTGAACCCCTCACTTGAGAGATCACCCGACAACTTCAAAAGGAGTAAGAAGAAGGACTCATTTGGACCCAGGCTGAAGGTACAGTCTACCTTAAATCTTCTGCTAGTGAAGGAAGGCCAGGTGTTCCAAGAGGGAAGCAAGATCCCTCCCCTAAACATCTCCCAGGTAACAGAGGGAGTTACCGGACACAGAGGACCCATCCAGCCACTCCAGAACTGGTACCCAGGCAGCACAAAGTGTGCCCTGCTAGGCTCTGCCAGAAATCTTCCTAGGTGGGAAGTGCCGGAGAGGATCTGAACTTCTTTTAAGGACATTTCTGAAACAGTCGAGTCCTCGAACTGCATCTGGCATGTCGCTGACTGTTTTCATGCCACAGTCACTAGAGCCATCTGAGCCGCCTCAACCACCATTCCAGATATGCCAACCAGCGCAGAGACAACGATTCTTAGGCCCCGAGCCGCCGCGCCAGCCAACCTGTAGTCTTTATTTGCTGAAATGTATTTAAATATATATATGGGGGTGGGTAAGGGTATGGATTCGGTTGAGGGGTAGTGGAGGGAGTTGCGGGGGGGGTCTTTAGACTGAAAAAAAGGTCAAATAAATCAGATCAAATGTGATTAGGTCAAAAGTTTTAGGTCAAATAGACCCAAACTGTGGGTCCTGCCTCGCTTGCCGAACTGCCTGCTGCCTGATACCCGCAGCTGTCTCCCGCCACTATCTCTATCTCAAGGGCTGCAAAGTGCTCTGGAACCTCCTCAACACTGTTGAGGACCAACAACTTCTTCAGCACCAGGTGCATTGTGGTTCTGCCCCCTGCTCCTTCTCAAAAGGCCCCTAGAGACAATTATGACCCTTTGCCCCCTTGGTGCTGGAACTGAAAAACCTTGAACAGTAAGACTGATTATGTTACCAACGACCCTTCTGTCAGTGTACAGAGTGCATCCCTTTCCTTCATGAAACTGTCTGTCCTCTGTGTTCCTGTACTGGGTGAGTGGTATTTGTAGTGCGCTAGAACTGTCTGCTGTAGTAATAATAAAGTAGATATTTTTATTCAACCTTGACTGGACGGTCCTTTTATCATTGGGTGATAATTGTATTTTGCTGTGTTGCAACTAACCAACGATCCACAACCTTGCGGAGATCAGCTTGCCTTTCCTTCCACACTACCAAACATTGAACAAGGAGGTTTAGAATTCACTTGTATTCCAATCTGTTCAGATCCCTTCTGGTGTACTAAAGGTCTGGGACTAATTGATGGTTTAGAAACTGATGTTCATCCCTGGACCATTGATGCCCCGAAAGTTGATTCATCACACAGGGAGCTAAACACGTGCAAAGAAATTGTGGTAGATCTGTCTCTCCAGAATGAGGGTATTTTATGGGAATGGATTTCTCATGTTAAATCTTGCCTTGCTAAATAGGTTTTGGAGAACAGTGGGGCAATGGTAGCCTAACCTGCTTTTGAAATGAGGGCAAGAAGAGGTTCCTGAGTGAAGAGACTCTAGGTACCTTAACGGTTGCTTATTTGTCATATAAGACCAATTTTGGAACAGAACATTACCTCAACTTAATCAAACTCCTGTGTAAATGTCCTATATATAACATTCTGCTTGAAACTAATTCCAGTGGCTTTTCTTACGGCATGATGGTCAAAAATAAAGTTGGTGTATTATCCTTACTGCCTAACCCTTTCAGAGACTTTAGCACATTTCCTTCTGTTATGTCTCCCATATAAGCAATTCAGAAACAAATGGATAGTTCCACACCTCAAACTAGAAAATATTAAACATTTATTAGTGGCTATGAGCGACTTAAAAATTGCTAGTTCATATGATTTTATAATGAGTGTAGCCAAAAATGTGGATAGTGCATGGTGCCTCTAGAATAGGTTTGAATCCTGCCCATCAATCAGCTCCATACTCAGATCGCGAATTAACTAATTAATCCAAGAGAATGAAGATTAACCAGGTTTACAGTTCTGGGGATTCTTCATTCTATTAAAGATATGGAGCTGAGCATTGTTATGTTATGTTAACTCAACTTGTAAGCCACAGGGTCGCCCAGGGGCATCATGGCGCTGGAGAGGAAACTGCTAGCTTAAGGAAAAAACAGTGAAAAGAGCCGAGGACTAGAATAGAATGGGTTTCAGAGCTCTTCTGAAACCCAGATGGTTGGGAGTGGTTTTGAGTGACAGTGGAAGGTTGTTCCAAAGTTTGGCGGCACCAATGGAGAAAGCTCTGCCGCCAAGCCTTTCCCGGTTAAACCTTGGAACAATAAGTAGGTTGGTGGCAGAGGAGCGTAGGTCCCGTTCTGGGATGTATCGAGAGAACTTGGACTGCAGAAACTCAGCTCCTTGGCCATGGATTGCCCGGTGGACAATACACAGTGACTTAAAATGGACTTGCTGGGCCACCGGGAGCCAATGCAGTCGGTGAAGCACTGGCGAGATGTGGGCGCCGTAGGGGGAACCGGTGGCTAACCTGGCTGCCAGGTTCTGCATACGCTGAAGCCGTTGAATGAGACCAATCGGTTGCGACAGATACACAGAGTTGCAGTAGTCTAACCGCAAAAGGACTAGCGCAGCCACTACGGGAGGACGGATGGCTTCCGGGATCATGAGCTGGACCCTCTTAAGGACCCTGATCTGATGGTGGGCGGACTAGAAGACAGCTGTAAACTGGTTGGACATAGACAGGGAGGCAGAGAGAATGACCCACAGGTTCTTCACTTTGCTAACTGGACTAAGCAGAGGACCTAGAGAGGTGGGCCAAAAAAGCAGAGGTCCACAGTTTAGGATTGGGGGGGGCAGCCCATCAACATTACCTCTGTCTTATCGCCATTAAGCTTAAGCCAGTTCTGGTCCATCCAAACATCGACTGCCTTTGGGCAGTCATGAAGGCATTATGCTTTAACATTCTTTAATCCTGCATCTCCAAGCTTTTCAAAAACTTTAAACATTATCTTCTTTTCAGTCAGCTAAACGTTCAAAGGTCTACAGATCCCCACAAGTCCTTTGCTTGTTATAGTCCTGTGGTGTTGAACATCCACCTATCCGTGCTCAGGACCACTTTTGACCGACATCCAGCCTGGTTCCCTCACTCTTTCTATTGGCAGAGAACGTCCACAAGCTGTGGTAAAGAAACTAGTATGTCCAAATACAACTCAGTCAAATTCCACAAATTCCACTCCAAAAAAGGGCAACAGCCCTGTGAACAACTGCAACTATATACGCAGCTGTATTCTGAACAGAAAGTAGACACCTATGTTCTGGCTCAGCCAGCCTTCTCACAACGTCTTCTGGTCATCCCCTATGAAGCAATAAGAGAATCACACAATGAGGGTAGGGAGATGCTGATCTGCACTTTTGAACAGAAAAAAATCATGTCATCTTAATAAGAATGACATCACTCCAGCATATACAGGGCTAGAATAATGCTTGTGTCTGTGCCTTTAATAGAATCAAGAATCCCTGGAGCTGTAAGCTAGGGTAATCTTCATTCTATGTGAAGACCAGAGGCAAGCATTATGCTTGTTCAAAGCTATTTATCACTGTTGCAGCAATTTCAGACACTGGCTTAAATAAAAAGTTTTAAATGTATAATCAAAAGACCAGTAAACTGACTTCATAATGTCTTGCAGAAATACTCCTGCCACAAATACCTTGGATGCCATTGCGCCTCTACCTGAATGCAGGCCAAAAATGATTAAATTTATAACAGCCCATTGAATGACCTCGCTGACTCACCTTGCTATTGTGGCACAGGCCACTGCGTGATCAGGCTTCCTACGCACTGTAAGCTACTGGGATGCCTCACGCGGCCTACCCTCAGCAGTTGCCATCTCGTAATCTTTGATAGATTGTGCTACACATAACTTGGAGTTACCAGGGAAGTAAGGAAAGGAGATTACTTTGGAATCACTCTTAGTACACTTATATTGCACGCTACACACTCGGTGAAGAAAACCTTTCTGTCTAGCTCCAGTGCTCTAACATCAGACACTCTCCTACAGGCTACCAAACAGAGCAACATTGCTAGCTTCCTGGATACTTTAGGCATAGACAGCTGAGAATTGTCCAGCCAACTAGGAAATACGTGAAAACCTCCCTCGCATCCCATAAGACCGAGTATTTAGGTGTGGGAGGTTTATGTAACTTCACACCTCTTAGAAGCCGAATCACCGCCGGGTGTTCTCCAATAGGTTTATTGTCCACCTTCTCGTGTCTGGCTGATATTGCTGACCTATAAACTCTCTGCATTCTGAAGGCTCACCCGTCACAGAAACAGCTAGCTCACAAATTGAGAACCTGCACTACAGGTGCAGAAATGGAATGAACACCTTGTTGGCTGCACCAGTTCTTCCATTTGTCCCATGCGGTGCCATAGCTCTGAAGAGTGTAAGGTGCCCATGAATCACTTATGAAGTCAGAAGTGAGAAGCAAAATTCCTGAGTGCTCCCATCTTTTCCTTAAACCCTGCACACTGCTGAATCTGACCGGCCGCGTTCTGCAGAAGGGCATGCCTGAACGGAATCATCCTTGGAAAATCCCCAGAAAGTTCCATCACAACTGGAAACCACACTTGGGTCTTTAACAATGGGACTACTATGACCACATCTGCACCTTCTCTCTGAACCTTCGATAACAACCTTGTCAGCATGATGAATGGAGGGAAGGCGTAATGGACAGCCCTAGTCCAACTGTTGAGAAAGGCATCCATTTCCATGGCTCCCGGATCCATCTTCCAACTGAAATACCTGGGAGTGTGAGCATCAATCTGGATTCAAAGAGATCGATATTGAAAGGACCCCACTTCTCTCGCAGTTGCGTAAAGACTGCTTGATGCAACTATACCACTATGTTTCGCTCCAGGCAGTGATACCAAGTAAAACTGCTGTTGGTGCAGATGGGTTGCCACTAGACTCCTAATACTTATTTGGCAGCAAGCTTCCCAGTGACCTAGGATATTACAGGCCATGTTGTCCCAGGAGGATAGCTCAGCAGCAATGTGCTCGGCTTGGAAGCAAGATGACACGAAGCAACACACGTTCATCCCCGGGTCGGCGCTTAGAAACCTCTGGGTATTTAAGCTCGTTATAAATATGCAACTAAGACAAAAACAATTACACAACTAAAAAACAAACAATTCCTGTAACAGCTCAGCCAGCATCTTGGACCTCGTACCTCTCATCCAGTTTATGAACTGGACCGCTGAGATGTTATCCATCTTCAGCAAGATGCAACAATAAACCTTGTCTTTGGAAAAGGTGCGCACTGCGAATGAGCTTGCTAATATATCTAGACAATTTATGTTTAGCTGCAACTCCTCCTCAGACTACTTGCCACCCATCTGTAAACTTCTGCATCTGGCGTCCCAGCTGGCTCTGCTTGTGTCCAATTCTATCACCAGCTCTGGAACGTTGCCAAAAATAGCCCGGTCATTCCATGAATCTATATTCTATAACCACCATTCTAGCTCTGACCTCGCCTCTTTGTCTAGTGGACCATCTGGTGATACCCTACACCCCCTTGTAGGTGTCTAATCTTTACCCTCTGCAGGGCCCTGTAATGCAGCGGCCCTGGGAATATCACCTGCATGGATGCTGCTAGAAGCTACACTAGTCTGGCTAGATTGTAAGTTAAATATTCTTCTCCTTGATCACTGACTTCAACTCTTTCTTGATGGCTTTCAACTTGTGCGCAGGCAGCTTGAGGGTAGCTTTCTTAGTGTCTATCACAAACCCAGAGAACTATATCCTCTGCCTGGGCTTTAGCTCTGATTTTTCCACGTTTATCAGAAAACCGAGGGCGTTGATCTGGGCGCAAACCCAAAATATCTGCTCTTAGAATACGGCACCGTCCTGTGCCAGGATGAGAATATCATCCAGGTAGATGATGATCCTGATTCCCCTCTCTCTGATGGATGCAGCTACTGGCCTCATTATCTTTGTAAACACCCATGGTGCTAAAGCCAATCCAAAGGGGAGATACCTGAACTGCCAACTCTCTGCATTCCAACGGAAACAGAGAAACCTCTGGTCCTCTGCAGCTTCCGGATCGGTAACGTAAGCATCTTTGAGATTCAGCCTTGCTAGCCAGTCTCCTTTTGGGAGTAGATCTCGGAGCAGATAAATCCCATGCATCTTGAAATGTCTGTAAATCAGATAGTTCTTTCAAATTGATCACAGGCCTCACTTTCGCTTTCCTGTGACCCAGAAACATATTGCTGTAGAACCCTGGTTCTTCCTGCATGCTGTGCTCTTTTGCCTCGTTGCTCACTAGGCTGCACAACTCTGCTTGTAATAAAATCATCTGCCCTGGTGTCATATGTATCGGCTGTGGTTCTGACCTTTGTGCGGGTATGCCTACGAATTCCAGACACAAACCTGCTACTGCTTGTAATACCCAAGCATTGTTCAATAATTCTCGCCATTTGCTCAAAAACAATACCCTTCTGCCCCCTACTACAGGAAGGATGATGCTCTAGGCACTTACCACCTGTGCCACTTTGTTGTCTTTAGATGCCTCTCCCTCTGCGCCCTTTGGAGTGATGGGTCCTCATTGGGAAGAAAGCGTTGTGTTGTCTCCCTTCACAGTATTGGGCCCGCGCACCCTGAGGCCTCCTTTGCATATTGAAGTGGCCGGTAGATCGACATTGATGTCGACCGGTCCCTGCTAAAACTTGCTCTGTAAATATCTTTCCTGTTGACATTTGTGCTTTCTTCAAAGCCGTATAGGTCCCAATAAATTGTGGCATTTCATTTGTGAAGGCGTCTCCAAACAGCATGACTTTTGCTCCTTCGCCTGCCTCATAAGAGGCCAGATCACTGAGCTTGTCATCTATTTTCAGTAACAGACCTCTTTGCCTCTCCGAAGACAGGGCGCAGTTGGCGTTCCCTAAGAGGAAAACTATGTACTGTGTCCAGTTACCCAGGGTCTGTGCATCTATCTATGTGCTCTCCTGTATCTTTGGTCCTCTGCTATGTCCATTATCTTAGCTAACAGACCGGCCGATCTAAAACTTTGTCCTGGCATCCCTTCCGGGCACGATCAATACCTTTCCTAATGTCTCTGGACATCTTCTTGACAAAGGTCACCATTTTGGGGTCTGGTTCCGGAGTGTCTGTGACTTTTCCAGGCAAGTCTGGCCTAAGGCACTCCACTCTCATGGGAAAACGTACTTCATTTTCAATTTGATGGCTTTCTGATATGTTGCGCCATTGCGGGATGTATTAACCCATTTATGCTCTGCCCTGCGGCATCACTGTGTGCTGATGGTGCCAGAATGATCAAAATGGCCGCAAAAGCCCTATGCGCACCAAAACCTATGAAAATTGCGCTCTACAAAGCACAAAAAGATGGCTGCCAAATCTACCATGCATGTTGTGAGTGATGGAACGGAGACCTCACTCCTGAAACATGTCATTGGGCTGCCCAACCAGTAAAAATGGAGCCTGCATGAAAAGCAGTGCTTGCTGAAAGAAATCCAGAATCATGTTTTTAAATCTTTTCTTGGTTGCTGAAAATACAAAATGATGGTACAAAACAACCACAAACATCCAATAGTCTTGCTGGGTGTCACATGTTACTGAATTCAAGGACCAAAAACAACAAAAGGAGACTGTGGGCTATTTTAATGACACAGGTTCTGCCCAAAAAACACACATGAAATCAAAACTAAAGAACCAGTGTGTCTCCTCTCTTCCATGCCTTTTATCCCAATTTCTCCCTTCTACCTTTTTTAAAAAGTGTATATACTCTTTCCCTTGCCCGTGGACCAAATAGGACACAAATGCATTTATCATTAAAAAAATGTTTTATTTTATATTTCTCCCATTCATCAATATTATTCAACAATCATATCTCAAAAACATAATCTTTAACAACCCAATGTGGTTAAAAACATTCTAAATACAATGTAAACAATCATAAAAGAATACATATTGTTAGTCATACTAAATAAGTACCTTAGTACGGTTGATTCCTCCACGGTGGTCAATTGTCCACTAAGGGTGGATCAACCTAAAAGTGCAAAGTGTAAACTAAACAATGATGTTTAAAAATGACCTTATTTCATCTAGGTACCATTCAGTCTTTTTATTAGAGTACAGTATCTCACTCCTTTCCTATGAAAGGTATCACACAATTAGTAACTCTAGTCATGCTACACTGTTATTAAATCACAGCGCTCCATACCCAACATGTTTCGTTCTTCTCGGACATATGTTGCTCTAAATGTGAGAACTTCTTCAGGGGGACCAACGTAATCCCACTACACACAAAACACACAGGATTTAAACCATTTAGATCCTAATTATGGATGTATTCTTCAGGACAACTTTGACACAAAAATGTGTGACTCCTTATTTCCCAGGACGGTTTTCTTTACTTCTTGAAGTCGAAGAGAGGATAGCTAAACTATACTGGGAGAGAGCGAGAGAAAGGAAAAAAGAAGGGAAAGTAGCAATTACCACTTTGTGTATAAGGTTTAGCTACAAATAAAGTTTCAAAAGCATTTCATTAAGCTTTCTACACACTTACCATGCACTGGTTGAATTTTAAGTCTTGCGCATGGGAAATATCCAGGTATCCTTTTACTGAACTGTTCCCTGTGGAAACACCATAGAGACTTGTATATAGAAGTGCCAAATGTAGTCTTCCTACAACTCCCTCTAACTTACTCTTCAGAAAAAAGCTAGTTCATTGATCTTATTGGAGAACTATAACAATTGGTACAGATGTAAGTATGTTCTATTATGATGATCACATGCTCTTCTCAGTTAATATCTGTGTATAAAAAACCAATAGAACACATAATTCATTTCTATCAGTTTACCTTGTTTCTACAAGAAATTGCTTCTAAGCACACCAAATGTGCCTGCTGCTGTACGTTTAATGGTCGATGGTTTCGATGCACACGGGAATCATGCAGCTGCAGTCGAGCGGCCGTGATCGCTGGTGCTGCAGGTCCGCACTATGGAACAACAAGAAACTGTCTTACTTGCATCCTAGCTCGAATTTTTTTTTGTCTATAGTTGTCAACTGCTGTCTTGATTTAAAACTCCCTTTTGCTCACCGTCAAGGTTTTTTACGGAGTTCGTATGCTCTTATCCTCCTGCTTCCTTCTCGCCATAAGAATGCAATGCGTAGTGCTTGTTCTTATAACCGGACTTCGTTTCATTGTATGCGGTGTCTTTCCATCACGTGACCACATGTATCAAGGATGGAGCCTGATGTCAAAAGTCATCCTTGCTACCAATCACATCTTTGCAATTGGATGCAGGTTATTGACAACCAATTCAAGGAATCATTGTGAAATTGCAATATCCTAGAAAGCTTGATTGGTCAGCAAAACACCCACAGGACAAGTTTGCTTGCCTGTGGGATCTAATGTCTGAAATCTAAGTGACCTGTTATCAAGAGTAACCTAGGTTGTAACTATTTAAACTTCAATGTTTAGAGTTGGGAATCAGTGTTCTAGCTGCTTGTTTTAAAATGTTATTTAAACAAGGAAAATTACAACAAAATGACATTTAAAATTAAGCCTGAGTCCAAGCCAAACCGCAAACACTTTCCCCCACAGGGACCAGCCACCTCCCTTCTGCTCTCTAGACCAGGAACTCACACTCTTGTGTTGATTAAGAGGGGAGGAGATTTTAGGCTGCAAGGGGAAGAACAAAATGGACTTCCCCTAAGGCAAGGAGATGCCAATCAGGAAGGATCGTTAATGGCCTCTGCCAGAAGGAAGGGGGCGGAGATTGCTTGTGAGCTGCAAGAAGGGGAAGGAGGCGGGGACAGACAGGCTTTATTGATTCACAATGGACAAAAAGTATATTGCTAAAAACACTGATAATTTACTGTGTACAATTGTAAAAAAATATGGAAACCCCGGACTTCTGAACGTAATTTTTGGCTGCACATTTTAAGAGGAGCTAGAACTCTGGGCTATGTTCTGGGAAGTAACTGTAGAAATTGTGGTTTTATACCAAATGTAATTATGTCAAAATCATGAAACTTCACACGCTTATGCCCAGATACAATGTGCACAGTTGTAAAATTTTGGGATAAACTAGATATTGTGTTCCGGCTTGGAAGAGCATTTGCTCCACAAAATATGTGATCTAGATATGACATTTTTATAAAGTTTGTAAAATTGTAAATATGTATTATACTAAAAGTAGATTTCATGTTCAAAAGCCAAGGGGAGTATTATCTGACTCATAAACTAACACCATCATGGTGAAACCCTGTTTTCTCCTCCCCTCAATTGAGAGGGGAGACTCTACCCAATAGCCAGCCAAGGGGGTGCGATTAGGATAATCCAGCATACACACCCCTTTACCAAATGCATAAAAAGAGACAGCTGAGGACCTAGAAAGACACACAAATTCACCCAGCAACCGATTCCTGGCGTAGAACCCTGAAAGAGATGCATCCATATTCCTTGCTCCAGACTCCAGAAACTTGACAGAACAGAAAGGCCCACTCTATAGCTGAACCATTCTCAGCTAGGCCTTAAACTTCTAGAACCAGAATCCCACAAACTGAAAGGGGAAACCCAAGAAGCAGCAAGGCTGTGCTGTAACTGCTTTCCCGCTAAATAATTTATTTCCATAACCGAGAAGGGCAGATTAAACCCAATCCTGTGCCGTGCTGTGCCAATCCTGTCCAGTTCTGTCGTGCGGTGACCAGAACGCTGTGCTGATTGCAGACCCATTCCTGTTGTGCGGCGTGCCGAGCAGCCTGTCCCAGTCCGGTGTGCCCAGCAGAATTCCTGTCTAGAATTCCTGACGGTTCTGTTCAAATACATATAGTGAGTATCGAGAGTATAGAACTGTGTTACTAGCCTATGTGCTGTCCACAGCAATCCCTATCCAAATCCATCTTATCTTGTCTTCAGAACTGCATGGTTAGAAATATTTTTGAATTGCCTGAACTCTTTATCTTATCCCTACTACCTTCCTTCTGTAATAGTATTGATAAACATATCTTTGCGCTGATATATTTCATCTGAAGAAGGCAAGCTCCTCGGCAGGCAAAACTTGATCCAGAGGCGTCCTGGTCTAGTAGCTGTGCTTCCGTGTAGTATTTGCTTCTTCATATTCTGACCCTAGTGTAAAGAAATCCTGTTTGTCTTTTGAAAGCACATCCCTGTTTTCTCATTTTGGTGCATATTTAAAAAAACGACCTCCACGAAAACGTCCATAACTCCATCGTATTCTATGCTAGAAACACAATTGAAATGTCTGCTTGTAGATAACATCCACTGCTTTCCATAGAACCAAAAACATCTCAATCCCTATAGTTTACCCACAATCTCGATTACCGCGCACGGAAAAGTTTGCCACAAATTTTTGTTTTGGCAAAATATTACACGAGTAAAATAGCTTTTCATTGCACCCGACCTCAAATTTCAGTTTGCACATTGCTTATTGTTGTCAAATCAATGCTAGTGTTTGTCTGCAACCATATAAAGCGGCTCCCATTAGAATTTAAACAATTTCATTCATTTAGCCCATATTTAGTGTTTTACCCAATCCATTCTCAGACAACTTTAAAAACCATTTTGACAGTTTGCCAATGAATTCTGTTTCTCTCTTGTGTTTGCTGAGGGGAATTGGGATAGACATTTGCTTGAATTCTGCATTCCTGAAACCTGTTCTCTCTCCTATCTCTCTAAATTGCATATTGGGAGGTTGAGGGGTGTGCAGGGGGAAATAGTAACCACATTGCCATTTGATTTGAACACACAACCACAAAAGTATTATTTCTGTGCTGCATTGTTTTTGATCATTATTACTCCTTGTGATTAAAGAGATTGCTTAGTGTGACATCACCCATTGGTGATTATTGTATCCCCATTAAAAATAGTGTGATTATATTGTGAATATATGAATAAATATTTTAACTTTGCAAACCAGCTTGATTCCTGGTTCAGTGTGATTGGGGGTGGGTTCCAAGAGAGGGGCGTGATATAAGTGGAACATCGTTCAGAATAAAAGAACTTTTAGACACAAATAAATAAATAAGGATTTGAGTTGTGCATTACACGCTAGGTGTTAACTTAGGTGAAGTGCTGGATTGAAATCACTTACACCATGTACAGGGCCACTCTCGGTGAAGGTACCCATTCCGTAGATTTGTGGTGTCTGATAGCCTCTGGGTCGCACAAATCAACCATGCTGTCCTCCTCTACTATCGAGGGACTTTTAGCTGGGTGCTTCTTAGGAGCCTCCGCAAACGTTTCTTCATCCTCTTCATCATCCTTCTCATCAGGTGAGTATCTGCCGTCATCTTCCCCTGTGTTAGCTGCCCCTGGGGTTGGGGGTAAGAGGTGTGGCACTTTCACCTTTTGAAAAAATGCGTGCTTCCATTTACTGAAGGCGTCGACCACCTCAAGGGGCTCATTGATATCCCCTTCTTTATGGCTTGAAGGGTAGAAGAGGGCGGCCTCGTCCAAGCTTTTTTACTCCCCACTTGATCAACCCCAGTGTAGGGTTGTCTGGCCGATGTACCCTCTCCTGGGCTATCGGCCCTTCTTTTCCTGTGCACTCGCTCCCCACCAGCACACTTGCAGGTTAGCATGGTCTCTAAAACTTCCAGGCATTCCTTAAGTGGTTTCACACCCTGAGATACTGCTACTACTAAAGAGCCCCGTAGGACTTTCTTAAAGCTTAGGGAAAGATCCCTGTCTTCTTCTGGAATGTACTCAACCCATTCTTCCTCACTCCACTCCGGGAAGGTGTTCCTAGATGACATGGAGGTTACCAGAAAAAGGCGCTTGGCTGTCAGCTGTTGGTAAAACTCACTTTCAGGGGGTGCCAGGGACAGTGTACTGTTTCAGCTAATATAAATAGTGCCACCTTCTGCTTCAACCTAGCAAGCTGCTTAGATGGTAATCAGCTTTCTTTTTTTTCTATTTTACACTGTCAGTTTAGTAATTGTCTGTGACCACTGAGGTCTCAAAAGCACTGTGATATTTCTCTCCACTCAGAGAGTATCGGAAGTCCTGATTGCCTTGGATAGCTGCCATTATGAGTACTGAATGCAACATGTTCCTCCCCTTAAGGGTAAAGAGCGCGAGGACCGAAAATTACACTTGTCGCATCACTGCCGCAATGTGAGTCGGATAGCTCCAAGGTCCTAAAGTCTGTTGCAGAGCTCTGTGCGCATTGTCAAAAACAAACTGACTGGGGCACTACTGCGCAAGCGGCACCGGCTGACCGGCTGCCTAGCGTGGGCATGTTCGCTCACGTCTCCAGCCCTGACTCTGCGTCAACCAACTCTGCTGTGCTGAACAAAGTGTTCTACGAGATGAGCTGCGCTCGCATTAACATTATTACATTTATTTAATAGCACAGCGCACGCTCACATACTGAAATAGAACGGATATAGTCTTATAAAATGTCAAATAAGATTACACTGTGAAAGAAAGCACAGAGATCTCCCAAAAATAAGAAGATAACGTGTTTGAAAAGCTGTGCAATGCAATATTAAAGAAAGTTAAAGCGCAATGCTCGCCTCCGGTCTTGAATCTGAATTGCATATCAATGACTGTCTCTGCTGTGATTTTACTGGTTTTAAATGAGCTTGTTTGAGTTTTTATAATTCTATCTAATTTAATATTGTTGTATGCTACATGATGGTGTGTGGTATTGGTGACTACATGAAAACAATTTATTTTAGAATAAAGTATATGATGATGATGGTGTGAATTACCAGGCATCATACCCCACGCTAGTGTCAGTCATATATTTAAAGATGAAACTACCAGCAGGATAGTAACTCTCGTAAATGTGTGGTTCGGGTTTGGGTACAGAAGTACGGATTTTAAATGCAGCCTCTGCATTGCAGTGACTTTTTGTCATAGCAGTCTTAAGGGCACATGTATCCTCTGAAACTGATATGTGTCAGTGGAGAGCAGGTACTGCAGATCTAGAGACTGATGCAGCAGGGCACAAGTGTCACTGTGTTTTGGCATGGAGCTTAATGAAACCGAGTCTGATGAGCAGAGCACCCTTTCTGACATGAAATCAGCCAAACTATTGTATTAATTAATCCAAATCTATTTGTGCAGGGAACAATTCTGCAAAACAAATGCGGCCCTAGTGCAACACTTAAGTATCTACTTTTGATTAATACTTACTGGAACACAGCGATGAACTCTTCACGCCACTTCATACAAGCGATAACAAAACTGATCGATGATAGCATGGAACTGCTAGTGATTGTGTGTGGTGATTAAAATTTCTCGTGGTTCGATGACCACAAGATGTTGATAAAACAAGTATCAAGCACCCACCACCTGTAGAGGCTATCAATTTCAGTCGGCATTGAATGCCAGGAACTGTCACATGCTGAACGGTCAAACAAAAGGAGACTGTCATCCGAAATATACATGGCAACGTGATGGCAGTAAAAAAATCATCGATTACTTCTGGGTATCAAATACCATGTTAAATGAGATCGTACAGTTGAAGATCCTGAAATCAACACTTGGCGACCATAATTTGCTTGAACTAACTTTAAAGTTTCATTCATCAACCAATGACGACCGATTCACTCAGCCAGTTGAAATAAATTGAAGAGGCAACCGACTAAAATAAATAACAATCAAATGGAGATATTAAATGAAATGATGTCCTCAGAAGATGTGACGCCAACCGACAAATTAAATTATACTGCTCTCATGGTAGACTTTCAAACAAAGTTAAACCATCCAAACAGCTGCACATATATAAAGAAATACGAATTTAGCGCATTGGTGTCCCAAAAAAAAACCAATTACAACGCGACATGAGATAATTTAAAAAATGCCCAGACGCAAATAAATCAACGCATATCAAACAGCTAAAGGTTAAGTATCATAATTGGTTGAAATGTTTTACAACCATGAGAGACCAAGAGAGAGGTGAGCAAATTCTAAAGCTTATCATCTGTCATCAGTCAAAAAGAACTATGGAATATCATAAATAATAAAGCTATATTCCAGAGAGCAAAAATCCATCAAGGTATTTCTAAGGCCACTTGGGAACAACACTTTGCCAAGGTCTTTGGAACTAATGCAAATCAGCCATCCATTCGTGGAATGTTATTGAATCGACAGAGGACATATCAACAGCAATTAAACACTTAAAAAACTCTCGAGCGGCTGGACCTGATGGCCTTACCAACGTCATTTTAAAAGCAAGAAATGAGCATTGGGCAACTTTCATTGAACATCTGTTTCGAGTGAAAGCTACCGCAAAGTCGATCCCTGCATCCTGGAACTCTGCCATCATAGTTCCTATTTTCAAAAAAGGCAGCCGTGATGATCCAGTGAACTACCGTCCAATTGCCCATTTGGACATTGTGGGTATGATTTTTGCGTCTTTTTTACAGCAGAAGTTGTCAAAGTGGGCTATCTCCACAGGTCACTTCGATATACATCAGACAGGTTTCACAAAGGGTGTCGGAAAGAGGTAAACTTGACTATATTGAATCTGCTGAAACTCAAAGCCTTACAACAAGGCAAAAATCTGTTTATCGCATTCATAGACATGAAACAAGCGTTTGACTCACTCGGCCGATCAAAATTGTGGGAAAAATTGAAGATCTGGTCATTTCCGCTTGAGCTATTGCAGCCAATAATGGCCCTTCAAATTAACAAAGCAGGTGATCTCACTGAAGAAATAAGCACCAACAAGGGAGTTAAACAGGGATGCCCCCTGGCCGCCCTTCTTTTTAAACTATTCATATCGGATGTTTCCGAAGCGTTCACTCAGACACAATGTTTTCCTCCAAAGATCAACAGCCACAGTATCAGCTGGACAATATACGCGGATTATATTGTCTTAATGGACTGTACACCAATTGGCCTTCAGAGACTCCTATTGGCCCTAGAAAAGTATCTAAGTGACAACTCTCTGCAAATCAATGGGGAGAAGACAAATATTATGTCGATTGGAAACACTTCAAAAAGTATAACTAAACATTTCAAATGGAAACTTGCAGAAGTACATATTCAACAGGTTCCAACTGTGAGATATTTAGGCATCATATTCAACACCTCGATCAGAGAACATGACTGGATGTCTGACCTTAAACAACGGATGGTGACTTTTTCGCTGCAAGGGGCAAAGCTTAATGCTGAATACGGGAAGTTCACCTTAAAACCTTTATTAACTTTTTATATTCAAAAAGTGATCCCCTCGATTACATTTGGAGCTGAGGCCGGCTGGAATCTAGATTATCATCTGTGGACAACCCTTGAAGGTTTGTTTTGGAGACGTATCCTGAAGGTATCAAAAGGCGTCTCAATGGTATCCATAAGGTACGAATTGGGATTTGAATCTATGTATAAAATAGTTGTCTGGAAATCATTGGCTATGTTACGGAAGATGTCGCTAAAGGATCAAGTTCCGGCAAACCACATTTTTTCAACGGCAGTCCAAATGCAATATCGTGGTATTCTGCAAAATTGGTGCACCAAATTAAAAATGATCCTTGAATATGCAGATAATAAGTGGGAAACGCCCCAAATTGCTAAACAGAAACTAAGAAAATGGAACTGGATACAAAACTTAGAACAAAGAAATCTGTTGTCTTCATCGATTGATTTGGGGCCTCTGACTAACTGTTTAGATTGTCTGCCCAGATATCTTCTAAAATGTCCTTCTAGAAAACATTGTAACCAATTCATGAGACTGCGTTTAAATGCATACACAACTAAGGAGATCCAATGGAAGCGAAGAATCACCAACATCAATAATAATCTCTGTAGGTACTGCGAACAATCAGTTGAATCAGTGAAACATCTGATCACAGAATGTCTTAAATTAACGCAGTCAAGAAATCGCCACCTTGGACCCTTTGCTCCAGTAGATGAAGACATGGACAAATGGTGGTATTGGATTTTGTCTGGTAACAATGTTCCTCTCACATGTGCAGTATGTGAGTTTTTGGAAAGTAATCTGAGAGATGAACTATCTTAGTTTGGAAATGTTTTCCCACATTCATTTTCTGTTGATGTCAAGAATGTCCTTGTTCTTCTGTTTGTCCTCTTGTGTTTGTGTGAAAGTTGGAACTGTTTTATTGTAATTAAAGTTTATATATAAACTAATTGTTACAATTAAAATAAAAAAATTAAAATAAAAATAAATAAAATTAATAAAAATCAATCTCTGCTTTCACCTTTCTGTGCATGTAGAACAGGATCCTGAATTGTTTCCGAGCTACTCATTGCACAGTTGGGTCCATGCGCAGCTGCACAAACAGCTCACTATATTTCTTTAGGAGTGAATCAACTTCCTCTTGGTATACGCTAAATCTGACCTGCACAAGGGCACACAAACCTACAGCATTGGAGCTAAGCAAGGAGTCCTTGGCTTCTAGTGTTACAATCAGGTAGTCAGTAGAAATTCCCTGTTATGTCTCATTTACCATTGATGACTAAACTACCACTGTCTGGAATCATGTGAAGGCTCTGGCCGTATACCTAGATTCCAAGCTTTTCATGCACAGACATGTCAAGGCCCTTGCCTCCTCAGCAGCCTACTCCACTTAGCTCATTAACACAAGTAGGAAGTTCTTATCCTCTGACAACTGCCTCACACTAGCCAGAGCCATCATTGGAAGTAAACTGGATTATTGAAACGCCATCCTCTTTGTGACCTCTACCAAAAACATAACGACACTGCAACTAATCCAATATAACGCCCTCCGGGCTGCCTGGGGCTTAAAGCAAACAGACCACATCTAGCAACCAAGACACAAGGCCCAATGGCTGCCCATGAAAGCCTGCATCAAGTTTGAAATCCTATATTTTACCAATCGATGCATACACAACACTGCACCCACCTTCCTAAACCAAGGTATCTGCAGAAGCACCAAACCATTCTGCCTGCGCTTGTCCAAAACCATGACTTTAGCCATGCCTAGATACACCAGAAAAAGAGATGATGGAGTTAGTTTCACTGTCACAGCCCCCACGCTGTGGAATGCCCTTCCTCCCTGTATCCAAGATGAGCCATCTTCCCATGTTTTTAGAAAAAGCTGAAAACTGCACATTTGAACAAATATGCATTAGTCTATTTACACCATGCTATGACTGTACTGCATTGCCTGCTTCTAAGTTATGTACTAGCTCCAGGTCTTTGCGCTACCAACAAATGAAATGAATAAATACATAAATAAATGTCATGGGATGCTATGGAACATACTTTATAAAGATAATGGATAGGACCCTCAGTACATGTACCTGCACAACTTGGGAGCACCAGCTGAGTTCTCTGTACAAGGCATTCAAATTGGCCATCACACTGACTATTGCCCCTGAGTCTAGGGCTAGGACCAGTTCTGAATGGACAGTTACTGCACATCTTTGTTGTCCTTGTCTGTTTTTTACCTTGACAGATGGCTGAAATCTCATCATCTGTTCCATGCACAGACGCTTCAGTCTATTGTCCGAGTCTTAAAGGGGTTGTCACCTGGCTGGGTGCAGCTGGCCATGGTGTGCTGCACATCTTCGCAAATTAGCTGGACATTGTGGTGTTTGTGGTGTACCCCAAGGCTCCTGTCTCTCCCCCACCCTATACAACATCTTCACACGACCCCTCTTCCTCATCCTCGACGCTATGGGCATATCCTACACCAACTACGCCGACGACATGCAGATCCTCGTCACTCTCACAGGGAACTATGACACTGACTCCCTGACCCTCCACAACCTCTACAACACCATCCAAGCCTGGATGGCAGACAACGGTCTATGCCTCAACTCTGACAAGACAGAACTCCTCCTGGTAGGTTCCCCCGACACACTAAAAAATCTAGATGCCCAATTCAGCCACTTCACCATTGACTCCATTAAAATTCCGGTCTCCGACTCTGTCAAAATTCTGGGAGTCTACCTGGACTCCAGCCTATCCATGGATAGACAAGTCAGCGCAATAGCCTCAGCAGCTGCATATCATGCCAAACTTATCAACGCAGTCAGACCCTTTCTCTCCAAAGAGAACTGCATCAACATAGCCAGAGCCATCACCGGCTCTAGGCTAGACTACTGCAATGTACTCTTTCTAGGAACCGCCAACAAAAACTTAGAGAGACTACAAGTAATACAGAACAATGCTCTCCGGGCAGCCCAAGGCATTGCTAAAAGAGAACACATCTCTGAAGCCAGAAAACTAGCCCACTGGCTCCCAATAAAGGAAAGGATCGTATTCAAAGCCCTGACACTGACCCACAAGTGCATTCACCTCACTGCTCCAGCATACCTCTCCCAAAGGATCCACCCTGTCTCCACTACCAGGCCAACCAGATCACCATATACCAACATGCTCTCGGTGCCACTAGTAAAAAGAGTAAAAGCGGGCGGATCCAGCTTCCCCTATCTCGTGCCCACTCACTGGAATGCCCTACCTCCCACTATCCGAGGGGAGTCCTCCCTCACCACCTTCCGCAAAACTCTGAAAGCTACCCTCTTCACATAAGAACCGACACAACAGCACGAATACTTATCATATATGTTGTAATATACGTCCCAATGCAATATCTGTAACAACAGTATGATATCTTGTAGTATTCATAATGTGTTATCAATCGCTTTCATGCCTGTACCATGTAACTAAGTTATTGCAAGTAACAGCGCCTCAATGCCCCTGGGCTTCTTGTGCGCTATATAAATATAAATAAATAAATAAATAAATAAATAAATAAATTACACATCGTCCACATGCTTGATTGTGTGCTGTGGCAGTGCTGGGCTTGCGTAAGGGAATCCCCACAAATGTCAAACTGTCTCTTGGTTGACTCACCTGCTTTCAGCAGTTTGCTATATGATGAGGGTTGTGTTACATGATCAGTTAGTATCTTTTGATCATTTTTTTTTTAACTGGGCACGTCTTTAGGGCACGGGCCTCATCCGCGCACAGTGATCTGAACACTTCCTCCATATGGCTGGCTCTTTTGGAAGAAAGCGTTTGAGATCTGCCTAGCTTGAGGATGCATGGCTCTCACAATATTTGTTGGAGTAGTGGTTTTCAAAAAACACTGTAGAATTCGTTGTGCCCTTGCTTCATCTTCCTCACCTCATAGGGTGCAGAACATGGCCAGCTGACTGGGATGGATGCAAAATGTGTCCAATGATTAATGGAGGCCTTGGCTCATTTGAGACAATTGCAATGTCTCATGAACTGCATTAATAACATGGATATAACTGTACCTGAGAGCACATTTTGCTATATCATGGGAGTAATCAGCCACATTCAGAGTTTTGTAGATTTTGTTTACTGCCCCCCTGAAAAGAAGAGCAGCATGGATTTTTGTGCTGGTGATGTCATCACTTTTCCCAAGTACCTGTGAAAAACATCCAATCTTTCTGTCCATCGTTCCCACTTAAGTCTTTGGGTTGCTGGCATAGAAGTGACATCAAATTTGTAAACAAAAGCCTCAGCAATGGCACTGGCCAATTCAAGGAATTATAAGGGAAATACATATCTCAGTCCAAATGGAACATAATTCATAAGAAGAGGGCTGACTCATAGTTCAATACAATCCATTATTACATGACAAAATACATTGGGCCAGTCAAAGCAAACGGGGGGATTGTTGGGGCGTTAGTATGTAAAGGAGCCCATTACAAGCTCCATCTAATCTGAAATTGCTGCATCAAATGATGCAGCATGGGTGGAGTTTGTGAAATAATTTAAGTGACACTTCTGGAAAGATTATTTTTTGGAGGGGAAGCAACAGGGGAAGAGCTGAATGATATTCAACCTGACTTGAGCTGATAGAAATAATCAATAAAAAGGCATTTTCCAGAAGCATTTTGATTCAGATTGTCTGAAATGGATTTGTGATCATTGAGAAAAACACAAAGGATGAGCTTACCTGATGGAGTTGCCTAGAGCTGTTGATGTCCCTATCTGTCCTGGGTATTTAAAAAACAAACCAGAATGGAGGACTATAACCCAAGAGTGTTTAGATATAAATCCAAAGGGTGGATTAAATCCCCGATAGCAATTGATAGAATTTTGGGGAATATTGTTTACAAGTTATACCACTAAATTGGGACATGGCCTATTAATTAAACTTTGCAGAACTATATTTAAAATAGAATGCCCACCAGTCTATTATTGTGCACAGAACATATGTCTCAGACTGAAGCCAGGTATTTTTCTCTGATGCCAACATTTGTCGATGATGTCAGAAAAAAATAAGTGAATTGCATAATTGTATAGTGAATTCTAGTAAGGGCTATGAATTGTCTCCAAATTTGATGCTCAAAAACAATTGTCATGTTCATTTTTAGGGAGGATATTAGTTTTTTCCTTAGAATAGCCATTTAGATTTGCTTTTGTATTGTAGGGTGGCGACACCGCCCTATAGTTAAGGTGAAATCATTGTACATAGACTTTCATAAAATACTATTGATAATAACTTTTGATTTACTGGACGGATTTGGATGACATTTTTGAAAAAGAAGAATTTGTTGCGGGCCCTCAAACTCAGTACTCTTCATTCCTGTGAATTATGATTATTCATGTGTAAAATGAACTAATGTTTGTATATGTATTTACTTTGTTTTAAGCAGTTTTACTTCATTGTAATGTTTCTTGCAGTGTAGGAATATTCTTACTGCGTCACTGTTCTATGTTGCTCTACATGTCGATGCCTGAGCTCACGAGAAGCCTCTGGGTTAATTGGGCTTCGATGCAGGTCTCCTAGAGTTATTTTGTGTTATAGCCATGCAGCGCCTTTTTCCCTGCTCGTGTGCACGGAATAAAACAAAATCCAGCACACCTTTTGCCACTAAGATACTTTCCATTTATGCAACGGTAGTTTCTGCCATATGTAAATACTTAACTCTGTTTATTTTTAAAGGGTCTACATTATTACTGTTTCATCTTCTGGATCGAGGACGGCTAATGGTTCAATGGCAGCATTACTGTGTTGGAAGCTGGATGATACTGGGCATTGGGGGTTCGAGCCTGTGCTCAGTGAGTGCTTTACTTTTTAAAATGCGTGGGTACGTACCATGGCTGCTATTCTTATTTTTTATTTTAGTTTAACCCGTAAAGGTCAAAACGGGCTACATTACCAACCCTCGCCTTGCTCCGTGCAAGTTCCACAACAAGGAAGTTGGAGGAATATGCACTCTGCTCGGTGCCCTTCACTGCATGATTGTGTTTATTTAAGTCATTTTGAACTTTATAATATATTCCTGCTCGGATCAAAAACTTTAGTTTTGGGGAAAAGTAACTCTGCTTGTTGCCCCTCACTGAATAAAGGTTTTTATGGATTCATGAATGCCATTTTGTAAAGTTATTTTACATCCCTGCTCACTCACATACTGGAACCCAAAACGCTCCACTTATATGGGATAGATTACCCTCAAGCCTGCTTGTCAGATTGACCTACTTTAAAAATGGGACCAGGTGACTGATATTGATGTCCCCCTTTCTTACTGCTTGGCAGTGTCTGCATGCTCGGCAGTGGCTTGCTATAGCCCTAGTATGGGTGTTGCTACACCTTCTACCTGCTTGGCAGAGTCTACCTGCTCAGCAGTGGCTTGCTACAACCCTAGTTTTGGTGTTTCTACACCTTCTGCCTGCTTGCCACTGTCTGCCTGCTCGGCAGTGGCTTGCTATAGCCCTAGTATGGGTGTTGCTACACCTTTTGCCTGCTTGCCAGAGTCTACCTGCTCAGCAGTGGCTTGCTATAGCCCTAGTATGGGTGGGTGTTGCTACACCTTTTGCCTGCTTGGCAGAGTCTACCTGCTAAGCAGTGGCTTGCAATAGTGTTACTATTGGTGTTGCTACACCTTCTGACTGCTTTGCAGTGCCTGCCTGCTCGGCAGTGGCTTGCTTTGGACCTGATATGGGGTTGTTACACCTTCTGCCTGCCCGGCAGTAGATTGTTTTGGACAGTGGGGAAAATGTCGGTGCTACATTTGTCAAACTCTGCACTTAATGGTGCTCCCTGAAAGGAAGTCAGAGTTCTGTGTCCCATGGTTCCATACATGCGTTGCTCACACACAATACAAGCTATAGGCTTGACAATGTTAAGGAGCAATCAGGTCTTTATCATGCTTGGATGGATTTGTTCTTGGCATACTGGTTGCTATGTATATGGATACAATGCCTTGATATTGTCATACTCTGTTTCAACAATTTATTGTTGGGAGATCTGGTTTTGTTTCTTTCTTTGATTGTGGGTGACAAAATGTATCCTTGCTTACTACATACTTGAACATGTTCATGAAACTTTCAAGTCCAGTCAAAGGACGATTTCAAACTATCAATTCATCTATCTTTAAAATAACTGATAGGGTAGTGGAGAGTCACAATAAACAGCCTAGGCATGAGCAGCTTCAGGCTCTGCTTCCAGTGGCAATAAGGCATGTTTCCACATGTGCGTCCTTTATTTCCCTTTAAGCTGTGGGAAGGTCGTAACCTTTTATTCATGCTTCACGTGAGAAATGCTGTGAGCACTGACTACAAAGTCCCATATGATCTCCTTTAGCCTCATGGGAGGATTTTCCCGATCACAGCCCTCTAACTTGTCTGCAAGGTTCATGTGCTAGATAAGGTTTGCTTCCGCTGTTTCTGTTCAGGGCTGAACACACTGTCAGTCCTGTCAGCTGACATGGCATGGAGGGCATATGCTCTCTTGATGAGTCTGGTGTGTGCTCACAGTAAAAGAGGACATTTTTGCTGGTATGAATGTGGCACTCTCCATTGGTAAGAGAAGCAATTGTTTTACATCTGCATGTGGCATGTGGCATAATTGCCCCTCCATTTTAATTGATTCTTCAACCCAAATGGATGGAACAACCATCTTGTCTGTTTTCTGTGTTAAGAAGAGAATTCAGTTACACGTATACAACAAAAGATTGAGGGGAAATTATTAGATGGCCCCAGGATTCATCCCCCCTAACAAGGGTTTGTGCAAACTTCCAGACTTAGGAATCCTGTTGCCTTTATGCTAAACCCCATAGGCAGTGCGGGGAACCCTAAACAAAAACAAACTAAAAATACACTGAGGCACTCAAAAAATAGAACATTATAACACATAACTTTATTAAGATAATACATTTTTTTTTAAAATGTATGAAACAATTCATATAATCATTTCATGTTCCTAAAAAACAATTAATATAAACACTCTAACGCCTAAAACTCGTAATACACTACAAACCACTCTCAGGGAGCACCCATACATGCTTATCACTCACAAACCTCTCATACCCATATTAAACCTCACTCTCTCACCATACAAAGTTATGTAGACTCCTGTCGAATACACAAAAAGCAGAGAGCTCTCAACTTCTGAAATGCTCCTTTTAGCCAATTCGTGCCCTAGTTAAATGAATCTTTTTCAATGAAAGGTTCTCCTTAATTTAATTAATTTTTATATATAAAGTTGCCTATTAATAGAGCAACCACAATGCCCATACATTCTCTTTTAGCCTAATGGGAGGATTTTCTCGATCGCAGCCTTCTAACTTGTCTGCAAGGTTCATGTGCTAGATAAGGTTTGCTTTAGCCGTTTCTGTTCAGGGCTGAACACACTATCAGTCCTGTCAGCTGACATGGTATGGAGGGCATGTGCTCTCTTTGCCGAAATAGAAAGTATATTGTGCCTCCTATTGTAATAAATATATTTTATTTTGGCCTACGCCAAGCTGCTCGAAAGTCTTTTGCGAAAGAAATCTGTGTTGCAAGGTCCTGACCTTAAATCTATGTAGGCTGCCATTTTAGGTCAAACCGCTATTTTCAGATTTGTTGTGTAAAAGTCACCCTGTGAGCTAAACTGGTGGACAATGTCATTGCAAAATACAACATGGCCGTCTTGACCTCTGTACATAGCTTATGTGTAATTTGCCTGCAGGCCACTTGTTGAGGTCATGAACTGAGACCTCGTCCTTCGTTGGCCTATGTTTAAAGGGATTACTCGTGCAATGAAAACTAATCCACGAGCATATGTCGAGACAATATATTCGAATAGTAAACAAAGAACATCTGTCTTATTACATTGTATTAATGTTTAAGAAGGCCTGCATGGAAAACCTTAGAATACTCAGCTATTGCATACGCTTGTTGTTAGATGTATTAAAAGCAAACCAGTTATATGCGGTTATTTGAGACTTGGCACGAACCCTAGATCAGTGATATATTAAAAGGAATATTAACCCGAAGTGGGGCTGGGCATCGTGCCCACAAAATGTATAAAAAGCGAATGCATTCCAATGTACAGCGTCTCTCACTGAACACACTGAACCACGCTGGAATTCGTTGTGTTGTACTGAGGGCCGATAGGTATCTGACTTTGCACTGTTTTTGTAATTGAATTCAGTAGAGAATAAAGTACTTTGCATGTTCCTTTATAACCCTTGTTCGGTGTATTTCCTTTTGGGGTACTCAGCCTCGATATTTTATTTCTGTTTTCACAGTTGGCACCCGAATAGGGACCCTCAAGATTGATGCCCGATTGTTGAAGGTTGACACACGCTATCGGACCGGGATCGGACGGTGTGACAAAAAGAAAGTGGCCCCTGGATGAGACGCGACACCTCAGCAGCGCTGCACGACCCGATCCCTGGACGATTAGCCTGTGGTCTGAGACGGCATCTTGACAAGGGTCCACTTATCGAGGCCAAAATCACCATACACAAGGTAAGATTAGTTAGGTAAGATTCTTAGAAGTACCGATCGGTCCTCCCTAGGTTTGGTCAGGTGAGTCGTGACCCGATTCTTAATTCAACCCTGACAATTTGAATTTTGGTGCATTGTATCTGCAGACACAATTATTGACCAGGTAACACCAAGAATTTGAGATATGCCTGGGAAATTGTCTACCTGCTTTAGGGCATTATTCTGCAGTGATAGACAATCCTTGGAATTTAGCCGTCCGGCACCACAGGAGGGGTCGCCGGCATGTACTATGTACTGTAAGCATGTCATTGGAAGTATAGTATTTAATGATATTTGGCACAGACAAACCAGACATGCCTCTGAACTTCAGTGGCCAATTAATGGTAGTTTTGAGATCCCTCGCATTGAATATTTTGAGTCAGTCTTGTTAAAGAAAAAGGCTAGACATGCAGCATTTTATGTTTTGCAGAATTGGAAAAAAAGAAGCGTTACAGTAGCTTAAGAGTAGAGAGAAACATGTGCGCCGTCATAAAACGAATGCCGAAAAAGCATTGTTATATGACTAGGATAAACAGTCTGAGTCAGCTAAAAATATGGAAAGGGTTTTCTCAATTGGCTTCAGAAAATATATCCTTCCAAAGATCTTCATGTTTCTGATGAGTTTATTGATAACATATTAAATGAACGAAGGCCTGGTGCCTCTGCGCCACCTCCGAATGTCCCTCTTCCCGCTGCTGTACCTCTTCCTGCTGTTATTCCTGCTCTTCCTACTCAATCTGTTGTTCCTACTCCTCCGGTTTTTGTCCCTACACCTTCTCCTCTGCCTCTTTTTATCGCACCAGTTATAGCACCTCCATCGAATTTGCCTGCTCCCTCTCTTCCAAGTGGTCCTGAGCCGCTTGTAATGGATCGTGGTGCAGGGTCAAAGGTTGTCCCTCACAGTACTGTACCACTGGAGAAGAAACGTGAGTTAATTGCATGGGCTAAGCACTGTATGGAGAAGGATGATCAAGCTAGAGTCTTTTCCACACTTGTTAATACGGATAATTTTCCTGAGAAAAATGTTTTTATTGAAGGTTTAGGGATTCAGTTTTGTATAATGTGGGGAAGATTAAGTAATGCGGATGTTCTGCAAGGGTTAAGGGATCGAAATACTTTAGCACTTTCCAGAGACACTATGGAGAAGGTAAATGAGCATGTTGAGAGGTCATTTGGGTATAGAAAGGAGTTAGAAAGGATACAGAATGAGGATGATGAAGAGGGAAATATGTATGCACAGGAACGGTTCCTTCCGTGTCGTAAACCGATATCGGAGGAAATGCGAATTTGTAAGAAAGATGCGATTAGATGGAATTCAGACATATCGATAACTCCAGTTGAGGTATATGACACATACAGTCAATATACGTTGGAAATGCAGAGGAAAGTGATACAGGTAATGGTAGAGTACCTGCAGGATGAATGTGTAAAAAGGAAGATTAGTTGTCCCACAGAGTTATTGAACATTTATAAGAGAGCTTTTTCACTTGACACTTCTTCGACTGCTTTAGCGCTCGTCTTGGCTCTGTTGCTTAGTAAGAGTTCGGAGTTGCCTACATCTCACTTGCATATGAGAGAGGTTCCTCCGACATTTGTCCCGAAGGTTGAGGTTGCGGCCGATGCTGCACGGGGTATAGTCGCTGTGGACATTCCTGCACATTATGTATCACAGTTTGTTCACGAAGGTTGAGGTTGCGGCCGATGCTGCACGGGATATAGTCGCTGTGGACATTACCGCACATTATATATTTGTATTTGTATTTGTATTTGTTTATTTATAACGCGCAAACCCACAGGCCCAGGGGCATCAGTATCACAGTTTGTTCACGTCCTGTTTTCACGGCAGGAAGTGAACACCATTAGACAGTCTATTCCTGACATTAGGAAAAATCCGACAGGGTTTTATAAAGAGATGGAATCTGTTTTGCAATCTTCAGTGTTCACCTTAGGTGACATTGATTTGATGTTTCCTGTACTCCTGCCCGTAGATTTATGGAAACAAGTTAGAACTATTGACGATGTACCCGGGTTGGGAGATACATGGGCGAATATAACTAGACTCGATGGGGAAAGGACAGCTGGCAAAAGACCACAACAGGTGATACTAACTCTGCCTGATAGAATCATGGCTAAATTAAAAACCATAATTCCCGAAAAGAGAATGATTTGGGACAAGTTTACGGCCTGTGTCCAAGGAAAGTCTGAAGGTGCTACCAAGTTGTTTAATCGGTTCGAACAGGTATTCTCGGATTTCAGTGGACAAGACTTAGGCACAGAGTCTGGGAAATGATTATTTGTGGACAAATTTGTACGTGGATTACTGCCTGACATCCAGTCACAGACTATGTCTTCTGAGAGCGCTTGGCAGGCGAAATCACAATCAGAAGTACTGCACATGGCTCAGTACTATGAGAACCGTGTCAATAATGAAAAAGATAGGATTGAAAAATAGAAAGGCGATTTAAAAACTAAAGTGCTATTGCAGCAAATTGTTAGGGGGCCCAGAGGGGGTAATTCTCAGGTTAGAGGTCAGTATGTCCCACAGGGGAATGTGTCCTTTGGTCCTGTGAATATTAATCAGTGTGCTTATTGTCGTAGAGAGGGTAATTGGCGAGCACAACGCCCCGTCCTTCAACAAAGGTCAAATAATAAATTTGATAATATGGTTAGGCGATCCAGAGGTCGCCCGGGTGTAGGGGGCCCTGGTAGAGGTAAGTTTACACAGGACCCTCAACAACCTTTTTCGCAGGACAATCAGACTCTGAGAGCAGACACTAGGAATATATTTGATCATCCTTCCGCTGCATACTTATCTGAAGAGCTTCCTTTTGATAATATTCTGTTTCATTAGGATTGCCCGAAGCAGGGTTTGGAACCTACACCTATTCCCGTCAATCAGAAAGGTCCCTAAGTTGAAATGATGGTGGGAAAGAGGAAACATACATTTTTGATAGACACTGGAGCACAGAAGTGTTCCATTGATCATTCACGGGTTCCAAACATTCCAAACCAATGTTTCTGTAGGGTTTTCCGGTACACCAGTTGTTTGTCCAGTTTCTATGCCGGTACCTATTTCTTTGGGTCCCTTTACAGACGAGTGTCCTTTCTGTTGACTTCGGATTGCGGAGGGAACTTGCTGGGGTTGAATTTGTTAAAAGAATTAAATGCAGTGATTTATTGTTCTTCTGATGGAGTGCACTTGACGATTTCACCACAGCAATTTTCTGCCCCGCAATTTTTGACTAGACCTTTGCCTCCAGAATTCATTGATGTACCAGAGAGCTTGTGGGCTGTCAACGACAATGATGTCGGTGTTTTACAGATTGAGCCTGTTAAGATAGTTTTGAAACATGGAATTGAGCTGCCTCGCATTCCCCAGTATAAGATTTCGGTTGAGGGGGAGCGAGCTTTGAAATGTATTGTTTCTGAATGTGTGCATCGAGGTGTGATTGAAGAGATTTCAGGAAGTGCGTGTGTAATAGTCCGATTTTACCCATTTACAAGAAAGGCGATAATGTAATTCCATTCCGTTTTGTAATTGATTTACGTGCCATTAATAAAGTTGTGGCACCACAATTTCCAATTGTGCCTGATGTGACGTCGATCCGAACCATGATTCCAGCTACAGCTACTTACTTTAGTATTGTGGACTTAAAGAATGCCTTCTTTAGTATTCCTATAAACAAGGATAGTAGATATTTGTTAGCGTTCACCTTAGGGGGACGTTCATTTACATTTACTAGTGCACCTCAAGGGTACACAGAGATTCATAGTATCTATAGTAGGGCTTTGAAAGAGCATCTTGATACCCTTGAATTGCCCTCTACCTGTACTTTGCTTTAATACGTTGACGATTTGCTTCTGGCTGCTGACTCTGAGATTGCCTGCAAGGAGGGCGCTGTGTCATTACTTATTCATCTAGCTAAGCATGGTCACAAAGCTTCGCTAAAAAATGTCAATATTGTTGTCAGGAGGTCGCCTATCTAGGCTATCTCCTGTCAAAGGAGGGAAGAAGATTGACACCTGAAAGAATAAAACACATTTCTGGCAAGTCTGTCCCAAATACACAGAAGGAAGTTAGAGCCTTGATAGGTATGGCTTCTTACTGTAGGTTGTGGATCCCGAATTTCTCATTAGTGATCAAACCGATGTTGGCTTTGACGAAGAAGGGCACCTCGGAACACCAGCAATCGTTTGACTTGCTTAAGACTGCAATATGCTCTGCACCAGTTTTGGCACACCAAACTATGAAAAGGCCTTTGTATTGTTTGTGCATGAATGTGATGGATGTGCTTTGGCTGTATTAACGCAAGAACATGGAGGGAAGAATAGGCCGTGCAAGTACTATTCTTCCGCCCTTGATCCTGTAGCATGCGTTTTGCCAAGATGTTTGCGTGCTGTCGCAGCTGCTGCCGCGTCTGTAAAACAGAGTAAGGGAATGGTCCTAGGCCATGATCTAACCCTGATGGTGCCTCACTCTGTAGATGTTCTATTGAACCAAACTCAAACGCAACACCTCACTTCTGCACGGTTGACAAGATATTAATTGATCTTGTTTGCCTCTAACATTCAAATTAGGATGTGTTGTGTCCTTAATCTGGCTGAACTCCTACCTTTTCCGCAAGATACTACTTTCGGCGATGAAGAGTCACATGATTGTTTGTATATGACCGAACAAGAACAAGAAACGAAGGGCAGGATTGATTTGAAAGATACCCCTTTGGATAATCCGCAAGGAGAGCTGTTTTGAGCTGTTTTGTGACGGCTCCTGCTTTAAACTTCCGGATAGTATATCCACAGCCGCTTATGCAATCACCACATTGAGCACGGTTGTGGAAACTAAGAGAATTATGCATAATTCTGCACTGGCCACAGAGATTATATAATTAACTCGAGCTTGTGAACTTTCCGAAGGGCTTGTAGTAAATATGTATACTGATAGTCAGTATGCCTTTGGGGTGGTTCACAACTTTGGGAGACTTTGGTCGGAAAGAGGGTTCCTAACCTCGCATGGCACCAAGATTCAACATGGCTCCCTAAAAGTGCAACTACTCTCAGCGCTTGCGCTCCGTACTCAGTTAGCAGTTATGAAATGTGCAGCACATCGAAAGATTGTGGATGATATTGGAAAAGGGAACGCTTTCGCTGATCAGATAGCTAGACAAACTGCCACAGATCTTTTCACGGAAATGTATGTTTCAAGGGAGACTGAAAATGCCTATGTAATGGATGAGGGCATTGGGTCTGTATGGGATATCCAAGCCGATGCCACATTAGAAGAATCCAAGAGGTGGGCTGAGGGCTTGGGAAAACTTGATGATGATGGGTGTTGGGTGGACAAGGTTGATGGAAAATGGCTACTTCCTGATGCATATATGATGATGATGGTTGTAATGGCACACGGTCCTACCCATGTGTGTGCCCAGCAGATGACTAAAATGTTAGGAAAAGTTTGAGTAAATGACAACATTTCAAAAATTGCTCAGCATTATGTCCACAAATGTATGATTTGCCTACAACATAATGTGGGAAAGGGGACAGCAACCCCAAGGGGAAGTTTTGGGACACCCTCTGTCCCATTCGAAGTAATCCACTTTGATTTTATTGAAATGGAATGATGCAACCATCTAAAATATGTCCTTGTGGTCATTTGTGCGTTTAGTAAGTGGGTTGAGGCTTTCCCTGTTAAAGATGCTACAGCCATGACCACTGCGAAAACCATGTTAAAGGAGTACTTTCCCCGGTTCGGTTTGCCGAGAGTTATCTGGTCAGACAATGGTCCACATTTTGTAGGATATCTGTAATCCTACAGATATGTACAGCTTTACGAATTGACAAACGGTTCCATTCGGCCAGACATCCTCAGAGCGCCGGCTAGTAGAAAGACACAACGGTATCATCAAGAACAAGCTCGCTAAGACGTGTGCCGGCACCAAATTAAAATGGCCGGACGCCTTACCGATCGTGTGACTAGCCATGCGTACAACGCCTCAAACTAAGACTGGGCTCTCTCCATTTGAGGTGGTAATGGGGAGACCTGCCAATATCTGGAATCGTCCAAAATCTCGAAATTTGAAGAATGTTGAAAATGTACTACTTACAGATTATTGTAGCCAATTGACTAAAAACCTGTATTTGATTTACCACCAGGTACGAGAGGCCTTACCTGTGCGAAACGAGGGCCCGGCCCACGGCATACGACCGGGGAGCTGGGTGCTCGTCAAATCATTTGAGCGCACCTCCTGCCTCGCGCCTCGCTGGTGTGGGCCATTCCAGGTCCTGTTGGTCACCCAGACAACGGTGCGGGTAGCTGGGTGAAAGAACTGGATCCACGCATCACACATCAAGAAACTTCCTCACTCTGTGCCACATGCTGTAGAAGAAGCAGAACCCCTCGCTGATACTGCAACTGATGATCCCAAAGCAGTAAGCAGCACTGAGAGTGTGTCGGAGAATATCTCTAAGCCCAGGAGGCTTGGGGAAGCTGCCATTTTGTCTCCACACTCTTCGCACATTGGAAACGGCTGTTTCAAATTCAGCCTCCTCACTTGCCTCTGACACGTTGCTTCCAACGGGAAGTGACGACACATTGTTTCCGGATCAATCAGTACCAGGACAGCCAGGTACCACTTACGTTCAAGAAAATAGACATACGCCACGGTTTGGCTGTGCATTCAAGGAAGGAAAAGAGTCATGGAGGGCTTGCTTTTGCCCAAATTTGAGAAAGGGGATTCTGTTGGCTAGGGTTGTGGAAGGACTAAGAAATCGCGTGACCGGGGGGTCGCCAGCAACAAATATTGGGGTTTCCATTTGAAGACTGCAATGCCTGCTACAGCCGCCGCTCTTATTGGACTTGTAAAAAAGGGGGTGACCAACCGGGACAATGGACAAAATGCCTGGGCCCGAAAACGTATTGCTGTATTTTTGTAATGATATTTGGGTTTCTTATCGTCGCTGCCTTAGGATTATGGTACCTTGAGGAAACTCATTCCTTAGAACTTTTGTTGCCTGCTGAAAATGCACCCATTGTTCCTACTCCCTTTGTACATTTGCACACTTTATCCCCTCGGGATTCCCAGCATAGACAAAGGTACCATAATAACACACTGCTACTTATCATGAAGGCTACACATGCCATTTTTAATAAATCCAATTGCTGGGTCTGTTCGCATTTACTGCAACAAAGGGATAAGGGGCTAGGTTGGTATATTCATCCTTTACCGTTGACAACTGCCTGCTATGCTACTCTTAGAGCACTGTTCTTCGGCCGATGGAATGGTAGTGTCTCAGGGAACTTTGATGGCACCAATTTGAATAGTTTTGAGAAACGTGTTTTGATTCCCCTTGGATGCTCCCTTTTTGCAAACAGGAGTAAACTGAATGTTGCTTCTATTAGGCCTTCTGATAAACTGTCTCGTCCTTTCAAATCTTTGATTTCCTTTAAAATGGCTCCGATAGGCAATAAGGATGCCATGCCTCCTTCCTACACTGTTAACCATACCCCCGATTCAGTTTCTTTCTGCATACAGAGGAATGGCACTCGGTCAATGGGAGATTTTAAAGGTTGTGCCAACGTTGCAAACTTGACTGGGGAAAACAGACCTTTGTATGTAGGTGAACCTGTCTTTTTCGTTTGCGGTAATGTAGCATTCCCATGGTTGCCCAGGGATTGGTAGGGAACCTGTTATTTAGGGATCCTGTTACCTGGGGTGTTTCTAGATAGTACAAAAGAAGTTTCGAAGGCTCGTCCACGGCGGGATGAGAATGGTGATACCCCGGCACAAGTATTGGGAGACATAGCAAAATCAGTTGTGCCATTTTGGGGGCAGATAGCGAATTCAGAAGATATTAGAAAACTAGCAAGAGCACTGGAGAGAACCATCAACTGGACCACGGACATACTCTAATATGACATTAGAACAAAAGGCGATAAGATTAGTAGCACTTCAAAATTGAATGGCATTATATGTCATTCTATCTGAGCGTGGTGTAGTATGCGAATTAGTGGGGTCTGCTTGCTGTGTTTTCGTAACCAGATTCCTCCCCAACTATCTTCAAGGCAATACACAATCTACACGACCTTAGTTCCGAAGTGCATGTTCCTGAGGGAAACTGGGATCTAAGCGCTTGGTTCTGGGACATCTTGCGGATTTGGGGTTGGAAGGTGCTTTCGGTCTTATTGATTATTTTGGGAATACTGGTGTTTCTTTGTTGCTGTATTCAGTGTCTGCCTGGTATGTGTTTGATACTAGGGGGATGTTGCGCACAAGCAATAGGTTCTTTAGGACATAAAGTGTATGCCCCAGATAAGACTGCCAAAGAATACGTTTTGAAGGATATTTTAGCAAAAGACCTAATGGCAATAGATATTTCTGATAGTGATTCAGGGTGCAAGGAGATCCAAAGTAGTTTTTAGCACTTGGCATAGGCCAAAAGGAGGGTATGACGTAATAGAAAGTATATTGTGCCTCCTATTGTAATAAATATATTTTATATTGGCCTACACCAAGCTGCTCGAAAGTCGCTTGCGAAAGAAATCTGTGTTGCAAGGTCCTGACCTTAAATCTATGTAGGCCGCCAATTTAGGTCAAACCGCCATTTTAGGATTCGTTGTGTAAAGGTCACCCTGTGAGCTAAAATGGTGGACGATGTCATTGCAAAATACAACATGGCCGTCTTGACCTCTGTACATAGCTAATGTGTAATTTGCCTGCAGGCCACTTGTTGAGGTCATGAACTGAGACCTCGTCCTTCGTTGACCTATGTGTAAAGGGATTACTCGTGCAATGAAAACTAATCCACAAGCATATGTCGAGACAATATATTCGAATACTGAACAAAGAACATCTGTCTTATTACATTGTATTAATGTTTAAGAAGGCCTGCATGGAAAACTTTAGAATACACAGCTATTGCATACGCTTGTTTTTACATGTATTAAAAGCAAACCAGTTATATGCGGTTATTTGAGACTTGGCACGAACCCTAGATCAGTGATATATTAAAAGGAATATTAACCCGAAGTGGGGCTGGGAATCACGACCACAAAATGTATAAAAAGCAAATGCATTCTAATGTACAGCGTCTCTCACTGAACACACTGAACCACGCTGGAGTTTGTTGTGTTGCACTGAGGGCCGATAGCTATCTGACTTTGCACTGTTTTTGTAATTGAATTCAGTAGAGAATAAAGTACTTTGTATGTTTCTTTGTAACCCGTGTTCGTGTATTTTCTTTTGGGGTACTCGGCCCGATATTTTATTTCTGTTTTCACATCTTGATGAAACTAAAAGAGGACATTTTTACTGGTATAAATGTGGCATTCTCCATTGGTAAGTGAGGCAAGTGTTTTCAAGTGTTTAACATCTGCATATGGCATAATTGCCCCTCTATCTTAATTGATTCTTTCACCCAAATGGATGGAACAACCATCGTGTCTGTTTTCTGTCATTAAGAAGAGTATTCCGTTGGGTCCAAATGTCTTCTTCCTAAGTGGACAGTGCTTGTTCTACCTACATCTTGGATCGGTTCCATCTACAGGGTGAGTGTGGTTTCTTCTCTTGCCTTAGTTTCCCTAGACTGGTTCAGCGGGTCCCATAAATGGATCTATTACAGGAATTTCATCTCCTCCTCAGTGTCTCGTACAAATCCTCTGGGACATACAGTCACATTCACTATTTATATTCTAGCAATACATCATCTCCATGTATTTCTTCCCAACTGGGTTATGGCATTCAATGGTGTCAACATTAGCTTGTTGGGATGAATATAGCTTAGTATCAGAGGGGTAACAGATGCAATTTTGTGGTGTAACACATGGTGTACTAACAACCCATGAACTAGGCCTTTACCAAATAGCTTGAAACTAGCATAATAGGAGGCCTCCGGTCTTGACATACAATGACTAATGGGTTTAGATCATATTAAAGTCACACAGGCGACTATTATCCCTCCCGCCCCCTGGGTTTATAGAAGCTTTTTTTTCATATCTGGGTTACGCTGGAATATGGGGTTGTAACCTATAATTGTCATATGGCATTTCCTTTCCAATGAGCACATTTTCACACTTGCTCGGTTTCAACTTTATTAGTGTCAGGAAGTTTCTATCCCATTGCTTCAGAGGGTTTATTACTCATCCTATATCCCTGGGATGCAGTTGCACAAGTTTGTCAGTTTAGCCTCTCCCATTGTTCAATCCCAAACACTTGTGTTACAGTAACTACAATGGGTAGTGTTTTTTCTCTGAATGTTGTCATGCCATTTTCACTAGTTATCAGAGACAGGTAAACATTTGGGGGGTTCACTTGGTCCCGTTGAGATGAAGTCTGCTAGTAGCCTATGTCTAAAATATTCCCACTAAGGAGAATAGCTTCCCATATTCAAAGCAAGGGTAGGTCATACCTTGATCTGTTCTATAAAGCATTCAAGGAATACTAAAGGTGTCAGAGGGCAAGGCATCCTATCATAATGTTAGCATCAGGGCAATAGAATGCATTTTGTTTGCAATATGTTTTCCTCTCAAGTAAGTTTGGCATATCACTGGTCAGTAGCTGCAGGAAATTATTTTCCTGCTCGAGGTATGTTTTGCTACGCCTTATGTAGACAGTTATATCTTTTATTGTTATTTCTGCCTGGCATACGGATCACAGAATAGCTATATTTGGATATATGTTAGAGTTTCCAAAGGAGCTGCCAGACTCCATAGCATCCTTGTGGATCTCTGTGATTCTGCTAATCGGTGTTGTTGCAAAGCTATTCATGTAAAATGCCTCCAGTGTCCCGTATTATTATGACTGTTTCACTCCACATCAGAGCCCCTCAGGGTATTGCAATATATATAGATAGTAGCAATGGTTACCAAATGTAACTTGGAAGTCATGTCAATAAAACCTGTGGTGTCATTTGTACCTGCCACCAACTGGTTTATTTTCTGTTCGCTCAGATTCCAAGGAACAAACAGACGTCATGGTTTAAAGGCTCCTCTTGGTTCGTCAGTGGCAAACCAGTTGTCGAAGAGCCCTGCAGAAGCGTCAATACACCGCGTATAAGGACGGTGGCTGATATGAATTAACAAGGGTGCTGGGTTACCTCTTTGCATGGATCCTTAATGTGGGGATTGTGTGTAAATGATATTGTTCTGAGCGCTAATGAAGAAGCATAAGAGACTAATGACACAGCCTTTTATGTATTTGGTCTGGCTGTGATTGGCTGGGTCTGAGGTCATGAACCCAGCAATATATGGAGTCACGTTCATTTTGTTTTTGAAAACGTGTTCTTTAAATGTACATTTTTTCTTTGCTGCTGGACGAGTAGATAAAGAAGATTTGTGCATAATGTTCACCTCCTTGTCTTTAATAGAATCTAAAGCCCCCACTCATGATAGTGAGGTGGATTACAATTCTGAGCTAATCCACCTGGCGAAGTGTGTTTCTTTAAACGTACTGTTCAGTATTAAGAAAGATGGCCATTGTGAACTGAGCATCTCGTGCATACAATACACAACACTCTCGTCTGGAAGTAGCACAAAAGCCTGGAAACCAATTCCCATAAGAGATGCAGTTGAATGCTATCTGTGAGAATACAAAGTGCTCAGGATCCTGCACGCCTGCACGCTGAAAGATGAGACAGAAATGCAAATGAGCCGTGGGCTCGCTCTCATTTCCCAGCACCGGCTTGGCTACCTGCACCTCTGGCAGAGCTTTGCAATTGCAGCAGTCAGTTTCGAGGTTTGAAATGCTGCCCAATGCTCAATTGTCTTTGCTGGTAGAAAATGATGCCCTCCATGTTTGGATGGCTGCCACATTATTTCTTAGCAAAGTGCTTTCGAGTCACTGTGGAAGAGACCTGCTCCGGTAATTGTAGGCACATAACACCAGCTGCAGGTGGAAAGGCACGCTTTAAACTGCACTGTTGTCCCTCACTTGACCCGCAGTACAGTGCGTTTGAACAATTCCCGTATGTATCCGCACTGCTCTGCAATCCTACTGCTGCAGTAACACAATATGTTATTGCGTTAAACAGCTTTATTAAATACAGTTCAGGTTGCCCATAATAACACACATTAAAACTGGTTCGTCCGCCCTTAAAATACAACTTCTAAAACAGCACGTTCACGTGAATTAAACACACCTGACTCAAAGCAACTCATTATACAACATCGTGTACTGTAAAGTCCCATAGCCTAATGCAGTTCATAACCGGAAGTTGGATTTGACACAGATGAGCCCAGATATACTTTGCATTATTGTGAGGATATGAAAGGGGTTTTGAATGATCGTGTTTCTGACATGCGACTAAGCAGGTACAACAATATCTGCATGCTTGCGTAATTAGCCTACTACTTTCTTTATTCTTAAAATATCTTAACTTTTTTCTAATGATCAATCGATTTGTTTGTTGATTTTGTTAGTAATTCTGATGCAGCTAATCTTGTGCCGTAATTGCCTGATTCCATCAATGCTTAACTTATTGCATAATAAAGAATGGTTAAAAATAAAATAACTCATAAAATATTGACACTTTTATTGTTCAACCGTTTTAATTCAGTTCCACACTGAAAAATGAAAATGGAGCAACTCTGAGTCTTTTCAATTGTGTTACTACCGTTAGCACCCGGGCTGGGGGAGCCGGCCGATCAGGTGGCTAGGAACGCATGCTTGAACTGCTGGTGTAAGCCTGCGTTCCAAGCCGCCTGATGTCAGGCTTCATCCGCCACCATCTTCCCACCACCTTGTCCCCTTTTTTAATTTTACCCCCCACCCCCCATTGTCAACTTACCTTTTCGAGGCTGCGGCGCAACATCCTCTCTGCGTAGAACGGCTGCCATGGAAAGGGAATAGGGAACCGTACGGAGCCCCATGGTGGCTATGTTGGAAAGGGATTTTCCTTTGTACAACAGGACACTGCACGCGTGCTGTTGTAGGAAGAAAAATCATTTTTTGTAGCTCTCTCGGTTGCCACTCCTCTCTGGCCTTTATCTCAGGCCTGGGCCGATAACACCCGATCTGGTTTGCCGTCTAGGGTGTTAACGCCACAATAAAAAGCCTATCAAAATATCCTATTGATCCAGGGAATGTGGAGGATCTCAATATACGTTTCCACAAACTTCATGTCTCAATATAGGGTTCAACTTATTACAGCACTACGCTTGGTACAAGGGACAAATCATAACTAGATGTACAGAAACTCCCAATGTTACTGTGTCACAAAGCATTACTCTGTAGGCATGGCAATCTTTCCCTACAACCCCATACCGCTTTCTCCAAAATGATTCCCAATCTAGCATTAGGCATCTTCCTCTGGCCATCTCTACTTTTGATTTTATATGCATTATAGAGAACCAGCCTGAAAAATTACTCTTTTTAGGAGAACCAAGAGAAAGTACGGATAAAAAAAGGAAAGGCAGGATTTCATTAGAAAGCAAAGGGGTGGGGCTGCATGGAGGTGAGGCGGTTACAGAAGTCTAATTTAAATGAAAATATAAGAAGAAAGACATTAGAATTAACAATGTATTTAGTTAATGTGAATTTGCCTGCACAAATGGAATTGTGTTTTTTTCATTAGTACCCGGCGAGGATGAATCAGAATAAAAGGATCATTCTGATTGGCCCTTGCCGGGGCATTGCCCGGCCGGTAATCCCTGGATTCCATGCCTTTGTCCCCGGCGGGGATTCAGGTATGGTTTTTGCGAGGGGGGGGTTGTCCTCTGCCCTCCCACCCCCAATTACCTTCTGCCTGCTTCTGCTTTGTCCCTGTTGGGGGACGATGGCAGTCTCCAGCCGTCTGGAGATTCGAAGCTGGGACATCCCCGCTCCGAGCCTCCACATGGCTGGAGGCTTCCATCGTCCCCCGCCGGGGAGTCAGGTACCTTTTTTTCGCTTCCGCCCTCCCAACCCCACTTACCTTCTTCTCTGTCGTCTTTCGGGAACGGACGTGCTGGGAACACGTCTGTTCCTGGTGCGTCCGCTCCCGATAGCCGCCATGGAAAGAGAAAATGGACTCTGTTTTCTGTTTCCCGACGGCCATTTTCTTGGTCTTTTTTTTTTCTTTCTCGAAACGCTGTAGCGTTTCGGGAAAAGAAAATGCTTTAAGTGCCCCAGTCATGCAGATCTTGCGGGCCGGGGTTCTAATAGCTAAATGCCCCTCGCGGCAGGAGAATTACTGACTCTGGTAATGCCCCGGGGCCTTCATTAAATAACTAAGGGCCCCAGGCCATTACCTGAGTCGGTAATGCCCTCGCTGCTCGGGGCATATTGCTTAAGTGTGATTTCCCTGCTCTTTGTGAGTATGCACAACTCTACTTGACAGAGAACTCACCATATTTGAGAGCAGTGCACCATCAGAAGCCACAACATTGCCAAGATGGAAACAAAGAACTGCAAGAGGGAAACACTTGAAACATGCTTTGTCCTATATCCTTCCTCTGGAACATGCACGTCCTGGCAACCTCCATCCTGCACTTCAAGCGAGACCTGAGGTCTGTAATCTTCAAAGAACATCTTGTCAATTGCTGATTGCTCCACTCAACCCTATTCTTCCATCTCGAGTTGCACTCTGCTGTTCCCCCTACCTATTCCAGCTCCTCTGCTACCCCTGCACCCCATGTTTAACCCCTGGGTGCATCCCCTTTGTACAGCTCTATGTGGCAACTGAGCTACGTTTGTGCTTTATTAATCCAATTCATAAATACATACTTAAGTGTTAAAGCCTAGCAATGGGGGTTCTGTGGTTTAGCATGTTATACGTTGCAAGCATGTCTTGGGGGGATTGGAATGGTTTGTTGGTTATAGTCAGTAGCTTTAAGGATCTCTTCTTTGATGTTGATAGCCTGAAGTCAAGTTATTTCAGATAACATCAGTTTCCCGGAAATTGACTTCAAATGTATAAATACATTAATACTACTTTGTTTACCTATTGTAGTATGGAGTGCGAACACAGGGATTTACAGAAACAGGCCAAGAGGAAACAAGAAATACTCTGTAGCATCAAACACATGCCTTCCTTATGAGGGTCCAGCGAAAATGCCAGTAAAACGTCTGGTAATACCAGATCTGGCATTTTTCCCAGACCTGCACACTCCGAGTTTGCCAGATGGGAGCAGTGAACTATCAGAAGTCCTGACTTGCTGGGAGTTCAGGCCTCTACCAGTAGAGAATTGCCCACATTGCTGGCACCGTTACTACAGGTACCGGTGATAGGGGCAAACTTGTTCCAAGGAGTCCTAAGGTGCTCTGTGGAATGCAAACCTTCCACAGTTGCCGGAATTCATAATATCCCACTAACACAGCGATATCAGTTGCCAGTAACAGTAAGGCGAGTCTTACTTATTATGGAACAAATTTAAATGTCACTGTGTGCTGATTACCAAGGCCAGATTTAATATGCTACCTTGGGGGACTATAACCTCTGATTGGGTGGCTCGCCCAGAGGTACAAACTTGTTTACTTTGCTTGGCTCCTCTGGAAGATCTCAATAACCTTTTTATTTTTCTGCAACCTTTATTATATTATTAGTACCCGGTGAAGGCGAATCAGAATGAAAGGACCATTCTGACTGGCCTTCGCCGGGGCATTACCCGGTCGGGAATCCCTGAATTCCATGCCTTTGTCCCCAGTGGGGGGCCTGGCAGCCCACCAGCCAATGAGGAGGCTCGAAGCGGGACCATCCCCTCTCTGAGCCTCCACACAGCTGGAGACCACCTTTGTCCCCCACTGGGGATTAAGGTATGTTTTGTTTTTTTTGTCCTCCCCTCCCCGCCCTCGCACCCCCACTTTCCTTCAGCCTGCTTTGTTCCCAGTCAGGGATAATGGCAGCCTCCAGCCGTCTGGAGACTCAAAGCGGGAACATCCCCACTCCAAGCCTTCGCACGGCTGGAGGCTTCCATCTGTTAAGGATTTCAATCAGGCGACGCTCATCTTAGTCTCAGTCCAGTATGCAGCGCGCAATTGAAATGCTTATGTTTTAATGTTAGATTCAGTATTGAGATGGTACACCACTCTTATCACAACCCCTTTTCAAATACCCCGGGTCACAATGGACCATGAACCAGGTTGGCTGATAAAATGAAATAATTATTTATTTATTTTAAAATTCAAAAGAAATCATACAATTTTTAATATGGGGCAGCAATCTCCAATGGGGCGATAAGAACAATAGGAATGCAAGCAATGCACTTAGTTTAACCTTCTATTGACACAACTACAAAACACCAGGGAATAGGAGCACTTTTTGATTTTAGGTAAGATAGCACTTGAGTTAGAATTTCCCCCTGCAATGTTCCCTCAACCCACAAATAATCAATTCTAAGTGGATAAACAGAAGCAGCAGGTAATCAGGAATTACATATGTACAACAGAATTGAAATCCGACCTTTTCTCCCCAAACAAGAGAGAACAACTGATTTTAAACCCTGGCAATTCTAAAAATGACACTCGGAAATGGATGGATAAAACAATGAATGTGTATAAAGCTCTTGAAACAAAACAATTCTTTACTGGAGCAACACTGGAAATATACTAGCAATCACCAGCAAAAGATTGAGCGAAAGCATACAATTTGAAATTGAATGGAAGATTTAAAACAGTTTATAATCAAAATGACACATTCAAAATTTAGCAAACTTTTGCAATTCCCACCTGAATTTTCCAAAATGGTTTTTACTAAAAACGGGTGAAATATTGTAAATCTGTTGTTTGTGTTGTGGTGTAGCTATGGATCATAGGTACTATATGGAAGTGAAATTAGGTCTCTGGCTGGTAAATTGAGTGAGTTATGCAAGATCTAGTGAGGTGCATTTTGAGAAAATGAAGGCGTGAAAAAGGAAAAAAAATCAGTTTTGACAAGAACAGTTTTACTCTACAGTAGAGTGTTCAGACTAGGCTACCAGATTGCGACACAGTAAGCTCCAGGGTTGACTCGCGAATTCAACCCTAGCACCTCCGCACCAACCTGGCGGAACTAGTCCGATCACTCGAAAGAGGAATAAAGGCTTAGGATTTCACGAGAAACAATTATTAAAGATGTTGGCGCTAGCACGAGAAATCAAAGGCAGGGTTTCAAGAATGATTTTTGACAAGATTACAAGTTATCAGGATAAGGATAGGATGACTTAGAGAGTGCAAACAAAGACAAGACAAGGCAAGGTATACTATGGTTTCTATGGTTCCTATTGATACTCACAGTCCACTTTTTAGTCTGGATTTTGGACTGTCAGCGGTCTGGTCACCACACGGGTCTGGTCTAACAAAGGACAGCCTGACCAAATCAGCGGGACAGAATCAGCTGGGCAGGGACTGGATACCAAAGGATAGTTCTTCTGGACTGGCAATTCTGGTTACTGGATACTATAGGTCAGCAGGGTAACATGATGGCAGCAGCATGCAATGAGGGGCGGCAAGCCCAGCTGGATTAGGATGCCAAGAGTACCACAGTTTCTGCTGGTTACTGGGAGATTAGTGTGCTTTAATATTGTAGGGTAGGCCTTGCTGGAGCAGGATCAGCCATGCCTGGGTTTTGCAGTGGGCCATGGAATAGTTTAGCAATGCTTGTCCTTGTTGTAGGAGTCTGGAGTCTGAGAGATGAAACAGGAACAGGAACGCAGCGCAGGAAATCAGGAAGAGTGTCTGTCCAGGTTCTTGTCAGGGACCCTTATTTATAATGCAAAATGACATCATGAAGGTATAGGCTGGGCAGGATTAACTATGCCCACCCCTAAACTACTTAGATTGGTCAGGGGAGCTAGTCTCCGCCTCACTCTCAGTTGGTTGGATTTCTAAAGGAATGATGTCAGATTTATGAGGTGAGGTTTACAATGTCCAAACACTCCAACATTTGCTTTACGTAAAATCCGATTTTGCCAAAAACATACATTTCTTCACTTGCAATCTCTTGGTAAATTATACACACAGGTTACATATTATGTGCAGCCCAGATCAGTCGAATCCTCAGGTCTGTGCGACCTTGTTTCGCCTTTCTGATACATTTTGATAGTTTTACACATTAAAGATTTGGCCTAAAATTCCACAATTTTATACACAAATGCAACATTAATACTTTCCTTGGAATCTGTTATATTTCGTAACTTCTGTTCCCTATGTGGAAATTAATTCTACCAAGTTGTAAACGATAGACCACAAAATTAGATTTAAAACTGCACACTTTTTAAAGATTTGCTTATTCTTGCTTCAGAAATAAAAGTCTTTAAAGTTTCTTTATAACATAGTCTGTGTAACCAAAAGGCAGTCCTTTTGTTACTAGATCCTGTTTTTTTTTGTTCTTTCTCCAACTGCAAGCAGCTGTCATTTCCTTCCAGGCAAGGGGTTTCCAGTCTTAATTGAAGGTTTTATTGCCCCTTCACACTTGACAGGTGAGTGTCCCATGACTACTATTTTCCCAGCCTGGAGCAGAGATGAATGTCTGACGAGCGTGTGAACTTTCATTTTCCTGTCCCATTCAAAGATTTTCAAACTGGCAATTCGCACCTACGTGTCCTGGATTTATGGTGTATCTCCCTTCCTTTGGGAAGTTTCATGGCTGGCAACTGGAATGACTTTGGGTGTTGACTTCAACAAACCTGTGAAAGAAGATAGCCTATGTGTGTATTATCACCACTAACACGATCCCTTTCTATTGCTAAGTAAACCTTTTATCAACAATTGAGTTTTAAACAGGCCATTTTTTTTCTCTTTCGTCAGCACAGCCCATTTTTCCACATGTGTTAAAAACTGCTAGCATTTCTTTCTTTAATTTGGTTTGCAGCTCCTCAGATTGCCCACACTGTCTTTGCAGCTGTAGTCATTTCCTTGCGGCAGGAGTTTTATTCAAAGTTTGGATACATTTGCACTTGACCTGGCTCAAAGAGTTAAAAGTCTCTTTGAACTGTTGCGCCTGGATACAATTTGGCAAGAAATAAATGCGTGTTCCCATGCCAGTGAAAAGAAAGTTGCTTGTTGATTTCTTTCAAATCTACTTTGACAGGACCTGTGATTTACGAATTATGCCCAGATTTTCTGAGGAAAAATGATAATCCTGGGCCTGGCAGGGCCGTTGCCATCACAGTGGTTTCAGAACGCACAGATGGAAATAGCATAACACAGCCTTTTGACAGGGTGAAAAAAGTTTCATTTTGAAGGGGAATTTTTGGCTGCTGCCTGTTCACTTGATTCCATATATGTTTCAGAACACACTGTCATACTTTTTCAGTGTGTCCCCTTGTTCCATTTTGCCTGAAGTGTGCTAGGCAGGCTGGTGCAGCATTTTTTGTTGCTGCCGAAGCACCATTTTGAGGTCCTGGTGCGCACAGGAGCCAGCGCTGCCAGGTTGCCATTTGTTGCGCAATGCAGCTTGGTGATGTGGTGCAATGCCGTTGGGTGGGTCAATATATCCCACACATCGTCCCCCTCCGGGGACCCAGGTAGGTTTTTTTTTTCATTTTCTTTTTCCCCTCCCTCGCTCCCTCCCTTCCGCCCTCCCAACCCCACTTACCTTCTTCTTTGTCGTCTTTCGGGAACGGACGCGCTGGGAACACTTCTGTTCCCAGCGGGACCGCTTCCGATGGCAGCCATGGAAAGGGAAAACAGACTCCATTTTCCCTTTCCCGGCGGCCATTTTCTTGGTCGTTTTTTTCTTTTTTTGTCTCCTGCAACGCTGCAGCATTTCGGGACAAAAAAAATGCTTTTATTGCCCGGTTACACAGATCTTGCGTGCCAGGGTACTAATAGCTATATGCCCCATAGTTATAGGCCCGAGTGAGTTATAATGCCCCCACCGCTCGGGTTATATTGCTTAATTAGTAGCAGGACATTACTAATAATATTACAGAACTTAGGTTTTAAGCAGTGTCACCCTGCAATGTATATTATATTTTAAAATCCAAAATGCCAGCAATGGACTGGGCGCTTTCATTATCTTTTGGCACTAAAGCACCAAAGCACTTTATTATCTTTAGTACAATAACTTTATATTGTATTCTGAATATCTTTTCATATTTATTTTGAATGTTTTATGGAAACGTATGTTATCCGAAATATTCTTGACTTGACATGAGGATTACATAGCCATGTATTCAGTGATTCTAGTCGCATGGAATTCAGATTGTTTATCATGGTGTAGAGGAGCAGCTGTACACCTCTGAAGGAGACCCCGCCTCCTTCCTCCCCTATATTGGACACATGTGAGACCGTGCCATTTTTGACAGCAACCGTTGTGCCAATACAGCAATGAATATTTGAAACAAGGTACCCACAAAGAGACGGGCATCGGACGTACCCCCAAACTGACGATAACATGAGGGAGGAACTCCCCGGAGGATTATGTAAAAGAGTAAATTTGAAGAGCTATTGATGTCATAAAAAGTGTGCAAAGCATCTCGAAACACTGGCTAAAAAACAATTTATGGATTGTGAAAGACCAATGTTGAAATAAGGATTAAGTGAACTTTGAAGTACAAAGAAAAAGATTGCACATGCATAAAGTGCGACAGAAAATAACCGATCAATAAATGTACAGACGCTGAAACGTAAGGTAGATTAAGTCATCATAGAAGATAGTACAAGACCAAGTACAAAGACAATTTCATGGCAGAAGGCATGGGTGATGAGAGATCCTGGGCTAATTGGGTGGTTTGGTGGTTTTGTGACTGCATCTGGTTCTGTGCTTATGTGCTGCTAAATGAACCAAATGTTCCAATCATGACACAAGCGTGCCAACCAATTGTATTAGTCTATATAACAAAGGACCTTATAGTTTGAAGACCAATACAAAACTATGTATCTAATGTTTCTGAAATGTCATGTTTTTAGAGGTAGGCATATGTTGTTCACCTGAGAATGAAAAACCAATAAGAATCCTAGCTCCTATAGAAAAGTATACTTAAATGTCTCCCTTAAAGAATCTCGACCCTTGATAGGTTTTTTTCACTATTGCCACGTAGCATGATGTCACTCTGACGTATTTTTCATATAAAAAACATGTTTGTCTAGAGATCACTGAGAGACTCAGCTTACGTCCATTGATGCTTGCTGTGACATCCCTGTTTTGGATAATATTAATAAAACAGTACGTTGCCATCTTCCTTAGTTGGTTCTGTTATTTGGACTATTCTGGTGTGATCCCATCCATTACATATGCATGTTCCTAAAGGGCCATATGCTCACGTGGTAGCGGTGCAGATGGTTTAAAGATCCAAACAATCGGGCATCCTCCACCACTAGCTGGAAGATTGAAGAGTTTCCTGTGGAAACACACCGATAGAAATAAACTTGCAAGAAGAATCAAGACGGGTGGTATGTCCACCTTTGAAGAAATCCCTGTTCGGTTTCCACAGGCGCTCTGCGTATGGAAGGCAAAGTGGTTGAATTGAAGGAGGAGTCAATATCGAAGGCCTCGAGATGATTAATGAATATAAGTAGACTAAGGGAAATGGCAACATAAAGGGGCGGAATTGTGATATTTTGAGTAATGGGAAATGTTGAGTAGACAAATATAGCACCTAGAAATCCTAGTTTAAGGGAATTGGAAGACGTCATTTCAAACTCCAATGGGAGTAGTGATAAATAGAGAATAATCACAGTCAGGACCGTGAAAAGTGAGGTCTTAAACCCTGAATAGGGTCAAATAAGTAGAGGCAAGAGAAGTATACCCTTTATTGTAGATGGTTAATAATGAGGAACGTGATCACGGGTGTAATTAATGTGTCATGTATGAGTATTTTAAGCATTGTTTGTTGTATGAAGTATTAAGAAATTGACAGAACTGTGAAAAGTTGGAAGTAACACTGTTTGAAGTTAAGGTGCACTTAGTGATTGGCGCCAATCAAAAGATAGATACGTTAGTGAAACAAATGAGGATTGAGCAGCGATTTATGGTGCATGCTCATATTTGTTGTTTTAAAACAGTAAAGGTGGCAATTTGAGTTGAAATAAAAGGTTGATTTAACGATCTGCTAAGTGTCGACAGTCAATTGAGACTTGTCATTATGGAGGACATGCCGCTCATGCACCTTTGTAAGACACTGCCAAAACTTGCGCCCAAGCTCAAACAGTACAGTGCAGAATGGGAAAGAGGCACAGCGGATAAAATGTTCATGCCATGGCCACAAGGGGAATCATTGACAAAGGTGGTATTGCAACATATGACCACATATACGTTCACGCTGAGTATGCAGAAAAACAATTAGAGAAAAGACTGGCAATTTTAGAACTTTGGAAGATGTATGAAGAGGAAAAGGAGCACCTGCCACCGGAGGAATGGATATTTATTCAGCATAAAGGAAAGGGCGTTGAGCTCTCAGATCCTCATACCTTGCCCGAAATCAAAAGTGTAAATAAAGAAGAGATACAAGTTTATCTTTTAAAGGAGTTGAAAGCAGTGGTGGGGTATAGTTACCCGACATATGAACCCCCGCTTACAGTGGTGACGACAGTCCAGAAGAGAGTAAAAGAAAGGAAATGTTTGTAAGTTTATATGAGACAAGGAAGAAAGAGGTGACAGGTCAATTTTATTAACAGACATGGGGCCTCATTCCGACTCAGGCGTTAAGGGGTTTACGGCGCCGTAAACGGCGCCGACCCTTAACGCCTGATTACAAGGTTCCCTTTGCGAGATGGCTGTTTAACGCCTGCTTTTTGCAGGCATTAAAAGCCATGCCGCAAAGGGACCTTGGCGATAATTACGGCACCGTAATTTATGGTGCCGTAATTATCACCTTTCCCCATTCCCATTATGCCCTATGGGGCAAAAATGGGAATGGGGAAGGGGCCATTGGTGAATGGGGAATTACCGCCCCACTCACCTTGGAATGGGGCGGTAATTCCGCCATCCACCAGGGCGGAATTGCAACCTTAGCGGCATGGACCATGGTGCTAATAGCACCATGGTCCTCCGCCAAGGTTGTAATTAGGCACATAGATTGATAAATTAAGTGATGGAAGGGAGAGAAGGACAGGGCTGATGAGGTAGCGCTTGTACAGATTGAGTGGATGGGAGGACAGATATTACTCAAATTTGATGGAAAAAGCATTGAGGAAGCTAGGCAAAGAGAAGATAAGCATCAGATTGAGCAAGGATGAACAAGGAAGGAAGAGTAGGGATCAATGGGAACAGATACATAGGGAGGAACAAGAGAAAGATGCAAAACGGGTAGAGGAACAAAGGAAGTAAGACAATAGAAAAAGCGCTATAGAAGAACAGGACAGGAAGCAAAGAACGAGAGAGGTGTAAGAAGCACAAAGATTAAAGGAGAAAAGGTTACAGAGAAGAAGAAGAACAACGAGATGGAGTAATGAGGGAAGAATGAAGAACAAAGGCAAGAGGAAGAAAAAGCTAGAAGGGATGCAAGAAAGTGAAGGGAAGTAGATGAGGAAATAGAGCGGAATAGGAGACAGTGAGGTTTGGATTCCAGTCTCACCCTAAAGGAACAAATGAGGCTGCACGCAGAAATAACATGGGATAGAGAGAGAGAGGTTTTCCCGATAAAGGAAGTAACACCAGTAGCACCTAGAGAAGTTCTAGAAGTTGAAAGATATAACTTGGAAGGCATTAGAGAAAGGATCGATAAGGTTGTTCAACAATTAAGACGAGATAGCGAGTATGGAACTCAAGGGAGTGGTAATCGATCCCTGATACCGTGACCACGAATTGAAGAAGAAAATAAGCTCCTTAGTGAACACCGAGCACCGTCCTTAAGTAGACTAGATTTAGACTGATAAGAGGATGATAGTCACACTAGTTGGGGTCTAGAAATGTCAGATGAGGAAAAAGGGTCAGGTTGTGAGGCAGAAGGAGATGGTGTCTGCGCCCCCTGGGAAACCAACAGATGGATAATGAAGTAAGATGGTTGGATATGTAACATCCTATAAAGAGAGGACGCCAGAGCCCATAGCATATCCTGAGCTTCCCCGAAGATGATCATATAGTGAGAAGGGAGAGTCTCCACCAAATGTAAGCAGGTTAAGGTCGCTACCAGCAAGAAGATGGATAGGGTTGATTATCCCGGCCATCGAAAGACTAATAGTGGGATCCGACTATGGGATGGGGTACACACAGTTCCCCCTGCTAGAGAAGGGGGGGAGCCAGACCGCAATACATTCCATGGCCACAGATGGATAAAGATAACTTAAAATGCAAACTTCACTTCCGGGGCTGGCAAATGAATATATGTATTGTAGAAAATGACAGAGGGAAATATGCTGGCCTTAGAAGACACAAAAGGTCTCCTAGCAGCCATTCTTGGGGACAGGGCAGATGACATACGGAGGAGACAGGGGTATTCAAGAGTGACTGCACAAAATACAGCGCATAACGGAGCGTCATTTAATAATTGTAGGGCAGATGTTTGGAGGGCTCTCAGGGTACAGTATCCTGACACATAGGATATGGGTGCAATTATGACATGAAAAATGAAAGAAGATGAAGACACCATTGCTTGCATTCAGGAAAATCAGGAGAAATGGCAGCCTGAAACTCACGAGCAGTGGGAAAGAAACTGTGGGAAAAAAACTGAGGCCTTATTTTATCATATTCTGTGTCAGGGATGACCAGAACCAGTACAGAGACAGATGAAATACTAACTGGGGATGGAATCGGAGCTATGGGCTGAGATAGAGTTGACTATAGTAAATCACTGTCGTCTGTTACAAGAGAAGAATATAAAGAAGGAGGAAAATAGAAACATTGAGGAAGCCAAATTAATTCAGAAACAATTGTCAGAATTTACCATAGAAGGGGCAGTATCGACAAGCGGAGAAGGAATGGCAATGAGGAAGCAATAGGTTAATCACAGGAAAATAAATGACACCTGAAGAATAAAGGTAGGTATGGGTTTGTACTACAAGGCAGAGGTATGGGTTTTAGGGGAAGAGGAGGGGGATTTCAGTACAACCGAGGTGGATTTCAAAATGCCCAGAATGAGAATCAGAATGCTCAGAGGGGATATAAACAAGGAGGGTTTGCCAGAGGGCCACCCAAGCATGTTGAACTCGTGGAATAGGGGGCATATTGTGCGTGCATGCAGAAACTGAGGGATTGTACAAAATGGCCAGTTCTCAAGAGGGGGGGGACAGCTTATCCACCACCATATAGCTCATAAATAAGAGAGGGTTTTGCCCAGAATCACACATCCTATCAGGCACAGGCAATGTGAAAACAGCAAGTGCAACAGCAGGGACAGGTACAAATGCACCCACTGCAAGGGCAATCACAGCAATCACTTATGCAGACACAACGATAAGCAAACCCTGGACAAGTATTGGCGCCTAGAATAGGAGGTGTCACTGTGGTAGGAGGGAATCCTTTCACAGGGACGATATGAGCTTGTACTCTCAATAGGACAGCTCACTGGGTGACTTGATGTGTTCAGTACTATCTGTGACACCAGAACCCCAAGAGGAACCAAGGGTCAATGTGACAATAGGGGGAAAAACCTTTTCTTTTCTTGTAGACACTGGGGCAACAGGTATTGCCATGAATACTCAAGGATTCCTGGAGCTATGAATTGAGTTCCTTTTACTGATAAGTTGCCAGTTTCTTTGGGGAATGTGACATGTCCGTTCCTTTGTTATATTCATGACAGACACCAGGTAACATCTTGGGAACAAACAGATTTAATGACAAAACTGAACATGACAATTTAATTTACTGATCAAGGAATAGTGTGCTCCACTCCAGGAATGCGCTGTTTAAATGTAGGAGAGTACATACTGGCGTTCACAGGGCAAGTGGTTCTGCAAGGCATCCCAGTAGATCCGGAAGTCTTTCTATATGGATTGAGAATTCTAGCTGACATGGCTACCTGGGCTAGTAGAGAAGACTGTGAGAATACCTGATGATTGTATTTAGACCATAAATACCTATGGATGAGGAAGATGGACAGACAATTCCTATAGAGTTGGAAGGAGCTATAGTACGAGGTGAGATACCTATGCTTGAAGGGGTATATGACGAATGTAGATCATGGAGAACAGTGATAGCCCTTGAGGAAGGGTACAGATTGACTGACATAACAGATGAAGATATGTTCAGAGAAGAACGTATCTATGATGAAGTGGTGTTCTTTATGAGCATTACATACTGGATAAGGATTGAGAAGAGCGAATGGTGATAATGCAGCAACAACCAGCATTTTTCCAGGAATACCTTGAAAAAGTGGCAAGTGTCCTATGGACCATGGGCCCCGATGATGTAGGTTTTTTGAAGTTAATAGGGGAGGTTAAAATAAAGCTTAAGTCAGGAGCAATTTTACCCCGAGCTAACAGTACCCCATTTCCGAGAAGCTGATGAAGGTATAATCCAAACTATTTCAGCGCTGATGAACAGGTGATCCTAGTGCCATCGGAGTCATTGTGTAATAATGCAGTGTTTCCAATTAAAATATCTAAAGGGGGCTCATGGAGCTTTATCCAGGATTTGCAAACTCTTAACCAGATTGTAGAGGCAGAGTTTCCTTTTGTTCCTAATCCTGTGACAATATTGTGCAACATCCCAGTCGAAGCTCAGTATTTCAAGAGGATCGATTTGAAAAATGTGTTTTTCTTGATCCTTTTGCATAAAGACTCATAAGACCTGCCTTCATTTATGTTAAATCAAAAAAGACTAAAACATACTCAGTTTACTCAAGGATACTGTGAGTCCCCATTGATCTTTGACAGGGTCCTGCAGATGGATTTAGGTAATATTGATGTTAGGAGTGCAGTGATACGATACGTGGATGACATATGGATTTGCAGTACAACAGAGGATGAGTGTAGGCAAGACTCTGACTATTTTAGCAGACAAGGGTTTTAAAATGGACAAGGAAAAATTACATTATTGCCAGGAAGAGGTGTTGTATATAGGTCAGTTAATTTCACATGAAGGGAAGAAAGTGACACCTAAATGGACTGAGGCAATAATGAAGACACCAAAACCAAACACAGTGAGATAGATGCAGCAGTTTTTGGGGTTGTGCAATTATTGCAGAACCTGTTTGATTACAGCACAAACTCAACGCCACTTTTGCAAGCGTTAAAGAAAACGTAAGTTGGTAAGACAAAGATAGAATGGATTAAAACAATGTAGGAAGATTTTGAGGAGTTAAAAATAGCAATTTGTATGGCTTCAGTTTTAGGGATTCCCACCTATAGTGAAGATTTTTTTTTTATTTTCACGCACATATGTGTCAGTAATGAAAGCAGTGCTTACACAAAGGACAACATTGGGGTACAAACCTTTGGTATATTACAGTGGGATTTTAGACCCAGTCATGCGTGGACACTTCTCTTGCAAACAATCTTTGGTGGCTGCCGCATTTGCAATTGAGATTTCCAAAACCATTGCCATGGGCTGTTCTATGACTCTTTATGTAGAGCATGCCTTATTTGCTGTTTTAAAAAAACCCAAGGGCATGTTAACATCCCAAAGAGTTTCCACTTACGTGGTAATGATTTCCAATTCAGCGATTAAAATCGTAAGAAGCCAATTTAAGAAGGTGATCATGTGCATGACTGTGCACGTGCTTGCCTTGGAAGCAAGACGACTCGAAGCAACAGAGTTTCGATTCCCAGGTCCGCACTTAGAAAGCTCTGGGTATTTACGCGTTTTATAAATATGCAATTAAGACAAAAAAAAATATTACGCAACTAAAAAACAAACAATTCCCGTAACAGCACCTCGATGCCCGCGGTCTGTGTGAGCGCTTTAAAAATGCTAAAATAAATAAATTCGATGATGATATACCCCATGTGAAGGAGAATGCTTTGGCAGGCGGAGAGCTTAGTTTTATTGACAGTTCTTAGAAAATTGATCAGACTAGTGGCGAAAGGCACTCAGGTTCCGCAGTGGTAATACACAGATTAAATGGTGAATTTTAGGTAGTGGCAAGCACAAGACTACTGTCTTACGTTTCAGTGCAAGCAGCGAATTAGTAGAGCTTATTTTCACACTCGAGAAACATGAAGACAGGAAGTGACGGTGTACAGTGACTCCGTCTATGTGATTTCAACCATACATGCTGGGATGTCATGTTGGAAGAGGAGGGGCTATGTACACACAGACAGCTCTCCAGTACAACACGTGCCCTTATTGGACAGGCTCATCAAAGCACTGCAACTCTCAGTGGCCATAGCGGTCGTAAAATGCACAGCCCATACTAAACAGACAGACTTTGGGCCTCATTATGAGGTGGGCGGAATGGCGTTAAATGGTGCTGGTAATGGTACCGGTGCTGGTAAACCCATTCCGCCCTATTTCGAGGTTCCCTTGCGGGACCCACTCAGAACGTCTGGTCAGACCAAACGTCCTTTGCGGGTCCCGCAAGGGTACCAGGGAGCTAATAACGGGCCCATTATTAACGGGCCTGTTATTAGCTCCCTCCCCATTCCCATTGATCCGTATGGCTCCCATTGAGCCCTATGCCCCCCTATGGGGGCTCAAATGGGAATGGCAATCGTTTTTTTTTAATGAGGAATTACCGGGCCTCCAAGGTTGGAATGACCCGGTAATTCCTCATTCAAGGAACGCGGACCCGAGTTTCGAGGCAGCCATGGCGCTAATAGTACCATGGCTACCTCCAAACTCGTAATGAGGCCCTCTATCTCTTGTGGAAACGAAGCCGAAAACATAGAAGCCAAAAGAGTTGCATATTCTTCAGATATTTCGAGTTTTGATACTGAAGATATTAAAGAGAATTTAACTAGAACCATGTTAATACAAGAAGGGTTTAATATGCTATCAATTACACAACTAATAGAGATTCACAGGAGAGCCCCACAGAAGCCATGGAAATGAAGGGGGTGTTCTTTATCCCCCATGGAAACATTATGGTAACAGCAAAGCACATGAAAACCAGTAATGCCGACAGCATTATTTAAAGTCACATTACATTGTGCTTATAATCAGAGAAAGTCTTGCTGCCACTATTGCAATAGACTGGTTTGTTCCCAAATTGTTGGAGCACATTGCACAGTTCATGGTGAATTGTATCGTGTGTCAAATGTTTATTGCTGGGCATACACTGAGAACAATTAGAAGAGTAATACCTCGCCCCAATGGTCCATTTCAGCATCTACATAGTGACTTTGTCGATATGCTGCAGACATGTAATGGATACAGTTATCTATTAGTGGTGGTGTATCCCTTCTCTAGGTGGATCAAAGCTGGTTTGTGTGCACACCCTGATTCCACTTGTGCAGCAATGTTTTTAGTGTGCAAAATTTTCCCAAGGTGGGATGTTTGCGAATTACTAAGATCCGATAATGGGACGCATTTTGTCAATGAGTTATTTGAACAAATAGGGCTTCTATTAAGTATAAAACACAAGTATTCTTATGCTTATCACACGTAAGCAAACAGAATATGTGAGAGACTCAATGGCATTGTTAAAGAAAGGCTCGCCAAGATTAAATTGACTTTAAAGTAGGGATGGATATATTGACTACCCCTAGCCTTATATGCCCTTCGGAATCAGCCAGGTTCTGACCACCACCTCACCCCTCACAAACTAGTGACAGAGCCCCATATGATGACACCTCTTACACCTCCATCTAGGGTCAGGAGTGATATCCACTGTGCAGCAAAGGTTCTAGGTCATGAAATGCACAATTATTTGACATGTATGACTGACAGTATTTCTTTAATTTCAGATCAAGTCAAGCATCGAGGAGAAAGCTCTCAGAACACAAAAGCAAGGCAAGAAGAATAATTTCCGTGTGTGCAGATCAATGACCAAGAAGAAGGACGATAAGGCAGCAAGTGATTAACACATGTTTCCTTTGTACCGGAATTCAATGAACATTCATTATATATATATTAGCAGGAAGTGCAAAAGACTTGCAGAGGAATTCCAGAGGGTGAAATGAACGTAGAAATATGTTTAAATGACTGTTGCATCGATATCATGCCTACACATCAGTTCTTGAATAGAAACTGGAAAAGAGATCAGTATCCAGATTAATTTTCTGGAGAATGTTTGTTTTAAATTCATGATACCTGCCACCAGTGACACACATTGGCTTGTTGTTGCTATTTTTGTGTTTACACTTCAGTCTTACTCTGCTCTTGTCAGAAGGGATGTTAATATCCATACTTTTTTAGCAGGATCCCAAAAACGGTCCAGTGATAAGAAGACTCCTTCTCGCTATAATTGAACAGATTGTGCAGTTACAAATTTGAAGGAGATAGCTATTTGTATAAAAAATGATTGAAGAGGAAGGGAATGTGGTTATAGAGAGAGCACTAGCTCATCAAGGGTTAAGATGGCAGCAAAGAAATCAGTATCTCCATGCCTGTTCCCATCCCCAGGCCCTCCAGATGGTGGTGGTGGTGGGGCAGCTGGAGCAGCCATGGAAGGCATTCTCAAGAATGCAAAGAAAGCAGAGATAGGCCATCTCCTACTCAACAGCAGGTGCTCAATCCTAGACAGCCAGAAACACAATGAGGAACAGCTGTGGGTATGTCCCTTACATTGGTGATGACACGGATGGTGTGACTGTCTGCAGACACTTTGAGCCACAGTAGAGCTCAAACTGTTACAAAACTGTAACGCTCACCTGACTCCCACAGAGGCGCTGGCCTGGTTCGTGCTGCTGTGACCTCTTCTAAGGTGATGCGCAGGGTTCGGAAGACGGACTGGACCGGGCCCCCAAATCTGGCTTGTCTGGCTAGCAGAAGTATCCTTCTGTAGGCAAAAATAGGGGATTAACTGTCTGCGGGGTAATGCAATCTGCCTCCCACTTTCCCCTCTCACCCTCCTCGAAACCTTTCTGTGATTCCCCGTAGCGTCTCACCTTAGGGTCTGGAAGGACGAGCCCTCCATCCTGCTTCTGATGCAGGGGCGCGTTGGTATCCAGTTACTTCACTGGATTTTCGTATTGGTGAGAACCAAACTTGCTTGGCTTCCAGGTAAGTTTTTTGATAAGAGGTTCCCCTTGTGTCCATGCATTAATGTACTAATGCTAGTGTCTTTTTCCCCTTAGGGGCCGGGGTACGGAATGCCAGGGAACAGGCACCGACCCGAGATGAGAGGTGAAATCCTTGTAGAAATCAGGTAATTCTTTAATGAGCGTTTTTTGGTAATGTCTTTTCATTAGCTCATTAACGCTGATGTCTTTTTTTCCCCTTAGGGGCCGGGGTCCGGAAATGCCAGGATGCGGCGCGGACCCGAAATGAAGAGGGAACGAATCAACAGGTAAGTCTTAACATGGAGGTTTAGCTTTCCTATTCCCTTCTCTCTCTCACCTTTTGTTCTTGTCTTTTTCTCCCTAGGCGCTGGGGCGTGACTGAGAATCTGGATGATCGCTGCTGAACATGGAGGCGCCCTGTAAAGGTGAGTGGAATGCGGCGCTGCAGCGATCGACGCGATGAGCTTTTAAATAAAAGTCTTCCTTTTGAGGATTGTCGGCGAGATGTCTCCGGGATGCGGATTTAGCAGGTAAGGACTTTTCCTTCTTCTGTTCTCTTCTTCTCCTCCTTTGCAGGTGATCCAGGATGCTGGATGACATCCGTGATGTCATCTATGACATTTGAGATGTCATCTTTGATGTCCAGGATGTTAGTCTTAGCAGTGCGCGGTGGTGGCACAAGTTTTGGTTGCTTAGCATACCATAATTGGCAAATTTCAGAGGTTTTTCGGTTTTACTTGTAACCATAATATCCCTTTAACAAAGTTTTTCCACTGAATTTGATAGGTTTTTATTAGTGCAATTTAACCATAATGTCCCTTTAACAAAGTTTTTTCACTGAATATATATATGTGTTCATTGTAATATTGCTTGCAGTGTAAGAATATTCTGGCTGCCTCACTGTTCTATGTTGCTCACATGTCGAGGCCTGAGCTCACGAGAAGCCTCAGGGTTTATTGGGCTTCCCCGCAGGTCCCCTAGAGTTCTTTTGTGTTATAGCCACGCAGCGCCCTTTTCCCTGCCGGGTCGCACGGAATTAAAACTGTGACACACCTTTTGCCCTTTAGACACTTTCTATTTATGCAACGGGAGGTTCTGCCATCTGTAAATACTTAACTCTGTTTATTTTCAAAGGCTCTACATTATTACTGGTTCAGCCTCTGGACAGAGGTTGGTTAATGGCTCAAGGGCAGCATTACTGTGTTGGAAGCAGGATGATACTGGGCATTGCGGGTTCGAGCTTGTGTTCAGGGAGTGTTTTACTTTTTAAAATGCGTGGGCACGTACCATGGCTGCTATTCTTATTTTTTTATTTTAGTCTAACCCATAATTTATAAAGGTCAAAACGGTCTACATTACCAACCCTCGCCTTGCTCCGTGCAAGTTCCACAACAAGGAAGTTGGAGGAATATGCACTCTGCTCGGGGCCCTTCACTACATGAATGTGTTTATTTAAGTCATTTTGAACTTTATAATACATTCCTGCTGGTTTCAAATAGTTCTGTTCCACAACAAGGATGTTTTGCGGAAAAGTTACTCTGCTTGTTGCCCCTCACTGAACAAAGGTTTTTATGTATTCATGAATGCCATTTTGTAAATTTATATTTACATCCCTGCTCACTCACATACTGGAACCCAAAACGCTCCACTTACATGGGAAAGATTACCCCCAAGCCTACTTGTCAGATTGACCTACTATAAAAATGGGACCAGTTGACTGGGATTGATGTTCACCCTTCTGACTGCTTGGCAGTGTCTGCCTAATTGGCAGTGGATTGCCATAGCCCTAGAATTGGTGTTGTTACACCTTTTGCCTGCCCGACGGTGCCTGCCTGCTCGGCAGTGGCTTGCTTTGGACCTGATATGGGGTTGTTACACCTTCTGCCTGCCCGGCAGTAGATTGTTTTGGACAGTGGGGAAAATGTCGGTGCTACATTTGTCAGACTCTGCACCTAATGGTTCTCCCTGAAAGGAGTTCTGTGCCCTATGGTTCCATGCATGCGCTGCTCACACACAATACAAGCTAGAGGCTTGACAATGTTAAGGAGCAACCAGTCTTTATCCTGCTTGGATGGATTTGTTCTTGGCATACTGGTTGCTATGTATATGGATACAATCCTTGATATTATCATACTCTGTTTCAACAATTTATTGCTGGGAGATCTGGTTTTGTTTCTTTCTTTGAGGGTGACAAAATGTATTCGTGCTTACTACATTCTTGAACATGTTCATGAAACTTTCAAGTCCAGTCAAAGGACGATTTCAAACTATTAATTCATCTATCTTTAAAATAACTGATAGGGTAGTGGAGAGTCACAATAAACAGCCTTGGCATGAGCAGCTTCAGGCTCTGCTTCCACGGGCAATAAGGCATGTTTCCACATGTGGGTCCTTTATTTCCCTTTAAGATGTGGGAAGGTGCAACCTTTTATTCATGCTTCACGTGAGAAATGCTGTGAGCACTGACTACAAAGTCCCATATGCTCTCCTTTAGCCTCAGGGGAGGATTTTTCCGATCACAGCCTTCTAACTTGTCTGCAAGTTTCATGTGCTAGATAAGGTTTGCTTCCGCTGTTTCTGTTCAGGGCTGAACACACTGTCAGTCCTGTCAGCTGACATGGCATGGAGGGCATATGCTCTCTTGATGAGTCTGGTGTCTGCTCACAGTAAAGGAGGACATTTTTGCTGGTATGAACGTGGCACTCTCCATTGGTAAGAGAAGCAATTGTTTTACATCTGCATGTGGCATGTGGCATAATTGCCCCTCCATTTCAATTGATTCTTCAACCCAAATGGATGGAACAACCATCGTGTCTGTTTTCTGTCATTAAGAAGAGTATTCCATTGGGTCCAAATGTCTTCTTCCTAAGTGGACAGTGTTTGTTCTACCTACATCTTGGATCGTTTCCATCTACAGGGTGAGTGTGGTTTCTTCTCTTCCCTTAGTTTCCCTAGACTGGTTCAGCGGGTCCCATAAATGGATCTATTACAGGAATTTCATCTCCTCCTCGGTGTCTGGTACAAATCCTCTGGGACATACAGTCACATTCATTATTTATATTCTAGCAATACATCATCTGCATGTATTTCTGCCCAGCTGGGTTATGGAATGCAATGGTGTCAACATTAGCTTGTTGAGATGAATATAGTTTAGTATCAGAGGGGTAACAGATGCAAATTTGTGGTGTTACACATTATTTACTCACAATCCATGAAAAAGGCCTTTGCAAAAGAGCTTGAAACTAGCATAATAGGAGGCCTCCAGTCTTGACATACAATGACTAATGGTTTTATTATATTAAAGTTAAATAGGCGACTATTATCCCTCCTGCACACTGGGTTTATAGAAGCTCTTTTCATATCTGGGTTACGCTGGAGTATGGGGTTGTAATTGCAAAGATGATACTATCCTATAATTGTCATAGGGCATTTCCTTTCCAATGTGCAATTTTTCACACTTGCTCGGTTTTAACGTTATTGGTGTCAGGAAGTTTCTATCCCATTGCTTCAGAAGGTTTATTACTCATCCTCTATCCCTGGGATGCAGTTGCACACGTTTGTCAGTTTTGCCTCTCCCATTGTCCAATCCCAAACCCTTATGTTACAGTAACTACAATGGGTAGTGTTTTTTCTCTGAATGTTTTCATGTCATCAGCTGGCCCTGCCTACAGAGACTCTATGACAATAAGATGAGTATAACATGGGTAGGAGAGGATAAAGGTAACCTATCCTGTGTCAAGGGTCACATGAATCAACTCATAATATGTATATTGGCAAGAGATGTGACAATGACTGGGGAGAGGGTCGTAGATGAGTCAGCGCACAGTGTCTTTTTCCTCATGGTAAGATAGCTACATGACTCAATAATTTACTCTGACAGAAAGTAGTGCCATTTTCACTAGTTATCAGAGACAGGTAAACTTTGGGGGGGTTCACTTAGTCCCGTTGAGATGAAGTCTGCTAGTTGCCTATCTCTAAAATATTCCCACTAAGGAGAATAGCTTCCCATATTCAAAGCAAGGGTAGGTCATACCTTGATCTGTTCTATAAAGTATTCAAGGAATACTAAAGGTGTCAGAGGGCAAGGCATCCTATCATAATGTTAGCATCAGGGCAATAGAGTGCATTTTGTTTGCAATATGTTTTCCTCTCAAGTAAGTTTGGCATATCGCTGGTCAGTAGCTGCAGGAAATTATTTTCCTGCTCGAGGTATGATTTGCTACGCCTTATGTACACAGCTATATCTTTCATTGTTATTTCTGCCTGGCATACGGATCACAGAATAGCTATATTTGGATATATGTTAGAGTTTCCAAAGGAGCTGCCAGACTCCATAGCATCCTTGTGGATCTCTGCGCTTCTGTTCATGCTAATCGGTATTGTTGCATAGCTATTCATGTAAAATGCCTCCAGTGTGCTGTATTATTATTACTGTTTCTCTCATATCAGAACCCCTCGGGGTACTGCAATATATATAGATAGTAGCAATGGTCACCAACTGTAATTTGGAAGTCAGGTTAATAAAACCTGTGGTGTCATTTGTACCTGCCACCAACTGGTTTATTTTCTTTTCTCTCAAATTCCAAGGGATGAACAGACGTCATGGTTTAAAGGCTCCTCTTGGTTCGTCAGTGGCAAAGGAGTTGTCGAAGGGCCCTGCGGAAGCGTCCTTGATCCTCAATACAAAGCGTATAAGGACGGTGGCTGATATGAATTGACAAGAGTGCTGGGTTACCTCTTTGCATGGATCCTTAATGTGGGGATTGTCCGTAAATGCTATTGTTCTGAGCGGTAAAGAAGAAGAACGAATGACACAGCCTTTTATGTAGTGGGTCTGGCTGTGATTGGCTGGGTCCGAGGTCATGAACCCAGCAAGTTATGGAGTCACGATTCATGTTATCAGAAACTGTTTAATTTTGTTTTTGAAAAAGTGTTCTTTAAATGTAATTTTTTTTTCTTTGCTACAGGAAGAGTAGATAGTGAAGCAGTGTCGGAGGCGGCCTATAACAACGTAGTACTGCACAGGCTGTTTTGAGGTGCAGATTGACACAGCGCTTTCCGCTTGTGTAAGCACGCCGCAGGGTCCCTTCCTCTAACGGACCGAACGGCTGACTGAACGCGGCTCCTTCTCCGTCGTAGCAGCCCATTACCGGCGTGTTCATCTGCGTCCCACTGCGCTCATGGGAGCTGTCGCAGGAGTGGAGCGGTGCCACGCGGGGCGGGCGCAGGTGGCAGGCGAGGGTATGATTGAGGACTGCTACCGAGGACCTGACCTGGGCGGCTTCATGCACGGCTTCGGTGGGCCGGCTCCTTTTGCACAGGGTTTGCTTTCCGCAGGTTGGAGGTGAGTTGAGAGCCGGGAGTGACACTTATTAGGCTGCTTTTTCACTCTTTCTGGCTTTCACTCTGAGCCCATTGAGGCTACCTGGTGTCGTTCATTCATATACTAGCGCAGCACAATTATAGTGTTAAGTCAGACAGCACTATATATTTGCTGAAAGTTCCAGCTTCTGCCTGCCCCATTGCTGTTTGCAACTGTCATTAGCTTTGACTTGTGTGGGAGGAGAGTAGGGCCCTGCATCTGCATTATTGTACCATCCTGCTGCACTAGAGCAGGCTGGATACTGTTGCATTGTTAAATTTAATCTGGTCCCAAGGTCACACGCCCAGGAGACTGCGGGCTTAGGCCTTTGATCCTGGGAGCCCTGATACATTGATTTCTGACCAACCTTATGGTCCCTGGGTGAGAGGAATTGTCCGGATAGCCCCTGAGAATTGTGGCTTATCCCTCTCTATCTCCTTGGGGTCAGAGGGAATAACAACTATCTCTCTATAACCCCTGTACTTATCATCTAAATCAGCATTGGAGAGTTTCCTTTTTCTGACTAGAGAACTATGGCGGACTTTGACTTGCCATCTTCCGCTGACATGCAGAAGGGGCAAAGGTCCTCTCACTCGAACTATAATCTGCGGAAAACTAAGGTTGAACCCATAAAGGAGAACATGGAGACTTATATGAAGGGTGCTAAACCCAAGAAGAATGCTAAGTATTCCAAGCCGGTGGACCAAGGTGCTATCACTAAGTTTTTTCCAGTGAATCCACCACCGGAAATAAACTCAACTACAATTGAGGAAACGGTTGTCCCTGGCCCAAGTGGCAGCATCTTATTGAACACTACCAATTTTGATGATATTGACAAAAATTTGATTTTCGACCTGTGCTTAAATATTCAGAGAGGGATGTCATCACAAACATCACAGACGATAGTAAGTGGCTCAATACCCAATAATGTAAGATATATGAGCACTCCTCCTGGTCTACTAAACTCCATTGGAAGCAGTGGACGATTGTCTGCTTCCCCTAACTTAGCAATGGCATCTATGGAGGATTTACCAGACAAAGAGGATGAAGAATTGGATTGCCAATATCCTGACTCAACTGAGATTTCTGAGCTTCAATCATCAGTTGCTGCTCTACAATTTGCACTTAAGATCTTACTGCAAATGTCAGGTCGTATCCTGACTAACACTAATACCCTCACTATGGCACTAGATCAGAAGGATAATCTCTGTGAAGAGGCGGAAGTTAACTTATCCGACATCCTACACATCGTGGAAGGAAGTGAAGATCAGGATAATAATGAAGAAGCTGAAGTAAAACCATTAGAATCCATCATTAGCGCTGGAGCCTATGACGCACCCCAGGAGAATGTTGGTGACCTTGAGACGGTACAAAGCCCCTACGTTTTCTTCTCACGGAAGCAACATAGACTGGCGAAGAAGGCACTCAAAAATAAAAAATCTAAAACTAGTGCCTCACCCTCTAGTGCTGTGCCACGGATAGGGTTGGACACACGCTCAAAAAAAGCCAGGAAAAGACTAACTAGAGCAGCTGCATGGGTGTCAATGACCAAAGGACTCCTTACTAGCTGGCTAGTGCCCAAAGGGAAATCCATCAGTCCGGTTGTAGACAAGGACTTTTTGGAAGACCTGGACCTGAGACTTGAACATAGCTTGCCAGTACGCATTGAGCAACCATCATCATCTGCAGACGAGGGAAACATACCGGTGCTTGCCTCACCTGTACCTGGGAATGATCCTAAGCGCATCAAGGAGAATCGCATCTGTCTTATCAAGAACTTATATCATGGCGGTAAAAACACTTGGCTTGCGCAATCTGAGTTATTGGTCAGACTATATTGCATTCCCCAAATCCGAGTATTGAAATCTGATGACTTCTTGTTTGTAGAACCTTTGATAGGTCCCAACCCCAACGTCTCTGCCCTACGTTGTACTTTTCTGTCTACAGCACGGCTGATCAGTTAATACAAAGAGGAACTTAGGGCAGTTGACATTGATATTGACGTGGATCTGAATGAGATTGACCTTAGCATTGACCCAGATGATACTTCAGCTCCAGACCCCGTATCGAATTGTCTTAAGCCAGCTGAAGGGAAAAACCTTGAACTCGCTGAAGTACAGCAAGTACTTAAATGGCTGATGGAATCCCTCCCGGTAGTCTTACACAATCATTGAGCTTTTTCATTTCTAACTTGGAACTGCAGGGGCTTTGCCCACTTATTGAGATCAGAGGGTTCCGTTGACCTTTTGTCTAAACACAGCTGTATCTGTCTCCAAGAGACCTGGGCAATGGATCACTTGTTATGGGATGGATTTGTTGTGTATCAATCATTTGCAAAACGGGGTAAAAGGGGCCGCCCCTTTGGGGGTTTACTCATCGGGGTGGTTAACACAGTGGTATCTCAAAGGATTTATTGTAATTCTGAGGATTACCTTATGGCAGTAAAGATTGAGTAGGGAAAGGAAAGCTGTTCTTTTAGGTTCCTCCTTGTTAACCTTTACAATCCACCAGGAGCAGTTATTAGAGAATCCTTACAAGAAGCATTCCAGGATCTAATGTCATCTTGGACAACGAAACCTGCTAATGCAGCAGTAGTGGTTATGGGGGACTTTAATTGCCATATGACTGGTGAGGGCCATACATCGTCTAACCCTAATCTTAGTGCAACATGTCTAATGACTCACGAGAAAAGGGAGGTTGAGGGGCTAGGTTGGTTACAATTGTTCGCTTTTTGGGACCTTGAGATGATAAACGGCCTACGCCTGGCGATAGGCCGGGGAAACTACCTGGACAAATGGGACAGTTTCCAGCACTCTGGACTACATATTCATGTGCCCAGAGATGCAGTCGAAAGTAGCTGATATGAAAGTGATCAATAACAACTGGACTGATCATGCGATGCTCCAATGTCTACTCCGATTACCAAGTCATGCCACCTCCACACTGAATATTGGCAGCATTAACACCAATAGCGCAGGGTCAAGAATTGTCTGGTCTGAAAAGAATATTAGATCGGCTACGGAAGCCCTGAAACCCACTTTCTCTGCTAGCTTTCTGGATTTTAACATCATGACCGTGAATGCCATTGAAGAATGGATTCTGGCATTTTCGGGAAAACATGCTGTGGCTAAAATGGGCTACATGTTAAGAACAGAGGGCGTTAGTCGCCCCTATAATAAAGGAATGAGAGATGCTAAGAGAGGGCTGAGAGCTGAAATCCGTAGTATCAAGACCTTGAATTCACTAGCAGTCCTTTACTGCTAGACAGTTAGAAAAGCTAAAAACAGTTATAGAACCAGCATTAAGAATATAAAAAAGGCAGATGGAAATAGTGCCTATCAAAGGCTAGTGCAGACTATCTGCTCTAGGAACTCTCGCAGTATCGGTCACTCTTAAATGAGAATAGGGATAATGGCAAAGGCAATCTAGCCAATCCTATTAGTGAGGAGGTCTGGGTAAAATGTCTAGAAGGACGTAATTCAGGGGAGACTGAGTTTCATTTTACATCCCCGCATAAGTCCCCTATTTACCCGCCTTTTGAAGTATCCTCTGTGGTCATTTTGAACAAAATAAAAGCTCTTAAGTCCTCAAGAGCCCCTGGGCACCAAGGGCTGACTAATGCAGTAATTAGGAATTACCCTGAATTTTGGGCAGATTTATTCTCCGTACTTTTTGAAAAGATCTTAGCGCAGGCGAGAATCCCCCAATCTTGGCAAACAGCAATCTTTATTCCTAATTTTAAAAAGGGTAACCGTGCAGATCCCAATAACTATAGGCTCCTCTCTATGCTGGATATAACAGGAAAACCTTTTGCTTCATTGTTGTTAAGCGAAGTGCAGAAATGGGTAGATGAGGCCAACATACTCAGCAAATTCCAGTGTGGATTTCGGCGGGATTACTCTACCTCTCACAATCTTATGGCGATGGACATACTCCACACACAGGCACTCAATAAGGGCAGCCTTCTTTGTATGCCTTATACATTGACTTCAAGACTGCTTTCGATTCCATCCCCAGAGAAAGATTGTGGTTGAAACTTGAATCAATGGGATGCCCGGGAGGTCTCTTGTATTATATGAGACTCCAGCACCAAATTACTACGGCCGGACTCAGGTTAAATCAAGAAGGCGATATGACCAAAAAAGTGACTCAAAATAGGGGGGTAAAACAGAGATGTGTCACCGTACCCCTTATCTTCAATCTTTATGTTTATGACATCCCGGCAGCTCTAGCTGAAGTTGATAATTGCCCGCTGAAAATTGGTGAGGCACCTTGCACAGTACTAGCATATGCCGATGACTTGGTAGTATTTGATAACACCATTAGTGGGCTTCGGCGCTCCGCTACCACTTTATGGGAATATGCTAGTGCTAATGGTCTGACTATCAACCGAGACAAGACCAAAGTGCTCAGATTCACTGGGAAAAGAGGATCCTGAGTTAACCTAATGGTGGGTAAAACAAATATACCTTATGCACCAGCCTATCGTTACCTCGGAGTAGAAATTGAGCCTAACGGTGATTACCGTTACTGCAGACAAGGACGCAAAATCAGGGCGGTGCAAGTTACTGCACTTATTTCTGCCTTCTCAAACAAGCAGGGTGGTTTCACACTCTGGGGAACACAGCACCTTTATATACAAGTGTTTAAACCTATGCTCACTTACGGCCTTGAGGCCCTCCTCTCTTTTGATTTATCTTGGCTTCAAGTGATGGAGGGTAAATTTTGGCGTTGTATACTGGGGCTGCTCCCAATAGTGCCAATGGCCTTTATAAGAGTAGAATTGGGCCTACCTTCACAAAAAGCAATAGTACTCAAAAGGAGAGCCGGGTTCTTTCTCAAGATGACCAGTTGCTGTTCTAATCCGTTATTGTCTGTGATACACCAGGAAGTGGTTAAAAACCATACCACTTCACCCTTATTTAAATCTATGACAAAATGTCTTGCTGACATAGGATGGACACACAGAGGGATAGCCTACACTAAGGAAATTCAAAATCCACTTGGGAAAAGGGTGGACCTCTGGGATTGGCTTGAGAACTTTGCACATCTGAGTACTCTAAAGAGCTATCAATTTATCAAATACAGATTGTACACCTACATGAAGAACCAAGAATATTTAAATATTTGTCCTACTAAAAGACTCAGACGTGTCATCACTCTGTTTAGATTGGAACAACTACCTACACTGAGGAACCTGGGAGCCAGGGAAAATATTCCTGTCCTAGAGCGAGTTTGTCGCCTCTGTAAGTCATCTGAATTTTTAGAGACAGCAAAACATCTTCTAACGGAATGCCAGACATTAACTAGTACAATAGAATTACATCTTGGTGAATTTGTACATATGTAGACTTTTATTTCAAGTATACAAGTTTGCATAGAACTTTGGGAAAAGATGATATTGCCCATTCTTAATTTGATACGTGACACATCATTATCTGTTCATTTAAATGTGTTTTCCTTTTCCTTGTTTTTTTGAACATTATTCGTTTATTGTCTTTTACTGATCTTAATGTATAATTGTTTATTATGTGTAACGTTTGAATTTTCTTTCAATCTTTCAATCTATATCACATTAAAGTATAAAATAAATAAGAATCTAAAACCCCACTCACAATATTGAGGGGGATTACAATTCTGAGCTTATCCACCTGGAGAAGTGTGTTATTTCATACGTACTGTTCAGTATTAAGAAAGATCACTATTGTGAACTGAGAATCTCGCGCACACAATACACAACACTCACGTCTGTCAGTAAAACAAAAGCCTGGAAACCAATTCCCATAAGAGATGCCATTGAATGCTATCTGTAAGAATACAAAGTGCTCAGGATCCTGCACGCCTGCACCCTGAAAGATGAGACAGAAATGCAAATGAGCCGTGGGCTCGCTCTCATTTCCCAGCACCGGCTTGGCTACCTGCACCTCTGGCAGAGTTTTGCAATTGCAGCAGTCAGTTTCGAGGTTTGAAATGCTGCCCAATGCTCAATTGTCTTTGCTGGTAGAAAATGATGCCCTTCATGTTTGGATGGCTGCCACATTATTTCTTAGCAAAGCGCTTTCGAGTCACTGCGGAAGAGACCTGCTCTGGTAATTGTAGGCACATCATTCCAGCTGCAGGTGGAAAGGCACGCTTTAAACTGCACTGTTGCCCCTCGCTTGACCCGCAGTACTTCAATTTCTCATCTTGATAGTGCGTTGGAACAATTACCCTTATGTGTCCGCAGTGCTCTGCAAACCTACTGCTGCAGTAACACAATGTTATTGCGTTAAACATCTTTATTAATTAGAGTTCAGGGTGCCCATAATAACACACATTAAAACTGGTTCGTCCACCCTTAAAATACAACTTCTAAGACAGCACGTTCACGTGAATTAAACACACCTGACTCAAAGCAACTCATTATACAACATCGTGTACTGTAAAGTCCCATAGCCTAATGCAGTTCACAACCGGAAGTTGGATTTGACACAGATGAGCCCAGATATACTTTGTATTATTGTGATGATGTGAAAGGGGTTTGAATGATCGTGTTTCTGACATGCGACTGTGAACACAATCTGCCAGCATGCATAATTAGCCTACTTTCTTTATTCTTAAAATATCTTTCCTTTTTTTTAATGATCAATTAACTTGTTTGTTGATTTTGACACAGCTAATCTTGTGCCGTAATTGCGTCATTCCATCAATGCTTAAGTTATTCCATAATAATGAATGGTTAAAAATAAAATACAGTTTTAGTTCAGTTCCACACTGAAAAATAAAAATTGAGCATTGCTGAGTATTTTCAATTGTGTTACTACCATTAGCACCCGGGCGGGGAGGCAGCCAATCAGTTGTCTAGGAACGCAGGCTCGAACTGCTGGTGTAAGCCTGCGTTCCAAGCCGCCTGATGTCCGGCTCCCCCCGCCACCATGTTCCCCCTACTCTCTCCCCTTTTTTTTAAAATTTTAAGCCCCACCCGCTGCCAACGTACCTTATTGCGGCTGCTGCGCACCTTCTTCTCTGCAGAGAACGGCCACCATGGAAAGGGAATAGGGGCACCGTACGGAGCCCCATGGTGGCCATGTTGGTAAGAGATTTTCCTTTGTACAACAGGACACTGCGCGCATCCCGTTGTAGGAAGAAAATTCCTCCCAGGCCGATAACACCTGATACAGCCGGTTGTATAGGGTGTTAACGCCACAATAAAAAGCATCCTATTGATCCAAGGAATGTGGGGGATCTCAATATAGGTTTTCACAAACTTCATGTCTCAATATAGGCTTCAACTGATTACTGTACTACGCTTGGTACAGGGGACAAATGATAACAGGATGGACAGAAGCGCCCAATGTTACTGTGTCACAAAGCAATACTCTCTAGATATGGCGATCTTTTCCCACACCCCCATGCTGCTTTCACCAGAATAATTCCCAATCTAGCATTAGGCATCTTCCTCTGGCTATCTCTACCTTAGATTTTATGGCACGTTATAGAGAACCAGCCTTAGAAATTACTCTCTTCAGCAGAACCAAGAGAAACGTATGGATAAAAAAAGGAAAGGTAGGATTTCATATGAAAGCAAATGGATGTGGCTGCATGGAGGTGAGGAGGTTACAGAAGTCTAATTTACATGAAAATATAACAAGAAAGGTATTAGATTTAACAATGTATTTAGTTAATGTCAATTTGCCTACAGAAAGGGAATTGTGTTTTTTTAAGTGTGATTTCCCTGCTCTTTGTGAGTATGTACAAATTTACTTGACAGAGAACTCACCATCTTCCAGAGCAGTGCATCATCAGAAGCCACAACATTGCCACGCTGGAAACAAAGAACTGCAAGAGGGAAACACTTGAAACAGGCATTGACCTATATCCTCCCTGTCTCTGGAGCATGCAAGTCTTGGTAACCTCCACCCTGCACTTCAAGCAAGACCCGAGGACTCTAATCTTCAAAGAATATCTTGTCAATTGCTGATTGTTCCACTCAACCCTATTCTTCCATCTCGAGTTGCCCTCCGCTGTTCCCACGACCTATTCCAGCTCCTCTGCTACACCTGCAGCCCACTTGTATCCCTGGGTGCATCCCCTTTGTGCAGCTCTACGTCGGATCTGAGCTAGGTTTGTGCTTTATAAATCCAATTCATAAATACATACTTAAGTGTTAAAGCCTGCCAACGGAGGTTCTGTGGTTTAGCATGTTAGATGTTGCAAGCATATCTTGGGGGATTAGAATGGTTTGTTGGTTATAGTCAGTAGCTTTAAGGATCTCTTCTTTGATGTTGATAGCCTGAAGTCAAGCTATTTCAGATAACATCAGTTTCCCAGAAATTGACTTCAAATGTATAAATACATGAACACTACTTTGTTTATCTATTGTAGTATGGAGTGCGAACATAGGGATTTACAGAAACAGGCTAAGAGGCAACAAGAATCACTCTGTAGCATCATACACATGAGGGTCCAGAGAAAAGGCCTGTAAAACATCTGGTAATACCAGATATGGCATTTTTCGCAGACCGGCACACTCCGAGTTTGCCGGGTAGGAGCAGTGAACTATCGGCATGCCTGACCTGCCGGGAGTTCAGGCCCCTACCAGCAGAGAATTGCCCCTATCACTGTCACCATTACTACAGGTGCCTGTGATAGGGGCAAACCCATTCCAAGGAGTCCTAAGTTGCTCAGTGGAATGAGAATTTACTGCAGTTGCCGGCATTTATAATATCCCAGTAACACAGGGATATCGGGTGCCAGTAACAGTAAGCACCAAAGTCTTACTTAGTGTGCAACAAATGTAAATGTCACTGTGTGCTGATTAGCAAGGCCAGATTTAATAAACTACCTTGGGGGACTATAACCTATGATTCTGTGGCTCTCCCAGAGAAACAAACTTGTTTACTTTGCTGGGCTCCTCAGGAAGATCTCATTAACCTTTTTATTTTTCTGCAACCTTTATTATATTATTAGAAGCAGGACATTATTATGGATATTACAGAACTTAGGTTTTAAGCAGTGTCACCCTGCAATGTATATCATATTTTAAAAGCCAAAATGCCAGCAAATGACTTGCCGCTTTCATTATCTTTATCTGGCATTAAAGCATAGAAGCACTTTATTATGAACTGTACAATATGTATCATAGATGCTGTAGACTGTATGACCTGTAAATTTATATTGTATTATGTATGTGTATTAGTATTTATTTTGAATGTTTTATGGAAACATGTTATCCGAAATAAACTTGACTTGACATGAGGATAACATAACCATGTATTCAGTGCTTCTAGTCGGATGGAAGTCAGATTGTTTATCATGGTGTAGAGGAGCAGCGGTACACCTCTGCAGGAGACCCCGTCCCCCTTCCTCCCCTATATTGGAGACATGTGAAACTGTGCCGTGTTTGGCACCAACCGTTGTGCCAATACCGCAGCGAGTATTTGGAAGAAGCTACCCACAAAGAGAAGGGCATCGGACGTACCCCTGAAGGGGCGATAACCTGAGGAAGGAATTCCCCAAAGGAATATGAAAAAAGAGTAAAGAAGAAGAGCTAGCAACGTTATGAAAAAGTGTGCAAAGTATCTCGAAACGCTGGCTAAAAAACAATCTATGGATCATGAAAGACAAATCGGGGAAGTAAGGATCAAGTGAATTTTCAAATAACCGATCAATTAATGTACAGACGCTGAAACACAAGGTAGATTAAGTCATCATAGAAGCTAGCTTTAAAAAGTGTATAGTTTTGCACAGAAAACTGGACATTCGTATCATGAATTAAGGAAGTCAAAACCCATGAATAAGGAATGGAAAAGTTGTGTTGCAGCAAGAATAATATGCTCATGGAGCTGGGTGGTGAGGCTGCCTAGCCTGGAGTCAAGATTCTGGAAATTGAGGTCAGCTATCTACACTGAAGAAGAACGAGTATGCAGCGGATGATCCTTCTCATGTTAAGGTGCAAAAAAGAACACAAAGGATGCCAAACTTTAATTCATTTAAAGTATTTAAAAGCTGCAAAATGGACCAAATCGTAGTGTCCTGTCACATGAGTCAAGGATAGAAATTAACGTTGAACTTGGAGTTCCAGCCACGATAACCAGTGCCCTCACTCCTGTGCATTCTCAAAGACAAGGATACTCTGCAAGGCCAAGTACAAAGACAATTTCATGGCAGAAGACATGGGTGATGAGAGATGCTGTGCTAATTGGGTGGTGGAGTAGTTCCATGCCCTATCTCCTTGCACCTGGGTCTCGGTTTATGTGCTGCTAAATTAACCATATGTTCCAGATATGGCACAAGCGTGCCAACCAATTGTATTAGTCTGTCTAACAAAGGACCTTATAGTTTAAAAACTACTGAAAAACTGTGTATCTAATGCTTCTGAAATGAAATGTTCTTTTGAGGTAGGCATAAGTTGTTCATGTGATAATGAACAACCAATAAGAATCCTAGTTCCTATAGAAAGGTATACACTGATTTCTCCCATAACCAATCCCGACACTTGATATGTTTTTTCATTATTGCCATGTAGTATAATGTCACTCTGATGTATTTTTCATAGAAAAAACATATTTTGTGTAGAGATCATTGAGAAACTCAGCATACGTCCATTACATATGCACGTTCCTAAAGGGCCATATGATCACATAGAAGCAGTGTGGATGGCTTAACGATCCAAACTAGTTTTGCTCCAGTATTTTGGACGATTTGGCATCCTCCACCATTAGCTGGAAGATTGGAATGTTTCCTGTGGAAAACGGACGATAGAAATAAACTTGCAAGAAGAATCGAAACGTTGGGTAGGTCCCTCTTTGACAAAATCCCTGCTTGGTTTCCACAGGCGCTCTGCAGACAGAAAGCAAAGTGGTCGGATTGAAGTGAGAGTCGATACCGAAGGCCTCGAGTCGAGTATCGAATGTAAGTATACTAGGGGAAATGGCAGTATAAAGGGGCAGGATTGTGATATTTAAAGTAACGGGAAATTTTGAGTAGATAAACATAGCGCCTAGAAATCCTAGTTTAAGTGAATTGGAAGAAGACAATTCAAACACCAATGGGAATAGTGATGAATAGAGAATACACACAGTCAAGACCATGAAAGGTGAGGTCTTAAACCCTGTATAGGGTAAAATAAGAAGAGGCAAGAGAAGTATACCCCTTATTATCAATGGTTAATAATGAGGAAAGGTGATCACGGGGGTTATTAATGTGTAATGTATGCGTATTTTAAGTATTGTTTGTTGTATGAAGTATTAAGAAATTGGCAGACCTGTGAAAAGTTGGAAGGAACAGTGTTTGAAGTTAAGGTGCACTTAGTGATTGGTGCCAATCAGAAGATAGATAGGTTAGTGAAACAAAGGAGGATTGAGCAGTGATTGATGGTGCATGCTCATATTTGTTGTTTTAAAACACTAAAGGTGGTGATTTGGGTTGAAATGAAAGGTTTATTAAATGATCTGCTAAGTGTCAACAGTCAATTGAGACTTGTCATTATGGAGGACATGCCGTTCATGCACCTTTGTAAGACACTGCCAAAACATGCACCGAAGCTCAAACAGTACAGTGCAGAATGGGTAAAAATCACAGCAGATAAAATGTTCATGCCATGGCCGCAAGGGGGATCATTATCAAAGGTGGTATTTGAACATATGACCAAATATGTATACGATGCGTACACAGGAAACAAATTATACAAAAGACTGGCAATTTTAGAACTTTGGAAGTTATACGAAAGGGAAAAGGAGGACCCGCCGCCGTAGTAGTGGATACCTAATCAGCATAAGGAGCAGGGCTTTGAGCTCTCTGCTCCTCTTACCTTGACCGAAATCAAAAGTGTAAATGCAGAAGAGATAGGAGTGTATCATTTAAAGAAGTCGAAAGAAGTGGTGGGGTATGGTAACCCGACATGTGAACCCCCTGCTTACAGTGGTGACGACAGTCCAGAAGAGAGTGAAAGAAAGGAAGATGCTTGTATGTTTATATGACACAAGGATGGAAGTGGTGACAGGTCGAATTTATCAACAGACATAGAATGAGAAATTAAACAATGGAAGGGTGAGAAGGACAGGGCTGACAAGGAATCATTCTTACAGAATGAGTGGATTGGAGGGCAGATATTACTGAAGTTAGATGGGAAAAGCATCAAGGAAATTACGCAAAGAGAAGATACGGACGAGCAAGACAAGGACAGGGAAAGAGAGAAGAGATTGAGGGTGGATGAACAACGAAGAGGAAGGATCGACGAGAACAAAAATATAAGGAGGAACAAGAGAAAGATGAAAAATGGGCAGAAGAACAAAGGAAGTAAGACAATAGACAAAGGGTGATAGAAGAAAGGGACAGGAAAGAAAGAAAGAGAGAGGAGGAAGATGCACAAAGATTAAAAGAAAAAATGTTACAGCGAAGAAGAGGAACGAATAGTAAGGACAGAAGAACAAAGGCAAGAGGAAGAAAAACCTAAAAACGATGCAAGAACGTAATGGGAACTAGTATTTCGTCACTCTGATGTATATTTTTCATATAAAAAGATATTTTGTGTGGAGATCATTGAGACACTGAGCATACGTCTGTTGATGTTCATTCTAAAATCCTTGTTTTAGATAATTGCTAATAAAACAGTACTTTGCCATCTTTTTGAGTTGGTTCCGTTATTTGGACTCAGAATTATTCTGGTGTGATCCCATCCATTAAATATGCATGTTCCTAAAGGGTCATATGCTCAATTGGGAATACCTTTGAGAGTAATTTTCTGAGCTGTAGTGTTAGTGTTCTCTCAAGAACATTGAGCACATTATGAAATAAATGGACAGTTCATGGTGTCTGCATCAGTTCTTATCTGGTGAAGGGTGAAGATGGTTTACTTTAGTTCTGTGCATAAATGCACATGTAGAATTATAGGGTTTCAATCTTGGGTAATGGTGTGTACAATGGTTGTGACCTGCTCCTTTAACAATAATGCTGTGTGTGAGAGCCTTGGCTAAGAAGGCATGCATTTTTCTCACTTGTTTGACCAACTCTTGGGAGAAGAGGTACTGGAAAAATTGTAGGATTCTAGTGGAGTGTTCTGGTTCACATTGTGGAGACCAAGGGAGTCTTCTACTTCCGAGTTAACATGTGTTAACACGTTCAATGTTAGGGTTGTTTTTTAGGCCTGAAAAGTTCATGGTGTTCATAAAGATAGTTATGTCATTGGTAGTAATATATATATTACTATGGTAGTAATATATATATGTGTCTCCACAAAATTGACAGGGTATGGGTCAGGTGCCAGGAGGTAACTAGTAATTACCAGACCCAAATTGAAGAAAGAAGCCAAGTTAGAGATAAAGTATATCTCGTTTGTGTTTATCTGTGTTCTTTGGAGCTTTTGTAAGCAACTAGAAACCTATTTTTATTTATTAATTTATTTATTTATTACATTTATTATATGACTTTACATTGAGGTATCACAGCGTAGTTGCAAACAGTTTGATAAGCAGCAGCATACAGCAGACAACAACAGCGACATGCAGCAAGGGTTGTAATACTAAGATGCCCACTAATTCAAGTAGGTTGTGAGTATTAGAATTGGTTAAAAAGCCACGTTTTTAGGGATTTTTTGAATTGATGGAAGGAATCTTCATTTTTAATGTTGGTTGGGAGGGCATTCCAGTGTTTGGGAGCTAAGACTTTGAAACTGCTGACCCCAGTTTTCACGCTTTTGTAGCGTGGGATTTCCAGGAGTGAGTTGGAGTTAGATCTGAGGGTTCTAGTTGTGTTTTTTATAGTGACTACATTATTGATATATTTAGTGGCTTTGTTGGCGATACATTTATGTGTGATGCAAAGCGTTTTGTAGATGATTCTCACTTTGATGGGCAGCCAATGGTTTTCTCTCCTAATGTGGGAGATGTGATCAGACTTTTTGATTCCGAGTGCTGCACGTAGGGCTTTATTCTGCATCAGTTGGAGTTTCGCCTGGTTGGAGTTGGATGTGCCTAGAAGGAGTACCTTGCAGTAGTCCAATTTTGAAAGTATTAAGACTCTTGCTAAAGTGACACAGTTTATGGGGGTGAGGAATTTCCAGCTTAAGGAGATGAGCTTGGTCGTATAAGAGGTTGCTGAGGAGAGGGCATTTATTTGTTTTGTCATGGTTAGATTGGCATCTAGATAGATGCCAAGGGTTTTCAAATGTTTGGAAATTGGTATTAAGGTGCCATCAATATTGAATGCACTATAGTCAAACTGTAGTGTAGAGATATTGACTGAGGATCCGACTATGAGCAGCTCTGTTTTTTCGTCATTGAGACAGAGGCTATTGTGGGCCATCCAATTTTGAATTAGTGCATAGATTTGATTAATCAGTTAGGTGTCCTGCTCATAATTGCCTGATAGGGAGATGAGGATCTGGGTGTCATCTACGAAGTTGGTGTAGATGACACCCATAGCATCAAGCGCTGCAAATAATAGTTTTGTATATGCATTGTAAAGGGAGGGTGACAGACAGGATCCTTGTGGAATGCCAATAGGAACTGGTATAGGGTCAGCCGCCTCTTTGCCAATGGTGATGCGAGAGGTTCTCTCAGCTAGGAACGATTTTACCCATTGAGTTGCATTTTTTGAGAAACTGAAGTCTTTATTTAGAGTAACACACAGTTTGTCATGATCTACGGTTACTCACCACTCCGTGGTAGGTCAATGACGTGGATGACTGCCCTTGGAGTTGATGGGTGTACAGGAATCAATATTCAGCCTTCTGTCCCAGCTCCCCTGAGCACAAAACTCAGGCTTCCTCAAAGAGGGGCTCTTTTCTACAATGTACCTCTCTGCTATTTCGATTGGAACAGACAGAGGTGTCAATTGAATAAAAGAGCAGGGAGAACACGCTTCACCAATACCAATGCTGTAAAGAAATACAAAAGATATTATAAGATGCAGAGAAAACAACCAAACAATCAATACAACAGTATAATACAAGGTATACCTAAGTAAGTATTGGAGTGGATCTTCCCCGGGATGATCTACAAAATTAAAGAAGTAACCTTAATGAGTGAACATAATCTAAAGGAGATTACCTAAAGTATTGAACCCAAAACAACAGACCTGAATTGTGGGTATTTCTAGGATTGATATGGTCCAGGAATGGAGACAACAACAGGTGAAAACAACAAACAGGAATGTTAGTATAGGGAAGTAAACCCAGGCGGCACGAGGGTCGCACTAGCGTCGGGTTGGTGCAGAGTCAGCAAAGTGTTAATATGCACTGGATGGAGAGTCACAAATTGTGGAAATGCAAATCAGTGTCCCAAAGTTCAGCCAAGGAAATACCCAATCTGTTCAGACAAAAATATGGATTGACAGAGGAGCGTTGGCAGGGCTCATCCTAAATAGAACGACTACAACGTGTTACCTGATAACACATTTATCCAAGTGGAGCGTGGAGCAGCTGAGGAATCCCGGATGGAGCTGAGGAGTCCCCGATGGTTGTTCGTGGGTAACCTGCGAGGAGGAGCTTGCGCCGGGGAACGTGTCGCGCGATTGCTGTCAGCAGGCCGGAGTTGAAGTACCGCGAGGGCAGCAGGAAGCAGGGAAAACAATTCCAGAGAGAAACCAGAAGCAGTCCGGGTTAAAGCCGTTACGAGCAATAGAAGTGCCAGAAGGGGAGGAGACCAAGAAATCCGGGAGCCAAGCGAGGGTCAGAACCAGGAAGTCAGATCAGAGGTTTGTGAGGGGTTCTCACGAAGGGAAAAAGAACAGAGGCAACCGCAGTAGTTAGCAACGCTAATTAGCAGCAGTTAGCCTCTTGAAAGATGGCGCTTTTAAAGCCGTTGCTGGGGAGTGTCTTGCCATACGTCTCCCATGTACAGAGTGTGTCAGCTGACACGAATTTCGCTGTAGTTTGTACAGGCGCAATGGCAACCTGTATCTGCTCCACAACGGAGCTTGCAGACATGCCGTATTATGCCGGAAAGCCTGAAGTGTAACATCTACTAAGTCAAAGGCAGTGGAGAGGTCTAGCAGCATGAGTAGACACAGTTTGCCAGCTTCTCTCGTGGACTTCATTTGGATTTTAAAGTCCAGGAATGCCGTTTCCGTGCTATGGTTTGGGCGAAAGCCTGATTGCTGGGCGCCTAGGAGGTGATGTTGTATTTTATTTTATCTATTATTTTTAGAAGAAATGGGAAATGTAGTTATTGGTCGGTAATTGGTGGGGATTGATAGGTCAAGTGTTGGCTTTTTCAAGAGGAGAGTGATTCAAGCTTCTTTGATACTCGCAGGGACTGTATTAGAGTGGAATGAAGCATTGATAAAGTTAGTGATAGTAGGTGTCAGCGTGGGAGCGCAAAGTTTTACTTGAATGGCCAGAAATTGAACTCATTTGCAGTTTGAAGCTTTTAATTTAGAAACACAACACAGTTTCTTGTGTGACAGGGGTAAAGTGGAATGGCTTGTAGTGGTTGTCATTTGGTGGGTCCTCTATGAGGGTTGGCATAGTTTTGCTTGCTAAGGCTTGTTTTTTGCTAGCTATTTTTGTTTGGTGGAGTGATATTTTGGATGCTAATGTGTTTTTGATTGTGTTACACCAAATTTTGCTGTTTTTACAGGTGAAGAGTCTTGACAAAGATGTTCTAGTTCTCTTAGTATAGTGAACAGTTCCTTCGTGTTAGAGGAGGCATTACTGATGCGCATGTTAAAGGCATCCCCTTTGTGAGTTATTATGGCCATTTTGTATGTTTTGTTTGCTTCTTTGAATGCTTTGGCTGGGTCTACTGTGTTCGTTTTTTATGGATGTGCTCTACTGATCTTTTCATCTGTCTCAGCATAAATAGTTCATTATTGAACCAGAAGCTTAACCGTTTGTCGTCTCGGCGGGTTTTGGTTGTGACAGGAGCTAGTGAGTTGATGGTGGTTAGAAGGCATTCTTGGTAGTGCTCTGCCAGGCAGCTAACTCTTGGGTGCTTTAGAGGCAAGTTCGTTCTTTAAGGCTACAGAGAGGTTCTCTGCTGTACGTTTTTTAATATTTCTGGTTTCATAGGTGGCAAGTTTATTAGAAGCAGTGGGATCAATTGTTGTGTAGTTAATGGAGAAATTAATGATATGGTGGTCCGACCACTCGAGTGGTTCAACAGAGTCAATGGACACTTGAGTATTTAAAGTGAGGATCCAATCAAGTATTCTCCCTTTATTGTGGGTGGGGCATTAGCTACTTGTAGGAAGTTCCTATCTTGCAGGGCTGAGTGGAATGTTGTGGCTTTCTGATCTCAAGGGTCATTGTAGCCAAGGTTTAGGTCTCCAAGAATGGTTTTAGGTTTGATGATAGGTGTAAGTAGTAATGGAATCTCTAGTTTAGGGTGAGTGTTTTTATTTGGTGATCTGTATACAATCAGTAGGATGGTAGTGGTGTTGGGGTTAGTGGTGAGCTTCGCTAAGAGGAGTTCATATCCATGTGTTTCCTCAAGGGGGCACGCTCTAATTTGCAGGGCTTGTTATTAGTACAGTTCAGCCACAGGTTCAGGTCCCCCATTAATTAGAATTCTATCTGGACTGGTTTGGCGGTTATCCACAAGGGTGGTACCAGAAGGAGATACAGTATGTTGGTGGTTGTTATGCAATTGCTGTTTAGCAGAAGCTTTGCAGTGAAATTGTCAAATGATTGGGACTATGTGGTGAGTACAGATTTGCATTTGAATGACTTAATGAAGGTATGTGCACCCTATTGTATTTGTCTATTTTTGGTATACTGTTGAAGTCTGGGGGGATTCGTGTAGCTATCAGAATGGTGAACATATGTTGCCATCATGAATCAGTGACTACTAGTAAGTCTAATTTTTGTGATGACTTGCATGAACACTGTCAGAATTTGCTGTCTGGCCTTGAATTGGAGACATGTCTTTATTGTATTGATCTTAAGTAAAGGCTGTCCCTGCTTCTGTGTCGTTATTCCTCTTTATTCTGGATCCAAGATATGTCAAATACCATTTCACAATCCTGCACATTTTTAAGGTTTAACAGAGTGAAAGATGACAGAGATTTTAAACTTGTCACCTAACGTTTGTATTCTTCTCGGCATATTAATTGGAAGAGCTCTGTAAGAGCCTATTTAAATGTAAATTATGGCCATATTCTAAGTTTATCGACAAGCAAATACATGCAAATACAGAGTGTTGCAGTAGTCCAAGTGTTTGATCACCAATCAGCAATGTTTGGCCTGAGGGGTGCCACTTAAGATGTTTAGACTTACCCCAAATGAAAAGGTTATGAACAGGGCTTTCCATCTCAAAGTGCCAACGCCAAGTTCCACAGAAGTATGTACCACTAGGCTGCTGAGGCCCACCTTGTAGGCATCGCCCACAGCATGCTGTTCGTCCTTAATAGGCCAAGTGGAATGGCCAACCAGTTCGCACACCCCTGTCACGTGCACAACGATAGGGCATAGCAGTTTTACTAGAGTCTATTACATTTTCTGCGAATTACGTTAAGAATAGTATATATGCTTTAGCAGGACATGTTCGTAAAAAAAACATGTATTTCTGCATGTTTCAATGTGCAACACACTAAGAGCAGTAAACAGGCCTTAAGAAAAGAAAGCTCCTAATCAAACCCAATATTGCTTCTAAGGTTTTCAATGTGAAGTGTTGTAAATAGGCCCTTAGCATTTGCCTTAGGATGTAATAAATGGCCACACGATGTTAGCTATGAATAGCAAGCATTCCTGGCAGACAAATATGTTAAGCCAGTCCAAATCCTCACTGCCCAACTCACAGTAAATGAATGTTGTACTCTCAAAGGGAAAAACATGTTTTCCCTTTGTTAATCACTGCATACATTGGGCCTCATTACGAGGTAGGCGGCAGCCATGGTGCCATTAGCATCAAGGCTACCCCCTTACCGCATACCAGGTCCGGGTTCTCAGAATGGGTACTTACCGGGGCATTCCAACTATTGGAGGACCCGGTAAGTCGACATTCTGAGAACAATTCCCCATTCCCATTTGAGCCCCCATAGGGCTCAATGGGAATGGGGAAGAAGCTAATAACGGTACCGCAATGTGCGGTACCGTTCTTAGCTCTGAAGTCCCTTAGCGGGTCCCGTCCTTTACGCCTGGTCATACCAGGCATTAAGGAAGGGACCCGCTAAGGGACCTCGGAATATGTAGGTAAGTGATTACCGGCACCGGGACCCTTACCGGTGCTGGTAATCCCTTACCTCCTACCTCGTAATTGACTTTTCAGTAGGTCACAGGAGATCACAAATCTTACCTTTCTTCACCCTCTGCACCCACCCACAGTCCCCCCACTGTGTCTAGCTGTCCCTGAAGCCCCCCCAACGATGATGTAGCTGCCCTCAAAAACCAACTATTTGCTTCATTCTGCCCCTCATGCACTCTGTGGATAGAAACAGAGAACGCCCAGGTAGTTCTCGTTGCTATTTTTATTGTAACCATCTTTCATTGTAAATTGTTCTCAATAGACACAGTTGCCGCACTCAGCAGACTCAGTTTCCCATGTAAAATAACCCCAGTATTACCCCAGACCACCTCTCGTGGTAATAATAGACAACCCCAAAGTTAGGAGGCTTTACTAATTGGTAACAGAGCTAGAGACTACATTAAAGGGCTAGGCCCAGGCTGTTATTAAGCTTGGGCGATTTCCCCAAACCTTCCCCTGCAAAATCCTTTGGGTGATTCTGCAGGAGCCGCTGAATAATTTGGATGTCTCAACTCATGAGTTTGGATGCGGTCGGGAAGCCCATATGCGAATTCATGTGGATTCAGGCGAGTTCTATGGCAGAAAACAAGTTCAGGAGTCTATACAAAGAACCAGCAACTTTCTTCTTCCTTTGTGGGTTTAGTGTGGCTGAAGGAAGGCGAGCCAAGGCTGATTCACATAAGGAGTTGGAGAAAGAGAATAATTTTTGAGGAGTTAGTGAAGAATTCTATTTTCTTTGTGCATTGTGTGTGTTATTTGTGATTCAAAACCTTTTAGGTTTATTGGGCAAAGCTTCATTTTTGTTTTCTTACGTTGTGTGCTAGACACTCATGGAGTTCATTTTTTGTGTTTGTTAGAGAATCCTTTTCTTTGGTATTCTGGTTTGAAGTGAAAAAATTGCGAGGACACGTTCTTTTTATATTTTGAGTCCTCCATTGGAAATGCCATTGTTTTTGTTATGGAAACATTTGTCGTTCTAATTGAGAGAACTTTATTTTATGACGTCTTAAAGAAAACTTCTCGTCTTTTTATTTTTTTCAGAAGAACCATTTCGCTGGAAACAATAGCAGGGCTGAAGGGGTTGAGATCTGATATGCTGCTGTCTGAGTCGGAGGAGTACAGCAATCTGCATCAACTGGACACAGATGTCTTCTGCTCCTACTTGGAATCTGAAAGGTGTGAGGTGCAGTTGTTACGTTTTCTACGGAGGAGGCACACCGGCAATCAGCCTCTTCCATCTGATGATGCTGCTGGAGATGCCGTTGGTGGAATTCTGGTAATGATGAGGATACTGCTGAAGGTGATGGTGGGAATGGTGGTGATGCAAAACAAAATAGGTGATGGCTGGAAGGTTTAGAATTAATCTTAACCTCTGGCAATGCTCTGGGCAACCCTCCAAACCATCGTTCTACACGTGCAACGCCATGACAAAAGGGGGAAGGCCATATGCGAATCAGGCTTGGTCCCACCCCTAAAGGAAAGTCGAGCCCAAACTGATTGGTCATATCCCTTTTGCATGAGAGCACAAGCATCCCCAACCATGTTTCGGTCTTGTTGAGCCTCATCAGTGAGGAGTAGCTTTGGTCTCTAGGCCCAGCAGGCACGAGACCCACATCTGGGCATACCCGACCCTCTCGGGGTGACTTAATGTAAAACAAAAGAGGTGATGGCTGGAAGGTTTGGAATGATTCCTAACTTCTGGCATTGATCTGAGCAACCGTCCAGTCCATCGTTCTTCACCTGCCAAGCCATTAAAAAAGGGACAAGACCATATCCAAATCATGCTTGGTCCAACCCCAAAAGGTGGAGTCCAGGTCAAACTGCTTGGTCATATCCCTTTTGCACGAGAGCACAAGCATCCCCAAACATGTTTCGGCCTTGTTGAGCCTCATCAGTGAGGAGTAGCTTTGGTCTCTAGGCCCAGCAGGCACGGGACCCACGTCTGGGCCTACCCGACTTAAGCCAAACAAAAGAGGTGATGGCTGGAAGGTTTGGAAATAATCATAACCTCTGTGATTACTCTGGGCCACCCTCCAGACCATAGTTTTTCGCCTGCCAAGCCATTACAAAAGGGCAAAGACCATATGCAAATCAGGCTTGGTGCCACATCAAAAGTGGCAGTGAGTCAAGCATGAACTGCTTGGTCACGTACCTTCTGCATGAGCTAACAAGCATCCCAAGACATATTTCAGGCTTGTTGGTCCTCATCAGTGAGGAGTAGCTTGGGTCTCTAGGCCCAGCAGGCACGGGACCCACGTCTGGGCATGCCCGTCCCAATCGGGGTGAAAATCACAAAACAAAAGAGGTGATGGTTGGAAGGTTTGGAATTACACCTAACCTCTGTCATTACTCTGGGCTACCCGCCAAACCATCGTTCTTCACCTGCCAAGCCATTACAAAAGGGTAAAAACCAAATACAAATAAGGCTTTGTCCAACCCCAAAAGGGGCAATGCAAACCGAACAGCTTAGTCACATCCCTTCTGCACAGGACCACAAGCATCCGCAAACAGGTTTCAGCCTTATTGGGACTCATCAGTGAGGAATAGCTTGGGTCTCTAGGCCCAGCAGGCACAGGACTCAATTATGGGCATACCCGTCCCACTCGTTGTGACTTAAGCAAAACAAAAGAGGTGATGGCTGAAAGGTTTGGAATTGATATTAACCTTTGCCACTAATCTGGGCAACCCTCTCCACCATTGTTCTTCACCTACCAAGCCATTACAAGAGAGGAAAGACCATATGCAAATCAGGCTTTGTCCCAACCCAAAAGGGGAGTCCAGCCCGAACTGCTTGGTCACAGCCCTTCTGCACGAGACCACAAGCATCCCCAAACATGTTTCGGCCTTGTTGGACCACATCAGTGAGGGGTAGATCGGGTCTCTAGGCCCAGCATGCATGGGACCCACGTCTGGGCATACCCGTCCCACTCGGGGTGACATACACAAAACAAAAGCAGTGATGGTTGGAAGTTTTGGAATTACTCCTAACCTCTGGCATTGCTCTCGGCAGTCCTCCAGACCATTGTTCTTCATCTGCCAAGCCATTACAAAAGGGGAAAGATTATATGCAAATAAGGCTTTGTCCTACCCCAAACGGGGAAATCCAGCCCGAACCGCTTGGTTACATCCCTTCTGCATGATACCACAAGCATCCCCAAACATGTTTCGGCCTTGTTGGGCCTCATCAGCGAGGAGCAGTTTGGGTCTGTAGGCCCAGCAGGCACGGGACCCACGTCTGGGCATACCGGCCCCACTCAGGGTGACATATGCAAAGACAAAAGAGGTGATGGCTGGAAGGTTTGGAATTAATCCTAACCTTTGGGATTGCTCTGGGCAATCCTCCAGACCATCGTTCTTCACCTGCCAAGCCATTACAAAAGGGTAAAAACCATATACAAATAAGGCTTTGTCCAACCCCAAAAGAGGCAATGCCACCCGAACTGTTTGGTCACATCCCTTCTGCACAGGACCAAAAGCATCGGCAAACAGGTTTCAGCCTTATTATTATTGAGGAGTAGCTTGGGTCTCTAGGCCCAGCAGGCACGGGACCCAAGTATCGGCATACCCGTCCCACTCGGGGTGACTTAAGCAAATCAAAAGAGGTGACGGCTGAAGGTTTTGCAATTAATCCTAACCTTTGACATTAATCTGGGCAACCTTCTACACCATTGTTCTTCACCTGCCAAGCTATTACAAAAGAGGAAAGACCATATGCAAATCAGGCTTTGTCCTAACGCAAAAGGGGGAGTCCAGCCCAAACTGTTTGGTCACATCCCTTCTGCACAGGACCACAAACATGCTAAACATGTTTCGGCCTTGTTGGGCCTCATCAATGACGAGTAGGGGGGGTATCTTGGCCCAGCAGGCATGGCCCCATGTCTAGGCATTACCGTCCCACTCAGGGTGACTTACGCAAAACAAAAGAGGTGATGGCTGGAAGGTTTGGAATGATTCCTAACTTCTGGCATTGCTCTCAGCAACCCTCCAGACCATCGTTCTTCACCTGCCAATCCATTACAAAAGGGGCAAGACCATATACATATCAGGCCTGCTCCCAAGGAGGTGATGCAGGCTGGTTCTTAAGTACAGCGTAGTCTCCAAGCACCCACAAAGGAATGTATGCACACGGTATCGGTTAAAACACAGTCTTTATCTAATTAATATTCAAGGTTATATACAATATCACAATAAAGCACTTTGTGCTCCGAATGTCAGCAATGGTAAATATATACAGTTCTACAGTGGTACCACAACTATTATCAGATCTCATTGAAGTGCATCAACTATACTGTCAAAATGTCATTTAGATCAATAAAGAGGAAACCAGCAGTAAAGAGAGGAAGGAAAGCAAGAAAGTTGAACAATTGGCAGAATACTGGTCACTACCATTAAACATAGCTCTGTGTGGAGATCCCCTCACCTGGGCAACCTATAGAATAAAGATACAAGCCCAGTCCATATATTGTTCACACTAGACTTCCCAATAGTTCTACAACCTCAAAGTACCTGGCGTTGTAGCGTTCCTCGGCGGGGAATTGACGGCCCTTCTTGAGTGTCCTCCCTTTAAGGCAGGAATTACGGGTTGTCGAACATCTGAAGGAGAACAGGGTGAGCTACAACAGTGAAGTGGCAGCTTCATTCCTAGCGGTGCTCGTTGACGGGGAAGCGTAAACGTCCTGCAAGGAAGAGGCATGCGGGGCACCTCGGTGTCGATAGTTCTGAACCGCAAAGAGTTTGAATAACTGTGGCCCAGCGAGGGCGTCGAGTCGTTGGCATCTCTGTGGTCTTTGGGTGGCGGGAAACCCACCGGTGGATGCTCCTCGGTGCGTCGACGGTCAGGCCTTCTCCAGCGGGATCAATCGGGCGACGATACAGACGAGAGCGTCCTTGAATCAAGAGTTCTTAGGCAAAGGGGAGCACGGCTGCTCTGTCGGCGACGGCTTCTCCTTGTGATTCCGCGGCAGTCCCCGTCTCAGGTTGGCAGCCTGTCATAGGTCTGTCTACCAGGGAGCTTTGGCAAAGATCAGCTGGTGCTCAATGGACCCTCGTAGCTCGGGAAGAGGGCGCCTAACCATGTCCTCTTTGGGTCAGTTCTTGGAGACACAGCAACTTTCAGATTGTGAAGGAGAGCAACAGCAATTCTTCTCTTCCAGCAGGACTTCAATGTTAAGCTTCAGTTTCACTCCAGTTACTCTTGAGCTTCTGAACACTAATTCTACCAGTGAGAGGCCCCCAGATACACTAGCTGATCTCCCTTTCATTCTGCTGGGTCACACTCAGGCAACCAATCGGTCAGAAGGGCATTCATGCAGGCAGGCATCTAATCAGACACTCACAACAAGTTATGTGTATTGGGACAAGTACCCAGCCATTCAACACTCCACACTGCATTCATACCAGTTTCGGGCAGAGCTGTCTCAGTCATTGTGTCAAACACCAGATACAAGACACCCACAACACAGAACGCGTATTCGTCACTCACTCCATTCACCTATGTCCCACCCACATGGTGTACCCACAACATACAGTCACTGGGAAGGCTCCAGCCAGTCTGGCCTGGACTTCACAGCAACACCATATATGGAACGATTACATTATTTTTTTTCTTGAGGAAATACTGCAACGATTTCATGCTCTAAATGAGGAATTGTAATAAGCTGTTTTCATCCTTCTGGTTTTTAGTTGATATATATTATAATGATGTGAGCTGTTCAAAGAAGGACCTGTATATGTTCCTGCATTATTCTTATTCTTAGTGTTTATGCTTTAGTCCCCTTTGGTTGTTATCCTCTACCTCATTTATAGGATGCCAGTTCGGTCTTTTTAGAAGAGTGTGTTGATTCTATTGAATTAATGTTGATACAATTTTATGGATGATCTGTAAGTCTTTCTTTTCTTTTAAAGGTTTGTAATAAACCATATAAAAAAAAAATTAAAAGAAAATATATGGAACTTCCACCCAACAGCCAGTCAGGGGGAAGGGACAGAGTCAGGGCTTCCCAGGACTTTGGGAAAACAAGGTAATAGGCAATAGAAAGCAAGAGGCCACAGGGGCCATCTTGTTTCCTATCAGGAATCAACTGATTTCAATGGCAGGGCCTGGGTATCCCAAAATGGAGGATACTCAGGGCACCTGTCAAATTCAGCATGGATCTGCCACCAGCCCATACCCTGCTCTGTGGGCCACACACAGGTGCCCAAAAACATACACTAGGGGCACAGGGTTGTACCCCCACCCATGGGTGCCATAAGCGTATCCCATGGGTATGTACACCAAACCAAAAGAGAGAGCTGCGCCGCCAGGAGTCCCATATGAACTCCTGCATGGAAAACACAATAGAACACACGATAAAAAGCAGTAAAGGACAAGGATACGGAGGCCATGTCCCTCCGAAGCATTTCCAGGCTAATGGACCACCTGAGCAATTTCGGGTTTTAACCCTTCAGCTGCATAAGCCACTTGTTAGGGAGAATTCTCTTATAAGGCTAATTTCCCAAACCTAGTGAGTCCCCCAGCAGCGTTGCTGGATTTTTGGGGTTTGTTTTTTCTCCTGCTAAGAGTGAGACTTTTCCTCCCACTCTTAGGCATGATTTGAGGTATGTCTTTGACTTTTTGTGTGCTTATGGGCTATGGGGTTTTCTTTCTGCTCCATAGGGGATCATCTATTTTTTATGTGTGTGTTACACAGCACCCTCAGTGCAGTAACACAGGGGTGTCATAGTGACCCCCAAACATAGACTCCATACCCTGTGACTGACTACTGTCTCCCAGGGCATGTAAAGTCACCATTGACTTTACTAGTCCTAAATTGTGAACAGAACCAGTACAAACCATCATATTGTGGAAGTACTGGAAGGGGTTAATTATATTGCGCCTGGGTCTGTTTTTAAGGGGGCATTGTCCAGTCCCCCCTTGTCGAGTTTCTGGCTGGTGGAAGTGGTTACCACGCGGAATATTCCACCGGAATATTCTCTATGGGATTTTCCCATTGATTTTAAACGCACCATTTTTGGTGCAATGTTAAAGATACCGCCGGTTTATTTATTTGATATTAAATTAACGGTTGGGTCTTTTTTGCCAGAACTCTTTTCTAAAATGGCGTTCATGTCCGTCTCTGTAACTCTGACGAAGGTCGAGCCCTTTGTTCCACTTTTTTGGCAGGCTTCTCCACAGAAGCCCTCCAAATGGTGCCACTCTGTCTGGGTTCCACAGGAAGAGTGGAGGGGGATATTGCCACCCTGGACTGCGTTGCCTCGGCAACCCAAGTCACACTCTACTCTGATTGGCCCAGTGGTCAGCCGCCCGGCTCACCACTTAGCATGTGTGATTGACAGCTAGGCTGATGAATGGAGGTTTTGCTGCATAAAAGCAGGGCCTTCTGGACTGGAACTTCAGAAGTCACCACAGGACCTAAGAATCCGAAGAGGGAAGAAGCTGAGCCATCTGCAACGACGACACCACCGGTGAAGCCCTGCTGCAACTACCGCTCCTCTTTCCTGACGACAAGAGAAGATCTTCTGCTGGACAAGCCTTCTTCCTCTGAGCTGGTGGGACGAACCAGTTTGCCCTTTTCGCCTTCCAAAGATGTCTATTGGTCGAATCGGCTGTGCCAAGCAGCCCGGCAGCCGGATAGCCAAGCTTCACCACTTTGACCGCAAATAAAAGGAACACACCTTTTATTGAGGAACTCCGTGGCTGATTTCATCCCTGTGCAGTGCAGGGACGTCATGTTTCCTCCTCGACGTGATCCTCTCTTCCTCTGGTCGAAACAATGAACTGCAACCACTGCCAAGAACAACTGCCACCGCTGGAGCCTCCTCTCTGTTTAAGGTTCTGTGTCCTGCCTGGCCTCCCTTTCTTCGGTTTGCCCAAGGTGACCCTTAAATCCTTGGCTTGCCAACTGGGTTGGCCCCAGACCTTCTAACCTTACCTACTTGAATCACCCCAACCTCTTTTGAACATTCTGCAAATACTTATAGTGCATTTTATACTGTGTGATCCTGTGCACATTTCGCTTTGCTCCATTTAAAGTGGGCCTGGCCTATGAAATTTGGCTCTACAGTATTTACTGCCTTTATTCCCTTGCTGAGAACTCCTAAAAGTGTTGGGACCTGTTTTATTTCTATGCTCTGCCTTTTTCTCTCCCTGTAACTGAATTATCGGAGTGCCATCAGGTTATGCGCTCACCTCTGTTTAACAAATCGTGGTGTTTTAACTCTGACTTGTCTGATAGTTATCAAGGGAGATGTGTATACTTTACCTGACTGTGTTTTAACTTGCTTTTGATTTAGAGTGCTCGTATATTGCCTAAAGTGTGTTTTAAATAAATAATTATATACTTTTTATACAAAGCTCTGGTCAGTGTTTGTTTGCTCTACTGTGTTTTTGGCCCTATTGTGTATACTATATATACTTCCCTACTCTTCTTGAGAGAAGTCTGACTGCTCAGCCACAGCTACCAGATAAATCTGGGTGGTGCAGACTGCTACCAATTGGGTTTACTGCGTACTCCTGTAGTCTTGATCTTTTTGCAGTGTTCCCCAAAGGAATTGCACAGGATTCTGACTAACACTGGTGTACAGCGGTGAGATTTGTATTGAGTATACATTTTAGAGTGCTTCTGATACTTTAGTTCAACTAACCACAAAGCTTAGCACTGTAAAAGGAATTTTTTGACAAGTCAACTATGGAAAGTTACAGCCAGGATTCCCTTTCTGCATAAACTGCTGATTGTTTAAGAGTTCTTTGTAGACATAAGGATCTTCCTGTAAAAGGCAAGAAAATGGAACTCATAGAAAGATTGTTAGAAAATCAAAGTCTGGGTAGTGGTTCAGAGGAGCCTACCTCCCCAGCAAATGGAAACCACAGTCCTGAGGATGATATGAATCAAAGTAATTATAGTATTGTTGTGGAGTTGGAAGAGGAAGAGGAAACATCTATAAGTGTTTGCCCTGGCCCTCTGCCTGCTCTAGCACCTAAAGCTGTGTCTACTGGACCTTTGTCAGGTCCCACACTAATTCCTGCATTCATTGAACTGGAAAAATTGAGACTTGAATTAGAATTCAAAAGAATTAGTGCCCAATCTGAACAAAAGCACCAAGAACTAAGGCTCAGAGAAATGGAGCCCAAGCATGAGCTAGAGATGAAGAAATTGTCTGTTGAAAATACTTCTCTCCCCGGATCCTCTAGGAGTTCCAGTCCCAAATGATCCTGGACGCCTAAAGAGATTGTGGGTATGTATGAACCTAAGTTGGATGTGTTAGATTGGTTGGCTATGTTTGAGTATAATCATGGGCATGACTGGTTTTCGGATCCCATCTAACTGAGAATGGAAACATATTAACTTCAATAAGAGTCAAAGCAAGCAACGATTTGACAAATGATCACCTAAGCCCCGGTCACAGATAAGCATTGGTTCCACGTCTCTAAGCAACCCTGTAGAAGCAAACAAATAATCAATCATGGATCTATAATTGCCTTGTGACCATGTAATTGTGTGCATCCTTGTGCTGAGGCACTATTTGAATATCCCAGGTCAAGAAGTAATCCACCCACTTCTTCCCATTGCACAAGGAGAGAGACATAGGAACCCCCTGGTGACTTCCCTCATTGCCCCCTACGCTATAACAAGTGGAATTAAAGTCACCACCCACGAAGACTTTAATTCCCGGGTTGCGGATGATTGCTCCTTCCAATATACTATCTAAGTGATCACACATATCACAAAATGATACCGACATTCTATTCCAATATATACAAATAACCAACACACCCACAAAGGGAGCACATTGAAGACTAAGTTCCACAGCTGATAGGGCATCATCATTAAATACAAGAATGAAAGATATCTTACAATTTGTATGAATCAATACTGCTAGGCCGCTGGTATAATTCATAACCATCCACATCAAATTGCGTCATCTGCATGGTTTCCTGAAGAATGATGACTCCTGGGCGAGTCCCTGCATCGGGGTTATTGGCCCATAAAAAAATGTTTATCAGTCCTCACGAATTCCACGACATAAACATCAACCTGGAGACATGATTCGATTCTACTGTTGCTCATTAGTCATTGCTGTCTGTTTTCCTGTGGAGAGCTGAGGCCCTGTAATGCCAGTAAATGTGGCTGCAAAGGTCATAAATTGTCTTAACAAGTCTTCATTTAATTGGGATGTCAGATTATCCTGTGTAGGGCCCATGTGCGACTCGACCCTCTGCAGTGGCGTTTCGACAAATGTGGTTGCTTCACATTCTGAGTTGAACATAAACTGAGTCCAATTAGGTTAAAATCTTCTCTTTGCTCCCAAATAAGTTTCATGATAATATGTGAATGATAAGCAAATATCATCCAGTTGGCGTTATTAGGGGAAAGTCTGACCCAGTCAATGTCATCCGATCTTAATGTTCTTAGGGACGGTATGGCTTTGAAGGCCCTGAGCATGGATGATCTGTTCAGACTGGTTTTCCCATTTGTTGTGGAATTACATTCACACCCCATTATAGATGGCATTTCCGGTGTAAGTGCCCATTCATTCCAAGGGGACTCACCCTCATTCCCACACTCTTAGGTATCCCTTCCCTTGTTACCAAAAGCGGGGTCAGGAGGAGCCCTAATTCCTCGATCAGTCTTGAGAGGGACAACAGCATGTGATCGCGCACCAACTACCTCACTAGCCCCATGCAGCCCAATTTCACATGGATGGACACTAGGCATAATGTTATCTCATTTCTGGGTATCTAAAACCCCCACCCCAAAACCTTTGGCAATAGACTCACGATAGGAGCACCATGCCCCTCCAACCTCCCTTTAATTTGCTTGATGTTTAGGCAATTGGTGGCAATTTTATTCAGAATATTGGGATAGTATTTTGAGAGTACCGATTGTTTTTGAGTACTTCAGGAAAGTGGGACCTCCATGAGCGAAGGATCATTGATTTTAGACATAAGCTCAAGTTGGTACTCTCGTTTTCTCTTGGATTTAGTAGTTTGTTTACCCGTAGGAGCTAACGGTGCCTTATATACATGATCCGCATTCCCATGATCGATATTCCATAGGGCTTTAGATTCTCCATTGAGCTCTTGTAAATCAATGATAGCATCATCATTCGAAATATCACATATTTCCTTAATATAAGAACCACAATTGTCATTTTTTTTAAAAACATTGTTCTTCGATTTTTTTGCATTAGCGACCGCAGACTTAATTTGATGGGCCCTTTGTTTTTGAGCCCTATTTGCCAATTATTTTGTTTACGTGTCAGCACCACAATTGGCCACTCCACAGGGTCGACAAACTGCTGATTGGGCACAGGTTGCCCATGCTTTGCCTGGAAGTCATCCTCTAGATCAATGAGGTCAGTGAGTGCTGAAGGGCTGGCGATAAGCTCTCTGACCATTTGAGAGGCACACAGGTTCAACTGCCCCTCGGCGAGCGGAAGCTCCCGCTCATATACATTGCCCTTTTCCCACTCTGATAGCTCAAACAGAAGTTTCTGTATAGAGTGTGCATTCGAGGTGACCACCTGGACCAAGTACGTGTCAGGCTTTCCCTCTATGTTAAGCCCATTACAGGCTTTGGAGGCAGCTATTTCCTCCGTGGAATTTTCTACCTTGTGGACATGCATAAGATCGTCCCCCTTCCCAAGGGACACACTACCTTCAGCAGGCTTGCTAAACATATGCACATTTTCAATTCCAAAGCTTCTTTGATTGACTGGGGTGGAGGGGCCGAGTGAGAACCTCATACGTTTCCCTAGCTCTGCCTCAATTGCAGGGGCAAGCATTGAAACATCATCTAATTTGTTCCTAAATGGATCCACCCCCATCTTCCTAATGGTTTCTGCTTGTTCGTAAAATTCAGCTTCTGGATTTACCACAGCCAAAGAAACCTCATGGTCAAGATCATTAATTTCATTGAGTTTAAATGTCATTGGCAAACTCTGCGCTTCTGCATTCACCTGCACCGCCACAACCACACTTTATACAAGAGTTGCCTGATCCTCCTGCACACTCATAGCGTTGCACATTGGAGTAACCAAGGCGGGCTATGGTTCTATGCACATTGAAGTACCAACTTCGTTTCTGTCCTCAAGGCCATTCAGTAGGACCAGCTCATCTCTATCGGCATCAACAGCCCGCATGGGCAAAACTGTAAGGTTCTCAGATGGGCTCTCATAGAGTTGCATCCACTGCGGAGCCCGTTAACCATTTTCCCTGACTCAATAATAACACACAAGTTGCCCAGCAACTCATGGCTTAAATGATGAACGTGTTAATAAACCATATGGCACCCCAGAAGACAATGCCAGTTCACAAACGCCCCAGTTGGAGTAGATTTGGAAGACAAAGGGCCTCATTATGAGTCGGCCGGAAAATCCGGCACAATTACCGGCATGGCGGGAAGTGCGTGTCTGTGCCCTCGAGAACCCGCTACCAGCGGCCGATGACGAGTGCGCGAGCATGCGCGTCCCCCCATGCTGGTAGTGGAAAAACCGCCATCACGGTAACGTCCCACCAACCCCCCTATACCGGCATTGTGGCTTGCGTCCACTCCGTAACCGCCTTCAATGAACCCCTAAACACCGACATGGTAACTCTGGCACGAAATAACCGTGTTCGCAAAACCGGACCCGGAAATTACGTCATCGCGCTGGAACGGGAAATGGGCCGGCGGCCATCTTTAAAAACACAATCCATTGCAATCCTCCACAACCAACACTCCTCCCGTGTCGTAGTGTGTCAGAGGAGCATCATCATGTCCAAGGCCAGCAGGAAATCCACACAGAGGAAGAGGAAGCAGCGTTTCTCGGATGCTGAACACACCATGCTCGCCAACACCCTGGAAGAGCATGCAGATGTAATACGCAGCACAGACCTAAAGCATGCGGCCGAAACCCACAAAAAAGAGGTCTGGCTTGTGGTAGCTCAGAGGGTGACAGCAGTGGGGTGCGCCCCAAGGAGTGTGCGCGACTGCCGGAAGCGGTGGGACGACCTCCGTCTCCGTGTCCGGAGGATCATGTCTGAGAACCGGAGAGCCGCAATGGCGACAGGCGGAGGCCCACACTCCCCAGTCCAATTGATGCCATGGGAGGAGACGGCAAGTGGCTTCATTGACCCCGAAACCATTGAGGGGATCGGAGATCAGGAGGTCGGCGCAGCAATCACCACAGAGGAAGGTGAGTGTACCATCAAAACCACGTATCATGACACATGACGTGGCCCAACTGGGGAAGTTAGACTGGGCAAGGTGATGCATCAACATATCCATAGAATAATCATTGTCACTCCCTGCACCACATGGACGCTGAGTGACGACCCCAATCCCAACAGAGGTTCCACATGACCCAACCATGCCCATGCACCCACCACACAGAGACCAAACTAATGGTACCCCACCAGCCATGCATTGATTCCCCACATACCCCCTTAGTACATCTAAAGCAACAAACCAGAAATGAAATGGCTGAATGCATGAACATATCCCACCGCAATTCAACATAGCTGCCATTTGACAACATCACTAATGACCTGCATCTCTTCTATCCCCCAGGCACCGATGATGAAGGTGGACCACTGGACAGGGGTGCGAGCACGTCCAGTGCACGCAAGGGGACCAGGGACACCCCAACACAACTGGCCAAGGAAAAGACACCTGCCTAAGCCGGTGTGCCACGCAAGGCACCAACCCTGCAGGGGACACCTGCACCCACTGCCCAACAACAAAGAACCACAACAGTGGTAGCCCTGCTGCCAGCCAACAGGGATGTTGTGTACACAGAGGTGGAAGAAGAATCAGACATGATGCCTGGCACAACCACCCCAAGCCACATTGCCAGCCCCCAACCTCTAGCGGAGTCTGAGTGCCTCGATGATCCGTGTCTACATGATTCCGACCTCGGGGAATCAGACAATGCGCTGTTTGAGGACAGTGCCCCGGAGGATGGCTCCGCACAGGCCCCTTCCTCCACTCTGCCTTCCTCCACTCTGCCTTTCTCCACCCTGCCAGCAACCTGCAGACCTGCGGACGACACCTCATTTGATGCCCACCTGACAAGGGTCGAGGCCCGGCATGAGTACATGCTCCAGATCATGCGCCAGCAGGTGGAAGCAGGCAATGAGGCCATGAGTGCCATCGAAAGGGCAATAGCAGCCAGTACTGCAGCAGTGGAGGCATCCACGTGTGCCTTCCGGGAGTGCATGGGGACACTAACGGAGGCCATCCTTGCAGGTAACGCTCCGATGCAGCGGCCACACCTTCACACAGACAGTCGATTGACAATAGACTCCTCCGCAACTACTAGCCCTACCACATCGGAGGAATCCAGTCCGGTGCGTCACATAAGGAGGAGCGCACGACAGTCGGCCATGGCACCACCCGACACTAAAGTCCGAAAGAAGTGAATGCACGGACAATGACATTGTGGCAAAACACATTGTGGCAGGGAGCACTGTCCGTTGCACACATGGGGACACTTTCCATCTGTGGGGTGGGCGAGGGAGTTAACAGGGGTGTTTTGAGGGTTTGTGGGGTGGGAGAGGGAGTTAACAGGGGTGTTTTGAAGGTTTGTGGGGTGGGAGAGGGAGTTAACAGGGGTGTTTTGAGGGTTTGTGGGGGTGGGAGAGGGAGTTAACAGGGGTGTTTTGAGGGTTTGTGGGGTGGGAGAGGGAGTTTGTTGGGAGATTGTGGGAGGGGGGAGTGGGCACAGTTTTGCACTTTCATATAATACACAAGTTTTCTGGAGAACAATCCATGGCTGGACATTGTTATTTTTGGTGTGCATCCATTTAATGTGTTACGTAGTTCAATGTCCAAATTACAACATTCCCTTTGTGCATGTTCACATTGGCCCAGTGTCTGACTGACAAAAGTCATTCATGGTCCCTGTATCTTAAAAGTATTCGTCAATTAGTGCTTGGCATACAGCATGGCCGTCCCGTGCATCACGTACTGGCAGGGGGGCTCCTTCACCTCCGTCTCCATCCCCTTCATCCTCACCCGGGCCATGCATGTCAATGTCAGGTGGCAGTGGTACATTCCTTCGGACGCACATGTTGGGCAGCATGACACAGGCCATGGTGATCTTTGCCACCTTCTCAGGCCTATATAGGAGTGCCACACCAGACCTGCTTAGGCAGCGGAACCCCGCCTTCAACAGGCCAAAGGCCTGCTCAATCACAACACGGATACGAGTGTGCACACGATTGTACTCCTCTTCATGGCTGTTCTGCGGGATCCGCACAGGGGTAAGTAGCCATGGCCTCAAGGGATATCCTCCATCACCTGCAAGCAGCTACAAATAGGTGTGTGTCACTCTGAACTGACACCTTCAGGGAGCACGGTCATGGCAGCAGCTATTAGGTGTGAGCATGCACATGTCCCTGTACGTGTACCAAATAGTCACCTATATGGGATGTATACTGGAAAGAGGTGTGGAACACTGGATGGGGTTGAATAGATGATGCAGGGTGTAATCATGCATGCTAAGGCAGATGTGCTGTGGCAGTGCGACAATGTTTAGCCTCCAATTCATGCTGTATACTCTTTTCTATGCATGGTCACACAGGCCGCATTGGCACAGTTGCCATCCTATTCAGTCATGCATTGCTTGCCATCACCATGGTGCCCCGGTTGTGCCTCTTACTTGTTGTCTTCCATTTGCATTATTTGTGATATGTGGCCCAGTGATGTGTCATTTTCTGTTTGGCTGTGTCAGATGAGGAGTGTTTAGCTCTGCATTCATTCTCCACTCACTGGCTATTGCCACCCAGTTAACCAACCCCCCCCTTCCCACCCAGGTGTACTATCCCCCCCTTCTGCATCCGCACACATGAGTACCCCACAGCATGGCCATGTGCCTGTTGTGCAACTCACCGAGCATCCAGGCACGTGGTCCAGCATGTCGCTCCATGTGATGGGGTAGCTTGGAGTTGCGCAGTACCATGGCATCATGTGTAGATCCAGGAAATCGGGCGCAGCAATGGGTGATGATCTTGCTGGAGTCACATACCATTTGCACACTGATGGCGTGGTATTGCTTGTGATTGCGGTACACCGCTTCTATGGCATGGGCGACTACCAATTACACATGGGTGCAGTCGATGGCACTGACACAATTGGGCATGCCTGCCAGTGCATGGAAGCCTACTTTGGTTTCGGCTATCTCCTGGGCAGTCCGTGGTAGGGATATGTGGGTTCTTGCGTGCTTCAGGAGGGCATCCAGCACTTGGTTCAGCATGCGTGAGAACAGTGGTTGTGAAATGCCTTGCAGCTGGCCCACTGTGTGTTGGTAGGTGCCTGTGGCCAGGAAGTGTAGCGCAGACACCACCTTCAATAGTGGGGGGATGGCAGTACGTATTTGTATGTGGCTGGCAATGTCGTTGTGTATCATGTCCACTATGGTGGTGATGGTGTCACGGTCCAACCGGTACAGGGTGTGGATCTGCTCAGGGGTTAGGTTGAATGGGCTAGGGCTGGTGCGAGGGATTGGTGGCTGCCTACAAGGCGCTGGTGGCTGGGCTGGTAGTAATTGCTCGGCCTGTCTCACCCTCCTTCTCCTCCCTCCTGCGTCTCCTCTGTGCTGCCTGTTCTTGCAGCTGTAGTTGTTGTTGCTGTTGTTGCTGTAGTTGTAGCAGTATAGGCATGTCCTCCAGCGCCATGATTGCAAATGCTAATGGTAGCATTTTGTTGTAGGAAGGGGTGTGGTGTGTGGGTGTGCTCCTTTTGTACTGGGCCACTCTGCATTGCCTACACCTGTGGGGGGGGTGTGGTGTGTGGGTGTGCTCCTTTTGTACTGGGCCACTCTGCATTGCCTACACCTGTGGGGAGGTTGTGGTGTGTGGGTGTGCTCCTTTTGTACTGGGCCACTCTGCATTGCCTACACCTGTGGGGGGGGGGTGTGGTGTGTGGGTGTGCTCCTTTTGTACTGGTACAGCCTCCTTTGACTCCACCTGTGGGGATTGTGTGCACCTGTGGCAGCTGCCTTGTATTTTGGCTGCTGTTTGCGGGTGGTCCGCGATGCCTGTTTTTCTGGCATCATGCAGCCCGTTATTTCCGTTTTCGTGATGCCGGTATTTGCATGTTTGCGTGGGTTGTGATTGCCCCCTATTACCGGCATGCCGTTATTTACTACCCGAAGAGGCGCGTGTACGCGCCTATGCCACTATTAACGGCACCGTAGATAACGGTGCCGTTAATGCCGGGTTTGCGGGTCAGAATGCTACGGGACGGCATAATTTTTCCCTTACCGGCATGACTCGTAATGAGGCCCAAAGCCATGAACTCAATGAATTACAAAGTGCTTTCTCAAAGAGGCTGCTGTGAAACCATACGCACCTCTGCACCTCTACAAGGCAATATGCCACACCAAAGCAGCACAGGTTTAAATAAACATAGACGTGACTGCTTAATGAACAACCCAATTAGCAATCCCCCTGCCCAATGAAAGCACAGCAAGCCAAGCGGGATATACTAATAACGCCGGCGAGAATGCTTAAAGTCTGACTGCGTAATGCGGGTAGACACTCGATTAACACCGCTTACAAGCAATAGGGCAATACATACACTCCGGCAACTCACAATTACCTACTTTTCAAGTCCCTCTAAGACAAAAGCTTACTATATACATATGCTAGCTACCACTAAGAGACCCTACATCATGCCTTGGCAATGCATAACGTTCATGTACCATTGGTCACAAAGGGACATAGGAAACAAGACAAAGCTATTTGTACAATGCAGTCTCTGGGATGTGAATAATGTTGCCCCAGCCCCTGCCTCAGCCCCAGCCAAACAGTCCCAACAGTCTCTACACTTGCAATACACTTCCAGGATGTGTGCACAGGATGCGCGTGTACCTGGTTTATGTAAGAGGAGCGGGAATTGGCCAAGGGGCATGTCAGCAGGTAGGAAACCAATACGCCTACAGAAAGAGAAGAAAGCAAGTTCAGAGAACGACTCGAGCAGAACGCTGCTCAAGCACAAACACGAGCCCCAAGCACAAGCAAAGTCCAAAGTGTTTACTTGATTGAAATGCCAGTGGATGTGCGGTCTGTGTTTCTTAATAGAACTGCTTCCTCTTGCCAATGGCAACCTTTAAGGCAAGTTCAGGAGCAGAGACGTTCAGCGACCAGTCCCAAAAGTCTCTACACTTACAATACACTTCCAGGATGCACACGCAGGAAGCGCGTGCACCTGGTTTATGTAAGTGAAAGGGGCATGTCAGAAGGCAGGAAACCAATACACTTCATTGAAATGCCAGTGAAGGTGCGGTTTGTGTTTCGCAGTAGAACTGCTTCCTCTTGCCGACGGAAACATTTAAGGCATGCACAGGAGCAAAGACGTGCAGCGACCAGTCACAGCAGTCTCTACACTTACAATACACTTACAGGATGTGTATTGCCTTTACTATGCCCTTTCTCACAATTACCAATTCTACCCACCCTCATTGTATTGAAAGTTATAACGGCCAGAGGTGCATGCAGCAGTGAACCGGCACACAAACTTGGACAGGTCACATTTCAATGTTGCAAGTTTTAGCAAAACAGCTCCTGCATTCTCCTGCAATCCAAGGAGATCCCCATGTGTTTTTTAAAACTTTTTTACTTTCAACACACACAGCAACATTGTGGTGTGGGTCATACAACACTCTCTAGCACTGTCATTTTTCCTAAAAAGGAAACACTTGCAAGGAGCGTCTGGTGGTAACGTTTCAAAGACATTTCGCTTGTGTGGAGCTGTACAAGGACAGTATCTCGGACAAAACAGCGAGCAAAGTAGTGGGTTAACATATGACGCTACTCGATAACACACACTAAGTGGTCCATCAGGCAGCCACCTATTACGACATCCTTCCTGCAAACTCTTGTCCTGTACGCTGCCACTAATAACGCCTACTTACATCTATTCATTCTTATTCATGTTTCTTCTTAGTTACCTGGCACCTTACTGCGCACGCCACAGCTTCCACATTCCAACGGACGGGTGGTGGACCAAGCATATCAAGATTACCATAAGCAATGTGTTTTCCGTTGTTGTTATCTGGTCCGACTGATATGGTCCTGTATGTCCATTTGTGGTTCCGGTCATACGAACCAACCTGCAAACATGTTTGATATAAGGCATCACAGAGGCAACATGTGGTATCACAAAAGACCATTCATTCTCCTTTTTCCACCTTGCCAGATGATAAAAACAAAACTACAGAAGTGCAGAGACGCCATTGCACACTGGCTTTTGTTTGCAAAATAAAAGTGCAGTGATAGCAGCCACCTTACACGTTCTCATGATCATTCTGTAGCAAAATAAAGCTCTTGCAATAATTCACAGTGTTGGTCGTAAAGTATGGGAATGTTCTGGACCTATATGCTCTGTGTGCGCATGTGTGCTTTTGCTTTTGTTTATGTTGCTCCTTTCTGGAGCGAGGTGCTCATATGACACAGTGCGCTATGCTTGGCACACACCCAACGAAAATACCTAGAGTGCACACCCTGAGCAATAATTCTCCACAACTGAAGTCAGCTATGCCATTGCCTGTTGCGATGGTGTATCGTGCACACATGTATAGGTAATGGAAGCGGTGCACACATTGGAATTGCACACAATAGGAACACAACCCACATTCATTGGCCATATCAAAAAGTCTGCAAAAGAAAGCTAACAGTCAGATGGCCTGCTGTCCTGTATATAGCAGGACTTTTTGGTGTAGATGGGTTTGTTCAGTGCAAATGTATGTGGGTCGGTCTGTACATTATCCATACTTTAAATGTGTGCTCCTTAGTAACGCGTGCCATGTCGCAATGTCATTCTTCACTCTCAAAGCACAGAGTATTATCAGGGGCCCACCATACCAAACAGAAATGGTGGCATGTCAATCTGTGAACGGCAACAAGTCCAATGCCATACACCATATACAAGTGCAGGCACTGCATGCCACCTCTGGTGGTGTACCAACTGCAAAAGGTGCTCCACACCCATTCTGTAATGGTGATCACCCACAGCAGAGATGCATACCTCCAAGAGTGTACGCTAGAGTTACATATCAGTATAGGAACGGACCCAAAGAAGGCAACATTCTGAAACCTACTTCCAATCAGTAGCCAGCCTGTTAGTTCCAAAGGCCCTAGCCATGCACAGAAGGCAGTAGGGGCTTGCCACTCTCGACACAACATACTACACCAAATGGAAATATCCCTATATCATCTGCAATACTTACTTATTTGCATTTTTAAAGCGCTCACACAGCCCGTGGGCATTGAGACGCTGTTATAGGAATTGTGTGTTGGTTGCGTAATAGTTTTTATTTCTTTGTTGGTAGTATTGATAACGCGCTTAAATGCCCAGAGGTGTCTAAGCATGGACCCAGGGATCGAACCTGTGTTGCTTCGTGTTCTCTTGCTTCCAAGGTGAACACGTTGCCACTGAGCTATCCTCCCTAGAGGATAGCTCAGTGGCAATATACTCTCCCCACCCCCAATGGGCTCTGAAGGTAGCCACCCGTGCAGGTACGCGACAATGATTTATGTGTGAGCAGCTGCCTAAATGGTCCATATCTCAAATGTGTTATGGTAAAAAAAATCCTTACATGTCCCAATGTCTTACTACAGTCCCTGAAGCAAGGCTCAGTTGACGCAACACCATTCCAAAGGGAAATACTGGCATGTCTCACCATTGCTGCTGTAGGAAGTCTAACATGTCCTCCACAATGATTTTACAAACGTGGACACTTACATATTTAAAAGTGTGTGGGATGTAAGAATGTATGGTTATAATAATCCAAATGAGTTAAGGCAAAAGTAATCCAATCTTTATACATATGTGTGCAATGCACATACCTATAGGATTGTGCTCCCATACATGGCTGCACTGCGTTTCGGAGGTTGTGTCCAAGGCTGAGCCTTTTCGATACATGAGGAGGCCTACGGCCTCCGCCCATGCACCCAAGAGCCTAGTCCTTGGGCACACCCACTCCAAGGCAATAGAGCCATGCATGGGAACATGTGGCCATGTAGCTTTCCTGACAACAGGTACGAATGGGTATGGTAACAAACCCAAACAAGGAAACATTCTCAAACCTATTTCCAACCATTGGCCAGACTATTACCTCCAAGGGCCCTAGCCATGTACACAAGACAGTAGGAGCTTTGCAGGCAGAAAACAACATAGTACACTGACTGCAAATATCCCCATAGTGCCTTCAAAGCACTCCCCATCCCCAATGGAGTCTGCCTGCACTCAGCAAAGAATGATAGTCGCCTGTCAGCTACCCGCCAATGAAGTATATGTGAGTAGCTGTGTGAATGGTGCCTATCGCAAAACTGTGATGGTAAAAAATCCTTCCATGTGGCAATGTCTTACTACCCTCCCTGAAGCAAGGCTGTAACTAAGCCCTAGCCTCTTGGGTATATGTGGAGGCCTCCGGCCTCTGCCCATGCACCCAAGAGCCTAGCCCTTGCCCACAACCACTACACGCCAATGGAGGAATGCATGGGAACATTTGGCCATGTACCGTACATGCCAAACCTACTGCTGCCACCGACACCCCTACCCCGGCCACAACACAATGGAAACCCCCATAGACAACATAAACACTAACACCCTTAGCCAGCAGCATAATACATTGTCAAATTCTTTGCATCATCTGCAATGCAGTCCCCGTTCCCAATGGAACATCCATGCAGTCACCACAGAAGGTTGTCACCTGAGGAGCTACCCGCAAATTGCTGCATTGGTCGCGTACATCCCTCGCACACCACCGTCTTCTTTGACCTTAACAAATGTATCATATTTTCCGCCTTTCATTCACTCAACCTTTTCATGCCCTCTTTCACCCACGCGATCCTGCAAACCATGTTTTGCAACCCCTTACGGCATGGCACTATCCAACGATGCACCATGGCACCGTTTCCCAAAAACTATGATGCACAGCACGCTTCCCTACTGTTAAGGATTTCAATCAGGTGACGTACGCCTTAGTCTCGGCCCAGTATGCAGCGCGCAATTGAAATACTTATGTTTTAATGTTAGATTCAATATTGACCTGGTACACCACTCATACCACACCCCCTTTTCAAATACCCTGGGTCACAATGGACCATGAACCAGGCTGGTCGATCAAATGTTATATTTATTTATTTATTTTAAAATTCAAAAGAAATCATACCATTTTTAATACAGGGCAGCAATTACCAATGGGGTGATAAGAAAAATAGGAATGTAAGCAATGCACTTAGTTTAACCTTCTACTGACACAACTACAAAACACCAGGGATTAGCAGCACTTTTTGATTTTAGGTAAGATAGCACTTGAGTTAGAATTTCCCCTTGCAATGTTCCCTCAACCCACAAATAATCAATTCTAAGTGGATAAACAGAAACAGCAGGTAATCGGGAATGGCCAATGGACAACAGAATTGAAATCGGACCTTCCCTCCACAAACAAGAGTGAAAAATGGATTTTAAATGCTGCCAATGCTAAAAATGCCACTCGGAAATGGATGAATAAAACAATGAATGTGTATAAATCTCTTGAAACAAAAGCAAGTCTTTACTGGAGCAACACGGGAAAGATACTAGCAATCACAAGCAATGGATTGAGCAAAAGCCTACAATTCGAAAATGAATGGAAGATTTAAAACAGTTTATAATCAAAATGACACATTGGAAATTTGGCAAAATTTTTCAATTCCTGCCTGAATTCACCAAAACGGTTTTTAATAAAAACGGGTGAAATATTGTAAATTGCATGTTGGGTGTAGCTATGGATCATGGGTACAATATGGAAGTGAAATTAGGTCTCTAGCTGGTAAATTGAGTGAGTTATGCAAGATCTAGTGAGGTGCGTTTTGAGAAAACAAAGGCGCAAAAAAAAAAGGAAAAATAAATAATTTTTGACAAGAACAGTTTTACTCTATACTAGAGTATTTAGGCTAGGCTACTAGATTGAGACAAAGTAAGCTCCAAGGATGACTCGTAAATTCAACCCTAGCACCTCCGCGCCTGCCCTGGCGGAACCAATCCGATTACCCGAAAGGGCTTAGGATTTCATGAGACAAAATTATATTAAAGATGTTGGCGGTAGCACAAGAAATCAAAGGCAGGGTTTGAAGAATGATTTTTGACAATGTTACAAATTATCAAGATATGGATAGGATGTATTAGAGAGTGGAACTAAGGACAAGGCAATGCAAGGTATACTATGGTTTTCTATGGTACCTATTGATACTCACAGTCCACTTTTTTTTTTTGGATTTTGGACAGTCAGCGAACTGGTCACCACACGGGTCTGGTCTAACAAAGGACAGCCAGACAAAATCAGCAGGACAGAATCAGCTTGGCAGGGACTGGATATCTTCTGGACTAGCAATTCTGGTTACTGGATACTATAGGTCATCAGGGTAACAGGATGGCAGCAGCATGCAGTGAGTGACGGCAAGCCAAGCTGGATTAGGATGCCAAAAGTACAACAGTTTCTCCTGATCACTGGGATTTTAATTGGTTTTAATATTGTAGGGTAGGCCTTGCTGGAGCAGGATCAGCAATGCCTGGGTTTTGCAGTGGGCCCTGGAATAGGACAAGCAATGCTTGGCCTTGTTGTTGGAGTCTGAGAGATGAAACAGGATCAGGAACGCAGTGCAGGAAATCAGGAAGAGTGTCTGTCTGGGGTCTATTCAGGGACCCTTATTTATAATGCAAAATGACATCATCAAGTTAGAGGCTGGGCAGGGTTCACTACGCACGCCCCAAAACTACTTGAATTGAGCAGATGAGCTAGTCTCCGCCTCGCTCTCAGTTGGTTGGATTTCTAAGGGAACAATGTCATATTTCTGAGGTGAGGTTTACAATGTCCAAACACTCCCACATTTACTTTACTTAAAATCCGATTTTGCCAAAAACATACATTTCTTCACTTGCAATCTCTTGACAAATTTTACACACAGGCAACATATTATGTGCAGCCCAGATCAGTTTAGATCAGTAATTTTACACATTAAAGATTTGGCCTAAAAGTCCACAATTTTATACACAAATGTGAATTGTCCCGAGGGATGTATATACAAACTTTTATGTTTGCCACATTAATATTTTCCTTGGAATCTGTCATAGTTTGTAACTTCTGTTCCCCATGTGGCATTGAGTTCTACCAAGTTTTAAAAGATAGTCCACAAAATTAGATTTAAAACTGCAAACTTTTAAAATTTTTGTTAACTCTTGCTACAGAAATAAAAGTCTTTAAAGCTTCTTTATAACATAGTCTTTGTAACCAACAGGCAGTCCCTTTGTTACTATATCCTGTTTTTTTTCTTCCTCCAACTGCAAACAGCTGTCATTTCCTTCAAGGCAAGGGGGTTTCCAATCTATCTTAATTGAAGGTTTTATTGCCCCTTCACACTTGACAGGTGAGTGTCCCAGGACTGCTATTGTCCCAGCCTGGAGCACAGACAAATGTCTGACGAGTGTGTGAACTTTCATTGTCCTGTCCCATTCAAAGTTTTTCAAGCTGACATTTCGCACCTACGTGTCCTGGTTTTATTGTGTATCTCCCTTCCTTTGGTTAGTTTCATGGCTGGCAACTGGAATGACTGGTTTTTCTCAGAGTTTGCAAATCTATCCCATGGGTTTTACATTTTTTAATTTCTTACTTTGGGACTAGAATTAAACAAACCTGTGAAAGAAGATAGCCTATGAGTGTATCATCACCACTAACATAATCCCTTTATATTGCTCAGTAAGCAGGCTTTCATCAACAATTTAGTTTTAAACATGCCATTTTTTTTTCTTCAGTCTGCACGGCCCATTTTTCCACATGTGTTAAAAACTGCTAGCATTTCTTTCTTTAATTCAGTTTCCAGCTCCTCAGATTGCCCACACTGTCTTTGCAGCTGTAGTCTTTGCAGCAGGAGTTTTACCTGGAGTTTTTACTGCTGCACCCGGATACTTTTTGACAAGAAATAAACGTGTGTTCCTGTGCGAGTGAAAATAAAGTTGCTTGTTGATTTATTTCAAATCTACTTTGACAGGACCTGTCATTCAGGAATTATGCCAGATTTTTCTGAGGCACAATGAATTATCCTGGGCCTGGCAGGGCTGTTTCCATCACAGTGGTTTCAGAATACAGAGAGGGAAATAGCATAACACAGCATTTTGAAAGGGTGAAAAAGGTTTCATTTTGAAGGGGAATTTTCGGCTTTTTGCAGCAAAGCAGTGCTGCCTTTCCACTTGGTTCAATATATATGTCTCAGAACACACTGGCATACTTTTTCAGTGTATACCCTTGTTCTATCCTGCCTGAAGATTAACAGGCAGGATGGTGCAGCCATCTTTTGTTGCTGCCAAAACACAGTTTTGAGGTCCTGGTGCGCACAGGAGCCAACTCCGCCAGGTTGCTGTTTCTTGCACAATGCAGCTTGGTGATGTGGATCGCATCTTTTCTCAGTGGTAGAGCAATGAAAGTCTTCTCAGACCAAGTCTGCGCACAACCACATCTAATTAAGTGCAGTGTTCTGCAAGGGTCCTGCATATCACCCACCCTGTACAACCCATTAACTAGATCTCTATTCAAATACCTCAACCTGATGGGCATCACATACACCAATTATGCTGACGATACGCAGGTCCTCATCCCCCTTACAGGCGACTACGAGACTGACCAAAATACCATCAATTCCATTTACACCACCACCCAGACTAGGATGGCCCAAAACTGGCTCTGCCTTAACAGTGAAAAGACCGAACTTCTTATCATGGGCTCTCCGACCACAATCAAAACAATGGGTTCCCATTATAACTCCTTTCTCATTGACATCTCTCGTATCCCCGTATCCCAATGACTCAAAACGTTGGGAGTTTATTTGGATTCCAATCTCACCATGACAAGACAGGTGAATACAATTTCATCAGGGGCAGCCTACCATTCGAAACTCATCACTGCTGTCAGGCCCTTCCTAATGCAAAAAAACTCCCTCACCATTGCCAGAGCAATCATAGGATCACGCCTAGACTACTCCAACACACTCCTACTAGGCACGTCACCAAGGAACATCAAGAAACTTCAAACAGTGCAGAACAATGCACTTAGAGCAGCCACAGGGATCTCTAAAAGAGACCACATCTCAGCTACCAGGAAATCTGTCCACTGGCTACCCGTTAAAGAATGCATCCTTTTTAAATCCCTTGCACTGACCCACTAATGTCGCCATGACAGAGCACCTCGCTACCTCGCGCAAAAATCTCTGCACCCCCATCAAACAGACCGGCTAGATCCAGCCATACTAGCTCACTTTCCATTCCTAAAAGCCTTAGGATTAGAGTAGGCGGCGGAGTAGCTTCCCAGTTCTGGCGGCGACCAACTGCAACCTGTTACCTCCCGCTATCAGAGGCATTGAATCCCACACAGCATTCAGACAAGTAATAAAAACCTTTTTGTTCGTGTAAACCACCACAATATCTGTACTACATGCTCAGACTCCTCTTTGTGCTCCCGCTCGTCATGCCAACTTGTAAGGCATACGACCACTGTAACACTGTCTGTAAACAATGTATGACATATGTATCAACCCCACCCCTGTAACTAAGTCACATTCTTGAAACAGCGCCGCAATTCTTCCGGGCTGCTGGGCGCTTTACAAATATATAAATAAATAAATAAATAAAAATGCCATTGAGGGGGTCAATATATCCCACACAACCCCCCCCGCCGACTTCTCCTGGGCTTCCAAGTCGAGGGGGAGTCGGGCAAGTGGGATTTCTCCATGGGCCACAGCTGGATCCAGCAGGTATGAGTCCCTCTTCTATCAGAGAAGAGTGCATCCTGCTCCTCTTGTTGTCTCTGGTCGGAACATGGAATAACACACCCTGCTTTCCCAGGGATCTTCCTTTCACTTGTGTGGAGCGACACTTCTGGATCTCCTTTGGTTGTTAGATAGGCACAAACAGTACGAATCTATGACATAGAACACAAACCGGTTACGACAATGTCCCACTAACTGCCCAACATTTGGGTTGACAGCAGTGGGATACACAGGCATTTAATAATAACAATTGATAACGAAGAAAATACTCCCGGTTACATAACCATAGCTATAAATCCTATCGGCTCCCTTCTGGTTGTTCTTTTCCTCATTCTCATGTTTCCGATGTCGCTTCTGTTTAATTCTCTTTGGGCTCCTCAATTTGTTGCAAAGTGTGCATAGGGTGACAACACTTTAGCTGATTAAAATGGGCCCATTTCTCTTCTGTCAATTCGCCTTTGGGGATGCGGATTCTGTAGGCGACCGGTGAGATTCTGTCTACAATTTCAAAAGCTCCGTGCCAGCTAGGCAAAAATGTGCACTCTTTGGTCTTGTTCCTTTGGAAATTGTACAATTGGACCGTGTCTCCTAATTGGTATTCCTTTTTGGTTGTTTTTAGATCATATTGAGTCTTCATCCTCTCTGCAGATCTTTCTACATTCCACAGAGCGTACACAAGAGCATGTTGAAGGTGTTTTCCTAGGTTCTCAACGTACTCATGAGTTGTGGAGGCGTTAATCAGTGTCTGCTCCTGTGTTCTATAGAGCAGATGCTGAGGTAGCACCATCTTTCGTCCAGTCATCAGCTCAAATGGGACATCTAGGTTGCAGAAGAAGGGGTAGATCTGATGGCCATCAGAACAAGCGGTAACAGGATGTCCCAACTTGGGCCAGAATCTGCCACAAACCTTTTTTAAATGCTCACAATGGTTTTATTGTACCTCTCAACTCCACCACTAGAGGACTCGCGGTATGCAATGTGAAGTTTCCTTTTTACCCCAAGTATCTCCCACATCTTTGTCATCACTTCGCTGGTGAAGTGCCTACCTCGGTCTGACTCAATACTTTGCGGTAGGCCAAAACGCGAGAAGATGTGATTAATCATCAGGGCAGCTGCTGTTTCTGCCTTGCAATTTGGGGCCGGGAGACATTCCACCCATTTGGTAAACAAGGATGTTACGGTTAACATGTACTTGATCCCCCTAGAGAAGTGAATCATGGGCCCGATGAAATCTACTTGTAAATCTAACCAAGGCAGTGTCATCCCCCTCTTCTGGAGGGGAGCTCGGTGTGTGAGTGAAGTTGGCTGAAATTGTGTATACACAAGATATCCCTTCAAATATTGGTTGCAGTCCTGCCCCATGTGTGGCCAGTATGCAACCTCTTGCAAGATTTCTAAAGTAGTGTGAAAACCCAGGTGACCAGCTGTGGCCGCATCATGGGTGTGACTTAGCATCAGGCTTTGGAATGAGGTAGAGACCACCCACTAGTCACAGCCAGATATGGATCTCCTTACCAACAAACCACCTTGGATTTGGACATTTTTGGACATTTTATCAACACCATGAGGTCCTCTTTCCCAATGTAATCAGTATCCATCAGGGGAAAGTTCTCAATGTCCTCAATATCTTGATAAAATTGACCAATGATTGGATCCCCTTTTTGTGCCGTGATTAAATCAGCATCTGGGGTCTCCTTACTCCACTGGGCAGTTGAGAGTTTATTGTAAGCATTTGTCTGGGACCTAGTGATAGCAGTGACATGGATTTCCCCCAACAGGGACTCGATCTTGAGGAGCTCCCCTGGATGGCTCTGGTTTTGGTCAGCTGATCAGCTAGGTTGTTTCCAGTTTTGTCTGACCCCTCTATTCTGGAATGACCCTTGATCTTCTTCCAATAGATGGTCATCCCACTAGAGGTGGCCAGATCATCAATATTTTGGATGGTGTTTCCATGTTTGAGCTGTTTATTATTAGCACATAGCATGCCTCTGGTTTTCCAATTAACCAGGTGCTCCACAAACACCTTCCGGACATAATCTGAATCAGTGATTATGACCAGTTCGTGGAGTTGATGTTGGACAGCAGTGAGGATGAACTGCCATCGAATCGGCCACCTGATTACTATGGGGACCGATTTTGTACCCAGCAGAGTGTTGAGTGGCATCATTCAACCAAGCATTCCCAACGCTGGCCACCAGTTCCTTTTCCCCTTTGTTGTCAACATAGTAGGAGCACCTGTCCACATAGACTGTGGGCATTCATCTTACTTGTCTTCTTAATAGATTTTGTGCGGGGAATTCAGGTAGGCCTCCATGTTGTCCTGGGTTTTAAGACTTTCGTCCTTGAGACATTTTTCTCTGGCACAATCAGTCAGCCAGACTTTGCGTGAGGGGACTCCACAGGAAAGCCTTGCATTGACAGACTCCAGCAAGTAATTCTGGAATTACTCACATTTCTGGCCCGGATTCTGTCATTTTGGAGATATTGCAAAGGCTGGTGGGGGTCTCCACTATGATGTTTTCCCCCTGGATGAACGGGCGCTAATTTTTCATTGCCCACACCGTTGCCAGGAGTGCCTTATCACAATTGTCAAATTTTTCCACCACAGAGGATAAAGTCTTGCTTGCATAGGAGATGACTTTATTGACCTTGTTATGCTTTTGATATAATACTGCAGTCAAGCATGTATTCAAGAACCCTGTCTCCAAGAAGAACTCTTTCTTTTTGACAGGGTAAGCTAGACAAGGCGCTTGTGAGAGGCTTCTTTTGAGTTGCTTTACTGCCTCGGCTTGTTCAGGACCCCTCTCCCACTTGATCTCTCCCTTCAACAGATCTATTAGGGGTCTTGTGATTTCTACGTAGTCCTCAATGAACTTCCTACTGCAATTAGTCAGTCCAAGGATGCTTCTTAGCTCACGCAGAGTTGTGGGGTCTTTGAGTTTCAAAAGTGCTTCCACTTTCTTTTCTTGGGGACAGAGACCCTCAGGAGTTACCTCGTGCCCCAAGATGTTGACATGGGTCCTGCACCACTTTGCCTTTTGAAAGGAGAGTTTTGCTCCGGCAACCCTCAGCTGTGTCAGAAAATCACGGATTTCCCCTATGTGTTCCTCCATAGTTTAGCTTTTTATGAAGATATCATCCACATAGGCCAGGTTACCCCTTGTACCCAGGTCGGGCATGGCCTTATGTAGGAAGATGTTGAATTCATTGCCGGATGTATCCGAAGGGAGTCTGGGTCCATGTGTATTGCTGCCCCCCCGAAGGTAAAGGCCAGCTTGTATTGGTCTTCGCTACTGACCGGCACGGTCCAGTACCCATTGGCCAGGTCAATGGCAGTGTATACCTTTGACCCCTAGATCTGAGCCAGCCCCTGGTCAATGTAGGGGAGGGTCCATCGGGACATGTGGACCCATTTATTCAGCTCCCTTAGGTCAGCGCAGAGTCTCCACTGGCCGTTCGGTTTTAAAATTCCCAGCACGGGATTATCAAAGGTGCTGTGGACTGGAGGAATTATCCCACGGGACTCAAGGTTTTTGATTATTTCTGTGAGGGACTCCATGGATGCGAGAGGCAAGCGGTTTTGCTTCACAAACACTGGAGTGATTCCAGGGTCCGTGGGGATTGCCATGCTATGGATTTCGGTGCAACCACAGTCATACCAGTCGACCACCACAAAGAGATCTTGAAAATGTAAGAAAACTTGTTTCAACTTTTCATTTTGCTCCGGAGTCTCACAGGCATCAGCTAGTTTGACTCGCTCTTCAACCATTTGCCTGAAGCCTGGAAAGACTTCCGGTTTTGCTATCTCTGCAGCCTCCTACAGCTGGGTGGAGAGGTCCTTGGTGAGAGTATTGACCTGGACAGACAAATTCAGCTAGGCGAGGCTGTCATTGGGGACCTGGAAGATCACCTCATCCTGCCTGATGTCACAAGTCACCTCTCCCTCCCCGTAAGGGCAGGAAGAGTGCACCAGGAAATTCCCCCCTTGCTGGGTGAAGATCCTGTCTGGTGGTAAGTCATTGTCACTATCGCTGTCAGAACAGTCATTGGGGATTGGTCCTATCAGTTAATTACCTAGATACATGGAAAAATGTTGGTCATCAACCGCCATTCCAATAGTGGTGCCTGCGCCCAGAGTGATACTCCTAAGGTTGCTGTTATCCATCAATATTGGAATGGTGTTGTGTTCTACATTGACTAATGTTGTTGGGTTTAGCCCCTATCCCTGCTGTTGGAGATGGGCGTTGAAGTGAACATAGGCATCAGGATTTTGCAGTTTCTGTACTCTTTTAATTTTTAATTTAAGTGGGAATAGTCGTGTCCATCCTGGGATGGTGATCTCCTCTCCAATTTTAACTTCAACTGCATACGGCAGCAATTGGGCTGACCAAAATGCTTTCTCAGAATCATCAAAGTCCATGGGATTGCCCCTTAGTCGGGACCAGGCTTTGTAATTGATCAGGTCCAAATTAATGGCAAACCAATTGAGAATGTCACTGCCTAAATAGAATGGAGCAGTGACATCTCACACTACCAAACAATAATGCACTATGCTTTCTTTCCGATAGAGATTTTGCCAGACTCGAAGGAAGATTGATTTTCAGGAATGGAGACGAGTTCCCATCACCAGTTTTTTGTCCCACAGCAATTATGGTAACGTCAGGTATTTCATTGTTGTGAAGATGAAACTTAATTTGATCTGGTTTTTGCACAACCGTGTGGCATGTGCCATTTAGACTAACATGGTTGACACTCTGTTTTAATTTGATTGGCCTGTGATTCTGGGTGCAAAGTATCTTATTCACACAGTCTATTAGGGGAGATAACCTCCTGAGGATGTCATTACTATGACCGGGTACTTCATCTTGTGCCACCCTATTTTGATTACCAGCTCTGCATTCCCCTGAACAGGAATTTCATTCCCATCGAAGTTCTGCAGTTGTCCAGGAATAGGGGTGAGAGGGATCTGGTATCTCTCCCCCCTTCCTGAATTTAGCTGCTCAAATGCCCTTTTTGACAGAAAAGTGGATTGGGATCCAGTGTCCACCAGTGCTGGAATTGCACATTGCCCTTGCACTTGGATGGAGTCATATAATCTACCTTCTCTCTCCCCCAATGGGCCAAGGTAATGGGCATTCTGGGCAAGCTGGGTGGTTATTTTCCTTATTTTGGACTCCGACACAGGGATATCATGGGCATAATTCTGTGTTGAAGTCTGGGATCTGAGAGAACAATTTTACCCTCTGCTACTTGGGCAACCCTTTTTCTGATTCTGGGCTTCCACCCCCTTTTGGGAGGCAGTTAACAGAATGGGTTGGTGAGGTTTGGGGTTCCTCTTGTGCTGGTTCTGGTCTGCCCCCCCTCCTAGGAAGCAGTCTCCAGAATTGAGTTGGGTAGTTTTGGAATCTGAAAGAAAACTTTTGCACTGGTGGATTCGAGGAGACTCAGACTCTTCCTTTTCTGATTCTGGACTGCCCCCCCATTTTTGGAGGCAGTTACCAGAATTGCTTTGGGGAGTTTGGGAACTCCCTTTTTCTGATTCTGCCCCCCCCTTTTAAAAGGCAGTCACCAGACTTGGTTTGGACAGTGTGGTTTCCTTGATGCTCATTCTGGGGTTCAATGATGGGCGATTCTGACTCAGTCCCCACATTCACCCAGTCTTCATTTGGATCTCTTGGGACCCATTTATCTTTGGAAGGAGTTCCCCCATCCTTGAAGGAGAAGATCTCTTTCCCAGAATCATCTAAGAATTCTTCCCCTTCAAATTGGAGGACACTGTGTTCCTTCAAAAAATGAGCCTTTTTGGATTCTTTATTTCTCCTACCCACCCTCTGTTTCCTGGGTTGCAAACTCCCAGGAGCAGGAGATTTTTGTTCTGGTTCCTAGGTGTCCAGGGGATTTTCACGAGCAAAGGAGGAAGCTTCGTCTAGGGCTATATACCTCCCTTCCCCCCGTACATCCTCCTCTGGAACCGGTGAGTTATCGGGTGCTCTCCCCATCATTGTTCTGGAGTATCAGACCCTTGGTTGGTGGGTTCTGAGCCGCCATGTTCATCTGAGGGTTCTGTTGAGCCCTCAACATGTGACCCAGATCCTGGGATAGGTTCTGGACCTGGTTCTCCAGTTGTGACACTCATTCTGGATGGTATGGGGGTTCTCTGGTCAACCCTTGGTAAGTCAACGAAAGGGTAACTATACCTTCTCCCATAGTATCCTGGGTATTAAGAATTTTGGTAACCCTCCACCCTTGGCCTCACCTCTCCTGGATTGGACTGTCTGGGCTCCTGAAAGCAGGGTAAGGACGAGGGTTGTCCTGCAGGTTAGGGTTTTGTGGGTACTGGGGAAAGAAAGTCAACCTGGCATTTGGGGGATTACTGCCCTCCTGGGGAAAGTTAGGAGGGAATTTCCTGGGGCAGTGCGTACCTGGTTGGATCCCCCCTCCTCGGTGGGGGGAGTCCATACTTACCCCTTGGATTGGTCTGTTACACTTGTTTCGGGGCTACTGTAATCAGGGGAGTTAGCGGTCCCATTTGTGGGAATACCTCCCTGACTACCACCTGTCTGGGTTTGGCCCAAGGGTCTTCTGGGTCTTTGATTGGGTTGATTTGGTACAGGTATATTTTTAGCCCCCCCATCTCCAGATCGAAAATGGGGGAAACCTTCACCTCTGCCACTTTAGCAGCAGCAGGGGTGTTGGCTGGTTGGGGTTTTTGTTTGGATTTTTGTTATCTTCAGGTTTTTGGACCTCATAAATGCGGGTTGCCTGCTCTATGACCCAGTCCAGCGATCTTTTCTCATGAAATGACCAGCTGGGTCATTATATATTTTGGGAGTGCAGGAAAAAAGGTGGTGATGAACTCCCGTCTATCTGTGCGCACCCTCTTGGTGGTCTGTGCAAAGGCGCGTTTGAGCTCCTGCACAAATTCTTGTGGGGCCTGATCTTCCCCGCACTGTAGATTGTAGGCCGCCTTGCAGGCCCCTTGGGGGTTTCTGTGAGCAGAAAATTGTTTCAAGATGGCCATCCTATAGGTGGACCATCTTGAGTGGTTCTGGTGTTCAGTCCCACAAATAATCTGGAGTACTTTACATACTCTATGCAATTCTGGCTGTCCTGCATATGAAATGTATCCATCATTTGCTCACATAGTTCTAAGTGTTCCCAAACAAAATATTTCAGATTTTTATGATATGGAGTTATGAAACTCCTAATGGCCTTAATATGCCTAATGGGATATTTGTTCATAGCTCTCTTAAGTTCTTAAGTTTGTTTGCCTTCTTTGTTTTAGTCACCCAAGTCCACTCGCCCTCAGACTCAGAGGCGCTGCTGCTTGAGGTCCCCTCTTGATCCTCTAGGCTTACCCGGATTCTGCAAGCTTGAGAAGGGCTCACAGAATGTTGGGGCCTAGTTTCCTTACTCCTGTTGTGCTCAGAAGAGTCTTCTGGCTCTTCCCTGCTCTCAGGGTTGGTGGAGTATCCCCCCCACTGCCCTAACTGGGTAGGGGTCTTCAGGATGCTCTTTTTGGGCCTTATTCCCTTTAGTTCCCCATCAAATTTAACCAACTGGTTCCTTGGAAGGTATTTCAGTGGATCTGATTCCCTGACCCTCCCCTCATAGGAGTCTTCTTTGTCAGAGCTATCAGCCCTAATATTTGGGTATCTGTACAGAGACGCCCGTCCATCAATTTCTGGGGGGCACTGATCTGCCAGTCCCATCTTACCAAACCTATTGAATTCTGCCAGCCCCATGGCTCCTGGCTCATGTCAGCCAGTAGACATGAAGTTGGCAGTGTTCATGGTATTTAATGGGTTTGAGTACCTGAGTACAGAGGTCCTTATGCTAGGATCAGGGGTTTCCCTGTCCCTCTCTACCTGTTCAGGGTCCCTCCAGTTAGGATTTAGTCTAGCACCCTCTTTCTCCAACCTTGCTAGCTTTTCTTTTTCAGCCCCTACTTCTTGGTAATAAGCAAAGATCTCAGCTTTTTGTTCATCTATCAAGGCCTTACTGGTCTCAATGATCCACTCTTGCGCTGCCACTTGTTGGTGGCGCCCATCATTCTTTTCACAGAGAGCATCATTGTCTCTTTGCGCTTCCTGTATGGTGTGGAAATACTGTGACAATTTCTGCTGCAGGAGACTCACCTCCTGAGTTTTAGCATCTTTTGTCTGGGCGTTCTCTTCCAGAGCACCCTCTACCCGTCTGGCGTGCTCCAGTAGCTTCCCATACTCTGTTTTTAGTTCATTGAGCTCCTGGAGGGCTAACTCTCTTCCCTCTAACTCGCTTTTTAACTTGTTTATTTCCTGGCCTATGGCATCTTTCTCTTGATTTAGGGTTACCCTCTGTTCAAGCAGGTCATCGCTTTGTTTTTTGATGGCATTGGATTTCTAGCGCTCCTGATCAAACTCTGCTTGCAAGTGGAGGTCTCTCAAGATTAACTTATTATTTTCCTCTTTCAGTTCATCTATCAGACTTTGTAAAGTAACTATATGCTCTTTGCAGGCCTTTTTATAGGTTAACTGTTGAGTCAGCTTCCATTTCCTGACACTCTATTTTTGCTGCTTCTAGTTGGATGTCTTGATCTGCATTATTTTGCTGTTGGCGAGCATAATTCTCTTTTAATTTGATGATTTAGTTTGCAGATTCTACCTCCAATTCTTGGCTCTTTTGTAATGTTTGTTCCACCAAATCTAAATCAATATGGATTTTATTTAACAGTTCAGATTGATTCTGTGCTAAAATTACATTTTCTTCCTGCCTTTCCTGCATCACTCGCATGTGGAGATACAGGTAGATGGTGATTCTGGCAATTTTGCTTTGCTCCTCTTTGATTTTTGGGGTCATATATAGCTCACTCAGAGCTTGGTGCAATAGGCCACCGTCCTGCCCTGTATCCAGCTCCATGGCCATGAGCTGTTGGGTTATGTCTTGTAGCCTAACTTTCTCATCCTTTTCTGGCCACTCACCTCTGACAAATATCTTGTGCAAGAGGTGCTCCTTAGCCATATTGATCTCTACTGGAACAGCCATTTTGGAAATGTTCTTTCTTTATTAATTATTTCAGGGTTGATTTAATTGTACTTTTCTAGACAGGCCTGGTACTTAGAGTATTTGTTTTGGGAGGCGCTTGTATAGTGTAACCCAGTATTCCCACCACACAAAGTATTATTACTTTGCAGGTTAGTCTGCCACGGGTGGGTAGACTAAACTGCAAATGGTGGTTAGACAGTTAGACTGTCACGGGTGGTAACCAAATCAATTCCGAATGAGCCCCCAAATGTGTTAAGGATTTCAATCAGGCAACGCACACCTTAGTCTCGGCCCAGTATACAGGGTGCGATTGAAATGATTATGTTTTAATGTTAGATTCAATATTGAGATGTACACCACTCATATCACACACCCTTTTCAAATACCCTGGGTTACAATGGACCATGAACCAGGCTGGTTGATAAAATGTAATATTTATTTATTCAATTTTTGATATGGGGCAGCAATCACCAATAGGATGATAAGAACAATAGGAATGTAAGAAATGCACTTAGTTTAACCTTCTATTGACACAACTACAAAACTCTAGGGAATACGAGCACTTTTTGATTTTAGGTAAGATAGCACTTGAGTTAGAATTTTCCCTGCAATATTCCCTCAACCCACAAATAATCAATTCTAAGTGAATAAACAGAAACATCAGGTAATCAGGAATTTGCTAATGGACAACAGAATTGAAATCCGATCTTCCCTCCCCAAACAAGAGAGAAAAATTGATTTAAATCTCTGGCAATACTAAAAATGACACTTGGAAATGGATGAAACAATGAATGTGTATAAAGCTGTTGAAACAAAAACAATTCTTTACTGGAGCAACACGGGAAAGATACTAGCAATCACAAGCAATGGGTTGAGCAAAAGCATACAATTCGAAAATGAATGGAAGATTTGAAACAGTTTATAATCAAAATGGCATGTTGGAAATTTAGCAAATTTTTCAATTCCCGTCTGAATTTACCAAAACGGTTTTTAATAAAAATGGGTGAAATATTGTCTTGGGGTGTAGCTATGGATCATAGGTACAATATGGAAGTGAAATTAGGTCTCTAGCTGGTAAATTGAGTGAGTTATGCAAGATCTAGTGAGGTGCGTTTTGAGAAAATGAAGGTGCAGAAAAAAAGGAAAGTAAATCAGTTTTAAGAAGAACAGTTTTACTCTACACTAGAGTATTCAGGCTAGACTACCAGATTGAGACACAGTAAGCTCCAGGGTTGCTAGCACCTCCGCTCCCACCCTGGCAGAACCAGTCCGATCACTCGAAAGAGGACTAAGGGTTGAGGATTTCACAAGACAAAATTATTAAAGATGTTGGCAATCTTTAACAAGCAATCAAAGGCAGGGTTTCAAGAATGATTTTTGACAATATTGCAAGTTATCAAGATATGGATAGGATGACTTAGAGAGTGGAACTAGGGACAAGGCAATGCAAGGTATACTATGGTTTTCTATGGTTCCTATTGACACTTACAGTCCACTTTTTAGTTTGGATTTTGGACAGTCAGCGGTCAGATCACCACACAGGTCTGGTCTAACAAAAGACAGCCGGACAAATTCAGCAGGACAGGATCAGCTGGTCAGGGACTGGATACCAAAGGATAGTTCTTCTGGACTGTCAATTATGGTTACTGGATAGGATAACATGATGGCAGTAGCATGCAGTGAGTGGTGGCAAGCCAAGCTGGATTAGGATGCCAAAAGTACCACAGTTTCTCCTGGTTACTGGGAGATTAATGGGTTTTAATATGGTAGGCTAGGCCTTGCTGGAGCAGGATCGGCAATGCCTGGGTTTTGCAGTGGGCCCATGAATAGGATCAGCAATGCTTGGCCTTGTTGTTGGAGTCTGAGAGATGAAACAGGAACAGGAATGCAGCGCAGGAAATCAGTAAGAGTGTCTGTTCAGAGTCTTGCCAGGGTCCCTTATTTCTAATGAAAAATGACATCATCAAGGTAGTGGCTGGGCAGGGTTAGCTACGCCCGCCCCTAAACTACTTGGGTTGGGCAAGGGAGCTAGTTTCCACCTCGCTCTCAGTTGGTTGGATTTCTACAGGAATGATGTCAGATTTATGAGGTGAGGTTTACAATGTCCAAACACTCCCATATTTACTTTACTTCTAAACTGATTTTGCCAAAAAAATACATTTCTTCCCTTGCAATCTCTTGGCAAATTGTACACACAGGTTACATATTATGTGCAGCCCAGATCAGTCCAATCCTCAGGTCTGTGAGACCTTGTTTTGCCTTTCTGATACATTTTGACAATTCTACACATTAAAGATTTGGCCTAAAATTCCACAATTTGATTCACAAATGCGAATTGTCCCCAGGGATGGTTGCCAACTTCTGTTCCCCATGCGGCAATGAGTTCTACCAAGTTTTAAAAGATATTCCCCAAAATTAGATTTGAAACTGCAAACTTTTCAAATTTTTGCTAATTCTTGCTACATAAATAAATGTCTTTAAAGCTTCTTTACAACATAGTCTTTGTAACCAAAAGGCAGTCCCTTTGTTACTAAATCCTGTTTTTTTCTTCCTCCATCTGGAAACAGCTGTCATTTCATTCCAGGCAAGGGGGCTTCCAGTCTTATTTGAAGGTTTTATTGCCCCTTCACACTTGACAGGTGAGTGTCCAAGGACTGCTATTGTCCCAGCATGGAGCACAGACGAATGCCTGACGAGTGTGTGAAATTTCATTGTCCTGCCCCATTCAAAGGTTTTCAAGCTGGCAATTCACACCTACGTGTCCTGGATTCATGGTGTATCTCCCTTCCTTTGAGAAGTTTCATGGCTGACAACTGGAATGACTGTTTTTTCTGAGAGTTTGCTAATCCATCCCATGTGTTTTAAATTGTTTAATTTCTTACTTTGGGTCTTCAATTAAACAGACCTGTGAAAGAGGATAGCCTATGAGTGTATCAACACCACTAACATCATCCCTTTATATTGCTAAGTAAGCAGGCTTTCATCAACAATTTAGTTTTAAACAGGCCATTTTTTTTTCTCTTCAGTCAGCACAGCCCATTTTTCCACATGTGTTAAAAACTGCAAGCATTTCTTTCTTTAATTCGGTTTGCAGCTCCTCAGATTGCCCACATTCTCTTTACAGCTGGAGTCATTTCCTTGCAGCAGGAGTTTTATCCAAAGTATAGATACATTTACACTTGACCTGGCTCAAAGAGTTAAAAGTCTCTTTGAACTGCTCCACCTGGAACCATTTTGTCAAGAAATAAATGTGTGATCCTGTGCGAGTGAAAAGAAAGTTGCTTGTTGATTTCTTTCAAATCTACTTTGACAGGACCTGTCATTCATGAATTATGCCTGGTTTTTCTGAGGCACAATTAATTATCCTGGGCCTGGCAGGGCCGTTTCCATAAAAGTGGTTTCCGAATGCACAGATGGAAATAGCATAACACAGCATTTTACAAGCGTGAAAAAGGTTTCATTATGGAGGGAATGTTTGGCTTTTTGCAGCAAAGTAGTGCTGCCTTTCCAATTGATTCCATATATATGTCTCAGAACACACTGGCATACTTTTTCAGTGTATCCCCTTGTCTCATTTTGCCTGAAGTGTACTAGGTAGGATGGTGCAGCTATCTTTTGTTGCTGCCAAAAACGCAGTTTTGAGGTCCTGGTGCGCACAGGAGCCAGCGTCGACAGGTTGATGTTTCTTGTGCAATGCAACTTGGTGATGTTGTGCAATGCCGTTGAGTGGGTCAATATATCCCACACTCCAGCTAACCACCGGCCGCATCCACAGTTTGCCGACAGCACAGCTTACTGCAAGCTAATGAGCCTTCTGTCCGCGGAGTAAACAGGGAAATGGGTCAGCAGAGCCAAAACTGTAAGGTTCTCAGAGTTTGCGCCCACTGCGGAGCCCGTTAACCATTTTCCCTGACTCAATAATAGCACACAAGTTGCCCAGCAACACAGGGCTTAAATGAGTGTATTAATAAACCATATCACACCCCAGAAGAGGAATCGCAATGCCAGTTCACAGACACCCCACTTGGAGTAGATTTGTGAGAAAAATCCACAAACTCAATGAGCCTCATTACGAGGCTGGCACTGGGGGAATGAAGGGGGCCGGTGCGGGACCGGCCCTCTTCATTCCGTCAGGGCCGATTACAAACTTCCCATTGTGGGACCTGGATCGCACGCCTGGTAAAACCAGGCGTGTTTTCAGGGTCCCGCGAGGGGAAGAAGGAGGGAACAACGGGCCAGTTGTAATCTGTCCGTTGTTACCTCCATCCCCATTCCCATTGAGCCCTATGGGGGCTCAAATGGGAATGGGCAATGGTTCCTGCAAGGAGGAATTACCTGGTCCTGCAATGTTGGAATGACCCGGTTATTCCTCATTGCAGGAACCCGGTAAATGAACCCGGTTTGGTGGCAGCCATGGAGCCAATAGCTCCATGGCTACCGCCAAACTCGTAATGAGGGCCAATGAATTACAAAGCACTTTCTCAAAGAGGCTGCTGTGAAACCATACAATTGCACCTCTGCGCCTCTACAAGGCAATATGCCGCACCAAAGCAGCACAGGTTTAAATAAATATAGACACGACTGCTTAACGAACAATCCAATTAGCAATCCCCCTGCCCAATGAAAGCACAGCGTGCCAAGCGAGGAATACTAATAACGCCGGCCAGAATGCTTAAAATCTGATCGCGTAAAATGGGTAGACACTTGATTAACACTGCTTGCAAGCAATAGGGCAATACATCCACTCAGGCAACTCACAATTACATATGTTTCAAGTCCCTCTAATGCAAAAGGTTATTATACACATATGCTAGCTGCCCACTAGCAGACCCTACGTCACGCCTTGGCAATGCACACCGTTAATGTCCCATTGGTCACAAAGGGACACAGGAAACAAGACAATGCATAACGTTCATGTACCATTGGTCACAAAGGGACATAGGAAACAAGACAAAACTATTTGCACAGTGCAGGCTCTGGGATGTGAATAATGTTGCCTCAGCCACGGCCCTAGCCCCAGCCAAACAGCCCCAACAGTCTCTACACTTATAATACACTTCCAGGATGCGCGCGCAGGATCCACGTGCACCTGGTTCATGTAAATAGAGGGGGCTTGGCCAAGGGGCGTGTCAGCAGGCAGGAAACCAAAATGCCTACAGAAAGAAAAGAAAGCAAGTTCAGATAACGGCTCGAGTGGAACGCTGCCCAAGCCCAAACACAAGCCCCAACCACAAGCAAAGTCTGAACTGTTTATTGATTGAAATGCCAGTGGGGGTGCGGTCTGTGTTTCACAATAGAACTGCTTCCTCTGGCAGACGGCAACCTTTAAGGCATTCACAGGAGCAAAGACGTGCAGCGACCAGTCCCAACAGTCTCTACACTTACAACACACTTCCAGGATGCCCGGGCAGTATGTGTGTGCACCTGTTTTATGTATGTGGAGGGGGCTTGGCCAAGGGGCATGTCAGCAGGCAGGAAACCAATATGCCTACAGAAAGAGAATAAAGAAAGTTCACTCATTTTTTGAAACGTACATTTTAGTTCTTTGCACCACTGACAACATTTCTGGTAGAGCTGGAGAAAAACAAGAGGTGAGGGAGAGAGGTGCAGAAAAGGGGGGAGGAACAAAACAAGCAATTGTACTAGAAATGACGACATTTCAGATAGTGCTGGAGGGGGTGGAACAAATAAGGGTAGGGGGAAGAGACAGACAAGGTTGCTATCATACTAGGTGCAGGGACAATTGAACAGTGCAGTGCAGAACATGTGTATGTTACCAACTATCTCCATCAACAAGTGAGTTATGATGTCAATCAATAAACATTAATGCAGTGTAAGGGCAAGTTCAGCCATCATGTGCAATGTGCATGCAATGGGTTGCATGGCTACAGGCAACCCCCAACCCCCTAAGTGAAAATGCAGAAAGGCATTAAATGGCAATGAAAGGTTGACCAGAGAACTGTGTATTGGCAGACAGTGTTGAGTACCGTCAATTGCATCATCTGAGTCAACTGACACCATAGCAGATGAGAATGGGACAGTAAGCAGGACACATGATGAACCCTCAGTAGTACACCCATTTGTGCAGAAGAAAGAAAGTTGAACAGAGTCAGGGGGCCTCCAACATGGGGAGGCCTGTGCCAAACACAGACTATGACACCCTAAACATGTGCGTGATGCAGGACTGAGCAAGAGTGAGCATGAAATGGGTGACCAAATGCCATGATACGTATGTCATCCTGGACACGTACTACAATGATCATCCTGCCAAGGACACATAGGGGTATGCATGGAATGCACATGGAGCATGAATGGGCACTCATGTCCCTGGGGAGCATCTGCCATCTGCACAGTTCGAGTGAGACGCCCTGCATCAAGGACAAAGGATGTACCCATGGTATGTTTCTGGCAGGTTGGCAGTGGGAAGTGTGCATGTACACAGGAGCATGGAACACGCCATTGCAGTAGTCCAACATGTTACTCACCAGTGCCATGGTGAAATAGAGGTGCTGGGGGGTGGAGGGGCAAGGGAGCATGCCCGCATGGAGTACCCGCATGCAGGCTGAACACACATGCACGTCGGTCATGCAATGACATAGTCCGAGTGCTGAGTGGAAAGACACCCCAGGCTACATGCAGATGGGTCAGTGAGCTGAAACATGGACCGGAGGGGCAGCCGGGTGACTAGCATGTGAGTAGGGTGATGCGGACAGTCCCTGTCTGCTCTACATGTCCAGCATGCAGCACAACAGGCAAGCATTAGTGAAGCATTGCATGACTCGCACATGAGAACCATGTACACATAGAATGTAGTGGCAGTCATGCACAACACATCACACAAGCAAACCACACATGGGCTGGACAAACATCCAACAACACTCAGCGGATGGCCATCATAATCTAGCATCTCTCCCACTCCTTCGACCAATTGTGCAGTGATGAGCTCCACAGCGATCACCTCGTGCGGAGTGAGTTCTTCCTCCTCAGGTACTGGCCCACTGCCAGTCACCAGAGTCATGGCATAATTGGAGGCACGCTCTTGCTTAGCACAGCGTCGGAGCGCTCATCCCAACGCTTTTTGCAGTCCTGAGCTATGCGCACCTCATGTCCGAATGCACTAACACCCTCTGCAACATGCTTCTAGTGGTCCCAACGCTGGGCAGGCATAGTGTGACAATTTGGCCCCACTAGCATATCACGTTCATGTTCCGACACGTAGCCCACAAGGAAGTCCAGTTCCTGCTTGCCGAAAGGCTTCTTCCTTGATGTGCCGGAGGCCAGAGCCATGTCTGGGGTCCCAGCCTCTTGTGCAGGAGCAGCCTTCCTCCTCTTGGACAGTGGTCCGGACCCTGACTGGCAAATGCCGCCCTGATCAGTAGGGGCAGTGGCGCTGGTGGACTGGACCAAGGAAGTGGCAGGTGGAATTAGGATGGAAGCCCTGACTTGAGTCAGTGGCTGCTGGGTGCTCTTGACTGGACCCAGTGCAGCAACAGCCGCTGTGCCAAGGTCTTTGACCAAGACTGTCCTGGCTGGCAGACTCACAGTCGGGGTGGTGTTGGCTGTATCTGCCCATGCAGTTGCCAACACTCGGCTGCTTGGGGCAGCAGATGACAACACTGCCCCAGGGACATGTGCCTCGGTCAGAGTAGCCCTGTGCGCACTTTGCTGGTGCTTCCTGACCACCTGGAATTCTGCCTGGGAATCCTCAGGTGCCAACGCATCATGCGCTGGCCGACCCTGAGCCTGGGTGGTGGTCGCCACAGCTGCACCTGCAGCTACCACTGCCATTGGCCTGTGACAGTAGATGAAACTGACTTCTGGGTCACATGGGCGCCAGTGTCAGATGCAAGAGCTGCATCTCTTGGAGCCGCAGGGGGTGGTGGCATGACTGCACCAACATGTGGCAGAACATCCTGCTGAAGTGGCGCACCCCTGCCTCTTCCCCCTCTGCAGCCACCTTGGGTGCCCTGGATTCCCCCTTCTCCCTGGTCACCCCGGCCACATCCCTGACCATGCCCACCACGTGGAGGATGCCCAACTGAGGCACCCCTCACCTTTCATGGCCTCCTAACCATGGCACAGATGTAGTAGTGCCAATGGGAGGTGCACACAACAATTGACCTGGCCAATTGGGGTGAAGGGGTTGGGGTACTAGGTGGGGTACTGTGTGCCTGCAAGGCTGTATGTGACCCTGGTCAGAAAATGACGGGTCACGCAATGCTCAGGCACCCCAAATCTGCAATAAAACCATGCACGCAACCCCAGTCGCCCAGGTGTGTGGAATTAACCTCCTGCAGTACGCAGTGGCACCCAGGGACACAAAAAACATGTACGCGTGGGACACACAGGCTACTATGACCTCAGAAATGGGTAAGCGATACACAGGGGCACCCGCAGTGGGAAAAATAGCATGCGCGACTCACCGTCTGACTAGCGTGGGAAAGAAAAACACGCATAGGCAAGACCCCCGCCAAAAGAAGAGGTACGTTCTCGATCTGCTGTGAAGTGATGGCACGTGAAACAATAAGTCTGTCACCCTGAAAAGCACATATAGCGAACTGCTGGGCCGCGCTCACCTTTAACCTATGCCGAGGGAAACGCCTGTGCACATCACGTCACTTACGCGCTTAGGCACTTTCCTCGAATTACACGCATTCACATGCGGACGTGCTTTTTTTGCACGTGTGGATTCACTATGTACCCGTGCCGAGGGAAATGCCTGTGCGCATTATGTCACTTACGTGCTTACGTGCTTGCGCGCTAAGGCCCTTTCCTCGAATTGCACGCTGACGTGCTGTTTTTTCATTTGCAGATTCACTCTGCATCAAGCTGGCCACACGATAACACACGGAAAGACCATGTTCCAGCCCAGAAGGCCATTTTTCTGCCCCCCAGAGCTCAGAGCTGCCTCCCACGAGCCATCTGCTGCTTCCTGCCTGCCTGCTGGCCACGTGCCCTGCTATCTGGTGCCTGCACAACAGCCATCTGCAGGGGTCCAGTTGCTGCAACCACCCCTGCTGGAACAGAAGACTCCCGACTGCTGTTCGATCGCTCCACAGCCCAGAACCAGGACTCAGTTGCCCACCCACATCTGCCTCGGGGGGTGCCATGTCGGGCCAAACTCCATCTGGGATCTATGGTGACCCCCCGGCAGAGAGGCAGAGGGCTGTCAGCTTCACTGCAGGAGAAGTTGGCATTCTGGTGGAGCAAGTCCTGGTGCATTATGTTGCCCTCTTCAGGCGACCACACACCGACAAGGAAGGACAGAGGAGGATTTGGTTGGACATTGTAGATGCCATCAACGTGAAGGGGCTGGCAACCCACAGTGTGAAACACGTCCATAAGCGCTGGGAGGACTTCAGGTCCAGGACCACCGACCAGATGAGGGTCCTGGAACGCATTCACCCAGCGCTTCACCTCTAGGTCCTCGAGAGGCAGACCCATCTGGAGTTGAGCGGTAAGTGTTCATGCGTACTCATTGGATGCAGTGCATGTTGAGGTGGGCCAGGAGTGTGCAGCTTTGACATATGTCTGATATGGCCCATGTATGGATGTGTATATGCAGGGACTTGACCATGCTGCGTGTGAGTCCATTCATGTGTGATGCACATCAATGGTGTATGTGTTCCAAAGCATGACGCACAACTGCATGTGGAGATGCACACACATTAGCATTTCTGTGTATGTACTATGCCATGGTTGGGGTGTGACACTTGGATGCTGGTTCCACCTTCATGTATGTGCATGGCGTATATGTGCGTGTGTGTGTTTGACATGTGTGCGACTGTGATATGCCATGGATGCATGTGACCCAGACATGTGGGTACCTGATTGACAGATGTGACTTAGTTGCCGATGATTGCACTGTGACAGGTGGTGGAAATGTACAGATGCATATCTGTCTGATGGCCTGTGTGCATGTGATCGGCACTCCCCATGTTGCTTGTGACGTCATGCCACCCTTTGGTTGTTCATGCAGTTACGTGTGTATGGATGCTGATGCCTGTTGCACGATACCAGTTTATTGGTGCGTGTATGTGGGTTCAAATCATATGAGTGTTGGGCAGTGTGATGCCATCTGTGAAGTTTGACACTGCCACTCATGTGCAACTGTCATGTGTGTATCAGACCATTGTACAGTGCCCTGATGCCTGTGTTCTATCTCTCCCTGTCTGCAGCATCAACTGATGAAGGGGGCGTAGACGGTGCTGTGGAGCAGAGCGGCAAAGATCCCACCGCCAGCCGGAGACACACGGCCCAGCTCCCCTCCCAGGTACTGATATCTTCCGGGAGTGAGGAGTCTGGTGCCGCGTCCATGGCCGCAGCTGCCAAGGGATGGTCGAAGAGGTAGAGGTTGGAGGTGGACTATAGCAATAGGGGCTGCTGAGCCCCCACAGGGTCCTATGGAGGAAGATGGCATGGAGTCATCCAGATTGGTGGGGGGTTTGGTTGAGGAGGAGGCCATGGAAGCCCCAAGCACGGGGCCTGGAAGGGGCGATTCCACTGGTGCTAGTGGTGCAGTCCAGGGGCGGGGACAGGATGCAGCACAGGCCATCGCGGAGATGTCTGTGTGTAATCCTGTCCCCAATCCTGTGACTGCAACATCTGCCACCAGCAGGGATGCCTTTGTCCAGACCCGTTTTCAGGGAGGAGATGCGCAAACAACAACTGGCCTTCCTCTCCCTGCGTACGTGCCAATCCATGACCGGATTGAGCCTGTCCTAGCTGGTGTGGCGTTGCACAAACGTGGTATTCGGGATGATGTTCAGGGTTCTCGTGAGGACAATGCATGTCATTTTGAATAGCTGTTTGGGCGCGTTGCACTACTAGGACAGGTCGTCGGCACTGGGTTACTCCGTGTGCTGGATCTTCTTGCGACCCCCTCCTCAACTGAACCCCCTAAGAGCCAGTCATCCTCTGTGCCATCTTCCCACCCAAGTGTCACCTGGGCTCCCTTGGGAGCTGCCCCTGAGCCAGCGGCCAGGCTGGTGGAAGACACATCCCTGCCACAGTCGGAAGTCGGAGGTCCAGCAGGGGTGGCCACCCAACCAACTGGACCACAGCAAATGAAGGATGTGCAGGCATCAACAAGCAGGGCACTTACACGGCGGCACCAGAGGATTCCATCTGCCTGGATGCCGTTGTGGTGCCAGAGGGAGTTTCATTGGAGGCACCAGCAGGCTCTGCATGCGAGCCATCATGGCTCGGGCCATCAACATCCCGGGGGCAGGCATCGGACGGTGGGCAGGAGGACCCAGGATTGGGTCTGTCTTCTGTGTGGCAGTGGTTGGGCCAGCAAATAGATGCAGAGCAGTGGTGGGCGGAGATGGCACGGCTCACAATGGTCAGAGCGGAGATCTCCATGCACCTGGCTTTGAGGCGGGTTGAGTGCCTTGAGGCAACTCGCAGGGAGTTGGAGGATGCTATGGCTGCATCCCTGCGAGAACTCCAGGCCAGTGAACAGGCCCGCCTCCGGAACATCGACATGGAGTTTGATGATGCCCTGGCCTGGGCCATCAAAAAGTGAGCCGTTGGACTAGCCCGCTGCCTTTGTATATAGTTATTTAGGTTTAGGTTTCATTTTGTTTTTTTATGATTTGGAGTACACAGACTTTGCTCCACTTTTTGTATATAGTTGTGTTTTACATAGGTTTTTTTTGCAGGTTTCATTTTGTTTTGGGTTCATGGACTCTTCGGACTTTCATTGTAAATAGTTCTGCACGTGTACATACTTTCTTTTTTACATCATCCCATGGACTAATGGTTTTTTATGCTTTTCAAATTTGTTTTTTTTTTCTATGGACTTTCGCAATGGACCACTTCGCAGCTTTCATGTCTTGGATTTTTTTTTTCTTGGATTTTACTTTATTTTTCGTATGGCATTCATTATTTTTTCCTTTGCATGTGTGGTTTTGATTTTGTCATTTTGTTTTCTTTTTAATACATTTCACAAATCTTCTTTATTGGTGTGGTCTACTCTCATTAGTTTTGTACATTTGTCACTGTCCATTGCCTCTGTCATGTGTCACCACTGTGTGGCTCTGTCGGACATGTCTGTGGGTGCATGCATGTGTTTCTTTGAATGTCATGGCGTGGTACGCATAGCGGGGAGTGGGTACAATATATGGTTGTGTGTTTGGACTGGGGTGCTGTGGGGTCGGGTGTGTTTAGGGTTTGCATTTCTGACATGGGCCTCTATTCTGACAGCACGTTGGGTGGGGGGACATGTGTCGGGGCCTGCTGGCAGGCTGCCCTCATTGGGGGTGGGGTTGGGGGACATGTGTCGGGACCTGCTGGCAGGTTGCAATCATTGTGGTTGGGGTGGGGGGGACATGTGTCAGGGCCTGCTGGCAGATTGCCGTCATTGGGGGTGGGGTGGGGGGACATGTGTCGGGGCCTGCTGGCAGGTTGCCGTCATTGGGGGTGAGGTGGGGGAACATGTGTCAGGGCCTGCTGGCAGGTTGCCGTCATTGGGGGTGGGGTGGGGGACATGAGTTGGGGCCTGCTGGCAGGTTGCTGTCATTGGGGGTGGGGTGGGGGGACATGAGTCGGGGCCTGCTAGCAGTCGCCCGTCACTGGTGGGGGGGGACTTGTGTTTGGGCTCATGTGGGCTGCCTACAGGGCATGGTCAGGGGTGATCGGCTGCCTGTGGGTCATGGTCTGGGGTGATGGGCTGCCTGCGGGGCATGGCCAGGGGTGTAGGGTGGTCGCCGTTGGTGTGGGCTGCCTGTGGGGCATGGCCAGGGGTGTAGGGCGGTGCCCTGTGGTGTGGGCTGCCTGGGGGGCATGGGGACGGGAGAGTGCACACCCGGGTGGGCCCGCAATGCCAATTTGCGTGTATAGCTCCCTTGCGCCCCCTAGAATAAACATACCGCGCTTGCCCCAGAGAAATCGCGTGTATAGCTCATTCGCGTACCCCGGAATACACATACCCTGCTCGAGGCCGCAAAATGCTTGTAATTCTCACTCCCGTACCCCAGAATACACATACCCCACTCGCCCCAGCAAAATCGCGTGAAATGCTCACTCGCCCTCCCCCCCCCCCGGAATACACATACCCTGCTCGCCCCAGCAAAATCACGTATATAGCTCACTCGCGTACCCCAGAATACACGTACCCTGCTCGAGGCAGCGAAATTGCATGTAATTCTCACTCCTATACCCCGGAATACACATACCCTGCTTGCCTCAGCCAATTCGCTGGAAATCTCACTTCGTACCCCCAGATTCGTGCAGCAGTGTGGTGAGAAACCACATGCACCCCCTGCAGGCAGCCCATCCACCCTGAGCATGCCCCCGCAGGCAGCCCATCCACCCTGACCATGCTCCGGAGGCAGCCCATCACCCCTGGACATGCCCAGCAGGCAGCCCATCCACCCAGACCATGCCCCCCAGCCAGCCCATCCACTCTCCCCATGCCACACAGGCAGCCCATCACCCCTGGACATGCCCTGCAGGCAGCCCATCCAACCAGACCATGCCCCCCAGCCAGCCCATCCACCCTCCCCATGCCCCACAGGCAGCCCGTCACCCCTGGACATGCCCAGCAGGCAGCCCATCCACCCAGAGCATGCCCCCCAGCCAGCCCATCCAGCCTCCTCATGCTCTGCAGGCAGCCCATCCACCCTGACCATGCCCCGCAGGGAGACCATCACCCCTGGACCTGCGCAGCAGGCAGCCCATCCACCCAGACAATGCCCACCAGCCAGCCCATCCACCCTCCCCATGCCCCGCAGGCAGCTCATCACCCCTGGACATGCCCCGCAGGCAGCCCATCCACCCAGACTAGGCCCCCCAGCCAGCCTATCCACCTTCCGCACACCCCACAGGCAGCCCATCACCCCTGGACATGCACAGCAGGCAGCCCATCTACCCAGACCATGCCCCCCAACCAGCACATCCACCCTCCCCATACCCCACAGGCAGTCCATCACCCCTGGACATGCCCCACAGGCAGCCCATCCACCCAGACCATGCCCACCAGCCAGCCCATCCACCCTCCCTATGCCCCACAGCTAGCCCATCACTCCTGAACATGCCCCGCAGGCAGCCCATTACCCCTGGACATGCCCAGCAGGCAGCCCATCCACCCAGACCATGCCCCCCAGCCAGCCCATCCACCCTCGCCATGCCCCGCAGCCAGCCCATCACCCCTGGACATGCCCCGCCGGCAGCCCATCACCCCTGGACATGCCCCGCCGGCAGCCCATCACCCCTGGACATGACCAGCAGGCAGCCCATCCACCCAGACAATGCCCCGCGCTCAGCCCTCAACACAGGAGGGACTTTTTCCACGCTATTTGCCTGGCGTGAGCGGGGTACGCGTTTTCCGAGGGGTACGCAGGGAGTTTTACATGTGATTGGGCTGAGGCGAGTGCGGTACGCATATTACGAGGGGTGCGCGGGGAGTTGTACACGCAATTGTGCTGGCGCTGGCGGAGTACAAGAGTTTACACGCGATTGGGCTGGTGCGAGCGGAGTACACGTATCCCGAGGGGTCCACGGGGTACACGTATTAGTAGGGGTGTGTGAGGAGTTTTACATGAGATTGGGCTGGCGCAAGCGTGTACGTGTATTCCGAGGGGTGCGCGGGGAGTTTTACACGCGTTTGGGTTGTCGCGTGTGATCTGAGTGGCTTTTTAGCGCGATTTCATTGTAGGCGGGCTGTATGCTGGTCCACTGGACTTTGCGCCATGTAGGGGATTTGTGCAGATGTTTTTGGCACATGGGGCGGGGTTGGAGGCGTAACTGGCGCTGCTGCAGGGTCGCTGCGCCCTGCTGCGCCACGGCTGGTTAGATGTTTAAATCCATGAATACGCTGTGCGTCAAAATGGGATTGGCGCACGCGGCTGGCACAAGCTGGCGCACGCTCCCTCTGTGCGCCAGCTACGTGCGCCACTTCTACGCTTGATTCCATGAATTACCCCCAATAATTTTGAGGCGCACAAAGTTGACTTATCTAATTATTTCAATTTCTACAGCACACTGGGCAGCCTCAGTGTAAAAGCACCAAATCTGTGCAGCCCAATTTGAAATACTCAGAAATTCGATCTATAGATCAACAGCTTACACAAAGAGCTCGCTATTGGTTGTCATAAGGCTGCACTAGAGTTGTTTCTTCTTAATTTAAGTGAAATCAGCTGACATGCATCTTGACCTCATTTTCTGGCTATCTTCTTCCGCCATCATAACAATCTCCTCCCTGCCCCACCTACTCTTGGGCTGTTCGAGTCCCATCCTCATCTAATTGTGAACCCTCACAACCATATTTTGCCCCCGCCTAGCATTGGGCCCAGGCGGGCTCAGTCACCCAGGCCTCACGAGCTTCTGTTTTGAAGATGGCTCTTCTTAAAGCAAGGCAGCGTGCAGTGAATTATAATTTCTGTCTTCTGGGGCTATTACAATTCAAAGGAAGCCAGTGACTGGAGGTGTTGCGCTTGATTAATAGTGCCACAGCGTTTTGATGGACGAGATTGTCTGGGGGGTTGAGGAGGGGGGGGGGGGGTGTACACGCGCGTGTAGGTGGTGTAATGAATATCCAAAAATAAAGGCCTTCTAGTCAGAGAGGCAAGTAACATGCACGATTCGGTGGTGTGGGAGGACGGATATTCCACATGTACAGTGGCCAGTTCTATAGTCCACTGTTACTCATGTTCTGGTCTAATATTGTTGCATTTTATTTGAAACTCGGCTATGAATTCCAGCCACATTTTATCAATCCTTCTATTGCTGCCTAAGACAAATAGACAAACGCATGTCTTACCCGATCTTAACATACATGTCCCTTGCACCAATTCTGGCAGAAAAGTGGAATGTGAATCATTTGTTTTGAGCTGTCTAGACAACCCTGCTGAACATGACAGGCCTTGGCTTCCTGATACACTGCAATCCAAAATGATGACTGGTCCCTACCAAACTTTCTAATAGTATCATTGCCTCCAAGAATCCTGCAAGCCAGTCAGTTTTTGGACAAAAGTGATGTCTTTAAATTCTCACATTTAGTTATCACCCAGGAGTGCTGGCTGCTACAAGACATGTTCATTGACGGATTAACTCTTTTCACTAAATCAGCCATGAGGGGACCAACGGGTGACTTGATCACTGGTATTCAATCTACTTTTTCCACCAATGAGATTCAATTGGAGGACTGCATGTATGTTTTGGAGGTTGTGGTGTCTCCGAATTGCCGAGCAGCTTTGTTACTGATTAATTAATACATTTTCACTCCTCGGGTGTAAACACAATGAATATAATGTATAATACCGAAAAGGCAATATGAAAGGCTATGCATATTGGTAGGGGCGAGTTTAATTCCTGGTATGGTGAGGTGGATCATACCAAGTTAAACACATTCATGTGGAATAATAGTTTCCGAGCAGTAACTCTCACCACACTAAGGGGCTAATTCATGGAAGTGGCGCACGCAGCTGGCGCACACAGTGCACGTGTGGCAGCCTGCGCCAGCCGAGTGCGCCAAAACCCATTTCGGCACACAGTGTATTCATGGATTTATACATCCATAAGCAGCTGTGCCGCAGAGTGGTGCAGCGACCCTGCAGCAGCGCCAGTTACGCCCCAAACCCCGCCCTGTGTGCCAAAAACATTGCACAAATGCAGTACATGGCGCAAAGGCCAGTGGACCAGCATACAGCCCCCCAACCACGAAATCGCGTGTATAAATCGACACGCACCCCTCGGAATACACATACCCCGCTCGTGCCAGCGAAATCGCATGTAAAAATCCACACACCCCTCGGAATACACTTACCCCACTCGTGCCAGCGAAATCGCATGTAAAAATCCACGCACACCCCTCAGAATACACGTACCCCACTCGCGCCAGTGAAATTGCATGTATAAATCCACACGCACCCCTCAGAATACACGTACACCGCTCGCGCCAGCGAAATTGCGTGTAAAAATCCACGCGCATCCCTCGGAATGCACGTAACCCGCTTGCGCCGGCGAAATCACATGTAAAACTCCATGCACAACTGCGGAATACACGTACCCCACTTGCGCCAGCGTAATCGCGTGTTAAACTCCATGCGCACCCCCGGAATACGCGTACCCTGCTCGCACCAGCGAAATCATGTGTAAAACTCCACGCGCACCCTCAGAATACGCATACCCAGCTCGTGCCAGTGAAATCGCCTGTAAAACTCCACGCGCACCCCCGGAACACACGTACCCCGCTCGAGTCAGAGAAATCTCTTGTAAAACTCCAAGCGCACTCCCGGAATACACAAACCCCACTCACGCCAGTGAAATGGCATGGAGAAAGTACCCCTGTGGTGTGGGCTGGCTGCGGGGCATGCCACAGGTGGATGGGCTGCCTGCGGGCCATGGGGCGAGCGGATGGGCTGCATGAGTGTATTCCGAGTGTGCGCGTGGAGTTTTACACGCGATTTCGCTGGCACGAGCGGGGTAGGTGTATTCCGAGGGGTGCGTGTGGATTTATGCATGCGATTTCGCTGGCGCGAGCGGGGTACATGTATTCCGAGGGGTGCGTGGGGAGTTTTACATGCAATTTGGCAGTGTGGGCCCACCCGGGTGTGCCCCTCCAGCCCTCCCTTGCTCTGCAGGCAGCCCACACCACAGGGGACCACCCTACACCCCTGGGCATGCCCCACAGGCAGCCCATGACCCCAGTCCATGCCCCCAGGCAGGCCAAATGGCACCATGCACTTGGGAGCCCTGACTCATGTCCCCCACCCCACCCCCAGTGCTGGCACCTGCCAGCAGGCCCCGACTCATGTCCCCCACTCCACCCCCAGTGACGAGCACCTGCCAGCAGGCCCCGACTCATGTCCACCACCCCACCCCCAGTGGCGGGCACCGGCCAGCAGGCCCCGACTCATGTCCCCCACCCAACACGTCATCACAGTCCAAAACCCATGGCCCTTATGGCCACCCAAATCCCACCCCACGCCACCCCAGTCCAAAAACCTACCAAGCATTCCATCCTCTCCACATTGAAATCACCATGTTATCATAGATCCCAAGTAACCAGTATGCCCATGAATACATGTCCATCAGACACACACAATGGCGACACATGAATGAGAAAACCCACATTGTGACATGCACGAAACCAATGAGAGAAGACCACACAAATGAAGTAAAAAATCAAAATGTATTATATACAAAATAGCATGACTGAAACAAAAATCACACAAGCAAAAAAATTAATAAATAAAAGTCTGGATGTTTGAAACAAAGGAAAAAAAAGAATGCTGAAATCAATAAAATCAAAAGTAAAATGGCTCCAAAGCGTCCGCACATAAAACAAAATACAAAGTTCCAAAAATAAGCAAACCATTCCTCTATGGTAAAAAAAATATAGAAAGTGAAATCCGGTGTGTAACTATATACATTCCAAAAACCAAGGGTCCATGAGCCCAACAATCCAAAGGAAACCTAACAAAAAACCTACCTAATAAATAACTATTTACAATAAGGCAGGGCATAGTCCATGTGCCCCAAAGGAAATAAAAATAGAAAGGAAACCTACACCTACATAACTATTTACAAAGGCGGCGGGCCAGTCCCACGGCTCATTTAGTGATGTTCCAGGCCAGGACATCATCGATCTCCAAGTCGATGTTCCGGGGGCGGGCCTGTTCCCAGGCCTCGAGGTCTCTCAGGGATGCAGCCATGGAATCCCTCAACTCAGCCCGCCTCAATGCCCTGCACATGGAGTGGAGTTCTCCGCCCTGACCAGGGTGAGCCGTGCCCTCTCTGCCCGCCAGCTCTCCGCATCTATTTCCCGGGCCAATCGCTGCCACATGGAAGACACTCCCAGTCCGGCGGATGCCTGCCCCGGGGTGACCTGAGCCATGATGCCTCCCACGCTGAGCCCACTGCTGCCTCCGACGCAACAGGCTCTGCCACCACGATGGCTTCCAGGTCGATGGAATCTCCCGGCGCTGTCGTGCACTTGCCGTGCCCGATGATGCTGGCACATCCTCCATCTGCTGGGGTCCAGTTGGTGGAGTGGCCACCCCTGCTGGACCTCTGACTCCTTGCTGTGGCAGGGATGGGATCTCCACCAGGCTGGCTGCATTGGTTGGGGCACATACACAGGGGGCCCTGGTGGCATCTGGGCTAGAAGACGGCACGGAGAATGACTGGCGTATAGTGTGCACAGAGGAGGAAAGGGCCGCAATACTGGCCAACACATGGAGGAAACCCCCGACCATGGTCCCTCCCAACTGGGCCACGTTGGTACACAGCTCTTCGTGATGACGTGTGTGGTTCCCCCCAGGAAGCATGCACGTCATCACAAATGTCATGTGTGCGCAACGCGACACCAATAAGGACGGACTCAATCCGGTCAAGAGTCCCCTCGTATTCAGGTAGAGGAGTGCAAGATGACGTGGACCTCCTCCATACCTGCGGTTTGGCCTGGGATGGGGCATCCCTGCTGGTGCATGGTGATGCAGTCACAATGTCAGGGACAGAGACATGCACAGGCACCTCCACGGTGATCTGTGCTGCCTCCTGCCCCTGCCCCTGGACTGCACCACTGCACCAGTGGTACCACCCCCACCAGGCCCCATGGGCGGCTCTGTAGTGGCCTCCTCCTCCTGTATACATACCACCAACCTGGATGGCTCTGCACTGTCTTCCGCAGTTGCAAACCCCTGTGGGGGCTCATCTGCCCCTTCGGCTGCAGTCGTAGTGGCAGACGCGGCACCAGTCCCCTCGCTCCCGCATGATGGAATTTCCTGGGAGGGTGACTGGGCCTTGCGCCGCCGGCCAGTGAAGGCATACCTGCTGCTTTCCTCCACAGTGCCGTCTCCGCCCTCTTCTTCACTCGCTGCTGTGTAAAGGGAGACATTGAACACAAGCATCAGGGTACTGAACAAAAGTCCCCTAGACACAAAGCAATAGCACATGAGTGCCACTGTCAAACTACAAATCCATCATGTCCCGTCACAACACATGGGTCAGTGCAGGCAACACACATGCAGGAACAGGCATGGCACATGCAACATACATTGGCACCCATGTCCAAGGCACCGTAGATTCATCCAATGGTGGGCTGATATTCACATGCATCATGGGACATGCTGGTCACATGCACACAAATCACCGGAGGGACATGCATCTGGCCCCGTATACCCCCAGAAACAGTGGATACAAGGATGACTAGGCTGTATCAGTGAATCACCACATCGTCATGGACATGTGTCATGCATCCATGGCGCACACACTACTCAGATACACGGACATGTATATCATGCATGTCCATGACAGCAGTACACATCTCTCAAACCCCAAACATGTCAAGGTACAGACACAGGCATGCATACATGTGTGCATTCCACATGCTGCTCCGCATGATGCATTGTAACACATACACTATCCATGTGGGTCATGCCTGACTGGACTCACATGCAGCACCATCATGTCCCTGCACACACACATCCAAACATGACCCATGTCACACATGCAGCCAAGTAGCTAACTACCAGCACACTGCAACATGCCCTTTTTTAAACGTGAATGCATGGCCACTTACCGCTCGACTCCAGACAGGCCTGCATCCTGAGGATCTGGTGGTGAAGCACAGGGCGAATGCGCTCCAGGACTCTCATCTGCTGGGTGGTAAGCTGGACCCAGCCCCACTGCATCCGCTGCTTCCAAGAGGTGCCGGGCCTTCTTGAGGGTCCTGGACTTGTAGTCCTCCGAAGGCTTCTGGACGTGTTTGATGTCATGGGCTGCCACCACCTCCGCGTTGATGGCACCCACTATGTCCTTCCAGATCCTCTTCCGTCCTTCCTTGTCAGCACGTGATGGTGTGAAGAGGGCATCATAATGCCCAAGAACTTGCTCCACCAGGATACCAACTTCCTTTTCACTGAAGCTGGTAGCCCTCTGCCTCTCTGCTGGGGGGTTGCCACTGGTGCCGGAAGGTGGTATGTCGGACCTGGCAACCCCCGAGGCAGGTGTGGGTGGGCAACTGGGTCCTGGGGTTGGGCTGTGGAGTGATGGAACACCAGTCAGGAGTCTTCCGTTCAAGCAGGGGTGGCCACAGCAACTGGAGCCCTACAGATGGCAGATGTGCAGGCACCAAATGGCAGTGCACGGTGGCAGCAGGCAGGCAGGCAGAAGCTGATGGCTCGTGGGAGGCTGCTCAGGGCTCTGGGGGGCAGTAATTCGGCCTTCTGGGCAGGAGCCTGGTCTTCTGTGTGTTGTCGCATGGCCAGCTTGATACAGAGTGATTTGGCACGTGAAAAACAGCACGTTTGCGTGAATTCCGAGGAAAGGCCCTTAGCGCGTCAGTGACATAATGTGCGCACAGGCGTTTCCCTCTGCACTGGTTGAAGGTCCCACGTGGGTTTCCATCGCTCTGCACATGCTTTTCATGGAAACCGGTGCGTGTGTTTTCCTGATGTTGGAGTTCACACGTGATGACTTCACAGCGGCTACATTGCGTACTTCTTCTTTTGGTGTTGGTGTTGGCTACGTTTTCTTCTTCTACACGCAAGGCAGACGGTGAGTCGCACACGCTATTTTTCCTACTGCGGGTGTCCCTGTTAGTCACGCACCCCTTTTTTTCGGGCATACTAGCCTGCGTGTTCATCACATACACATTTTTTGAGTTCCTGGCTGCCACAGCATACTGCATGTGTTTTTTTACACGCAGGTGGGCTACAGGGGTCGTGTATCTCTTTTTCTTGCTTTTTTGGGATGCCTGAGTGTTGCGTGACACGTCATTTCTCCTAAGGGGCCACAGAATGGGAAATCCATCGTAGCTGTATATACGTGCTTTGTTGTTTGTGTGCCCTTTTATAATGCGCTGGGACGCTTCCGCCTGCCTTTGGGTGGTGGACGTGTTTACACCTGTGCATGTCTTTTGGCATGCGTGTGGTGTCCCTATTTGATTCCATGAATACATGTAGTGCGCGTGCGTGTGGGCTTTCCATGTATTTCACAGCAGTACTTCCCCAGTTACGCCCTTATTTTCATGCGTTGTTCCCCATTCCGTGTGTTCCGCCCTGCGTTCCGCACCCTTTTTGCTTTGTGCGCTAACGTTGTGCATGTCGCACACAGCGTTCGGGATGTTGCAGTGACTTGTGTGCACGTGTGCTCCATGCACGTATTTGGCGAACATGCCGGGGTAAACACGCGTAGGGCCTTCAATGAATAGCACGCGTGCGCATGATTTTTCACGCTTGCGCCAGCTTGCGCAACGGGTTTTCAGCACACATTTGTTCCATGAATCGGCCCCTAAATGGCAACAAAGCAGGATGTGTATGGTTTCATTTTATGGTAGCCAGTGGTTAAATTATACTCAACGAGAGAATACATGGGGCCATTCCGGAGACTTTGAAAATGGAAATCAGGTGCTTAAAATGTATCTCTTGATTGTGTGAGTATGCTAGAGCTATTTCCCTGGTTATGTATGAAACACCCTTAAGTGATCCCTCCATTCATACGCGTACATGTTAACTTTCAAGAGGCCAGAAGTCGTGAGATTGGGGATCCTTCCACTAACAAGGGAGACCACATTTGGTGGATGCGTGGTAACATAAATGCTCTAAACAGGCACATTTCCGCCAACTTTAACATGCATGTCTGCTCTACAGCACAAGGAAATTTGGAAGGGATAGAAAACTGGATCTGCTCTTTGAAATCTCATTATGTCCCAACTGGAACGCAAAAAGCTTACAAGCCTTTTACTACATCATATTAGAAAAAAAGGTGATGCCGCGACAGCCATCAATAAGAGAACTCTCGGACGTAATATCAAAAATGCCCTCAGGACATTTGGCAAGGACCCTGAAAGTACAAGAAAGATCATTAAGAACCATTTCATACCATGCTGCGCGCGGCTAAGGCGACAGCGCCAATCTACACGGACTGTTGATTGGCAAACTATGATGCATGCTCTGGCAAGGCACGATTATCGGACATTTTTGAAAATGGATGGCGAAAGTCCTTCTGAGACAGAGGTCGACCAAATAAAACCAATTGATGTCCCATACCTGGATTTTAGCCTGGCCTTCGATAGAGTGGACAGAGGCAGATTCTGGTCTCAACTAATCAAGTGGGGCTTTCATTTGTGCTTGCAGAGCCCGCGTGCGCGGATTTTTAATTCCAGTGTTCAGGGGTTATCACGATTCAAAGGAAGCCGGTGACTGGAGGTGTTACGTTTGATTAACATTGCCACAGACCTGTGATGGCCGAGATTAGCGGGAGGAGCGTGGGGAGGGGTTGCACGTATTCGCGCGTATGTGTGGCGAAATGAATGTCCAAAAAACGAAGGCCTTCTAGTCAGAGAGGCAAGTCACATGCAAGATTCTGTGGTGCGCAGAGCAGGCGGGAAGAAAGACGGATGCAGACCTGCAGCTCAGGGACTGGAAACCATATAAACGTCAACATGTGTATTTGCGTCACATGCCAACGCTTTGGAACTGTAGAAGTGTCGTGATCCTTACACACAAGGAACCTACAAAATGCAATGGGTAAAAGGAGCCACATCTCATAGATTTCTATACACTCTGCGCAGTGGGCCGCTTCCAAATTTAGATAGCTTTCAAACGGCAAATTGGCCACCTCTTTTAGATTTTTAAATGCCTTGAATTGGTTTAACAGCAGCCTCTTACGACCATCAGAAATATGTTTAAAATGCAAAGCAAATGCAAGGGAGTCGTCAAATGGGGAGATGTGCGGTTTCTGCAGGCTGTAAAGGTTTAATCCTGACAGGAACAGCGGATTAGGCATTTCTCTCTGGATTACAAAGGGTTTTTGTTATGCTCTGTCATGTTTAATTTGCGTTCGGTGTAGGAGCTGTTAACCAGTTAATATCACTATAGCAGCTCCTAGCACGAGCCTTTCCTAAACATTTGCCAAAAATGTAAGCACCCCTCTGTTGGAATGACCAACCACTATGCTGTTGTCTATTATTCTGAGGTACAATTTATTTTTATGTTTGGGCTTTTGTGTAGGCATAGAAAAGGCTCTTGCCAGGCACTGCTATAGTGGTATTAACTGGATGCTGATGGTAGCAGGTGCAAAACCCAACACATATCCTGTTGGAATGTTTCAGCTAGCTTTCTCAAGCCTCACTATCAAACTTTGTGCTTGGCGTGTTTGCCAGTGTTTTATTTTAGCAGTCTTTGAGAGTTAGTCTACTGGTCTGATGTAAAGGTGTTAATAAGGTCTGTGTTCAACCACTTAATATGTAAGCACTATGTGTGTAAACATTTGCCAGAAAGGTAAGCACCCTTTTGCTGAAATTACCAACCCCCATATTGTTTTCTATTATTCTGGGGTACAATTTATGTTTGTGTTTGGGCTTTTGTGTAGGCATAAGAAAGGCTCTTGGCAGGCACTGTTGTAGTGGTATTAACTAGATGCTGACGGTTGCAGGTGCAAAGGAAAAAACACATAGGGCCTGATTCATGGAAACATTTTATAATAGCACAATCCCATAGGAAACCGTTCTGTGAATCAAGCCCATCCTGCTGGAATCTTTGAGCTGGCTTTATCAAGCTTCACTATCAAACTTTATGCTTAGAGTATTTGACAGTGTTCTTTTTAAAACAGTCTTTGAGAGTTACAGTCTACTGGTCTGATATAAAGGTGTTAATGAAGTCTGTCTTCAGCCACTTTATATATAAGGACTATGCATTTAAATATTTGCCAGAAATGTGAGCGCCCTTCTGCTGAAATGACCAACCCCAATGATGTTTTCTATCATTCTGGGGTAGAGTTTATGTTTGTGTTTGGGCTTTTGCGTAGGCACAGGACATCTATCTCCAGCCACATTATCTATAAGCACTGTGTGTGTTGTTTTAGCTTGTATCTCATGTATTAGGCATTTGAGTCCGACCATGGTCCAGTGTACTTGTATTTGCCTTTGCAGAAAGGTGTGGCGCTTTCCATTAAATTGCCTTAACGGAAGTGATACCGTGAGCTCCATTGAAACTGGATGGACATGTTTAGTGTTAAAGATGCACTGTAGTGCAGGAATAGTGTGTGTGTACCGTGCAGTGTTGAGGTGGTTTTGTGTCTGCATGTAGTACAGGGAAGGTGGTTGTGTGCAGTGTGTTTTTGGAGTGTTTAGAGCAGTGTCTAACTGCAGTCCTGGAGGTATTGCGTGCTGTTGGTGTGCACAGTGCTAGTTCATTCGTACTTAATTAGGCTGGGAAACTAACCATTCTAAAGTGGGCACTTTTAATTTTTGTATGTTTAAACTAGGTGTGACTTAATGTTCATCAGGAGCACAGTAACAATACGTAATTAGATGATTGTTTTGCAACAGAAATTAACAAGCATCATTAATATTCTTCACAATACTAAACATACATTGCAAAACTGTTTGCGTTGCCAATGCTAGTTTAAAATGGTAGAGGTTTGTGCTTTAGAAGCCTTTGCTCTAAGGAAAACGAAGTTGGGTTCATTTAGCCACAGCCTGGTTTATATAGTCACAGTCATTCACAAATATTACAGTAGACTACATTCAAACACTATGCTACAATAAAATCGCAATACAAGCCTGTCAACAATCCCTCAAAAACACCTCGAGCATCTTTTAAAACCAACTCATGCAAATTCACAAACATAATAAATAACATGTATATCTTTATAATTCATAACAAGACACGTTGCGTCCACACAATTCCTAGCTTCATTTTGGTCAAATCGGTCCTAACACATTCTTCTTAGTGTTTTAGTAAAAGATATTTGTTAATGGCTGTGGCCGAACAAATTCTTCTTATTCGTGTCTAATGTAGCCTGCTAGGATGCACACTAGTCTCTTATATCACTTTAACATCCCAGGAACTTAAAGGACTTACCAAAAATGTAAGTAATGGAAAGGGTTCCACTTCCAAATATAGCTGAGGTGTTAAGTGTAAAAGGTAATGCAAAACCTTTCTCCTTGGTAGACCTATAGTCATCATACCATCAAGTTAAACTACATTCTGCTTCCATGGATCACACAATGTTTATTGTTCATGTGGTGTTATTCAGGTTTAAATTAATGCCTTTAGGACTAGTTGTAGCTTGAAGAGTTTTTAGCAAAATCAGGTACTGCCTGTTTGGGAAAACCAATGCCATAAAATGACATTGGAGCCATAAAATGGTGTTCTGAAAAAGACTAAAGAGAACAGGATGACAGATTGGAGAGACTCATAATGATAGGATGCTGGATTGACAGTCAGTCATGGCAATCGCACATTTAGAAAAGAGAGATGATTACCTAGGTCATTAATTGCATTCCTGAGGTGCCAAACCCAAGGAAAGCATTATAGATGTAAACCTAGAGATTTGCAACGTTTGGCACACCAGATGTTTTAGACAACAGGTCCAATCAGCCCAAGACAGCAACATCAATAGAGATGGATCATAGGAATTGTGATCAATGGCATCAGAAAAGCAACAGCTTTCTATGACCACCTGTTTGCTCACAGTCAGTACATCAGGTGCAGGATTTGCATTCCTGGTCTCAGTCTCGGGGGCATCCATTTTGGAATACCTGAGCTGTGCACTGTATAACATATGTTAAATACAGTTATGTTATGTTCACAGGTTTTCTACACTAATCATGAGATAGCTAGTAAGACCATGGGCCTCATTATGAGGTGGGCTGTAATCCCTTACCTCCCTACTTCGAGGTCCCTGGGCGGATCCCTTCATTAAGGTCTGGTTTTAGCAGGTGTTATGGAAGGGAACCGTTAAGGGACTTCAGAGCTAATAACGGTACCGCAATTTGCGGGACCGTTATTAGCACATTCCCCCTTCCCATTGAGCCCTATGGGGGCTGAAATGGGAATGGGGAATGGCTTTTTCAATGGGGAATTACCGGTCCCGCAAAGGTCAGAATAGACCGGTAAGTCCCCATTGAACGGGACCGGACACGGTACCGGTATTGGAGGTAGTGTTAAGTGACTTCAATTCAGTACTCCAACTAAGTCAGTGCCTAGTCTGGGATGCCCAAGGGAAGCCCTTATTTATATATTTCTATGGCAAGTTCATAGATCTGGATGATAAACCCTTGTATAACGCCCCTCTCTTTGAATCCCCCTGACCTCACTGAGCCAAGAAGTAGGTTTGTTTTGCAAATTAAAAGATTTATTTTACAAATGAAACAATATATATATATATGTTTATATATATATATATATATATCACACTTTTATAAATAAATTAATATTTGATAGCACACTTATGAATATGACAGTGATCAACAATGGATAATATTACAATAGCACACTTTTTTAATTACTTAGGAGTTGGTAGAGAAAGGATAAGGTAGCTGAGAATACTTTTATGGTTTCAAGGAAATGCACTGATGGAAAAGAATGCAGCGCAGGAATAAACTGATATGGTTTCAACAGGAGATAATATGATCACTTTTTCTTTGACAATTCACTCCCCCCTATGCAATATAAGGAGATGGAAAGGGAGCACACAATTTTCAGGAATACAATCAAATGCAATACCAATTCAGTTCCCTCCTAGCAAGCTTAGAGCAACAGCGATGATTTTAAAACACAGGCAAAAATACTTTAAATGTGATTTGCAAAGAAGTGAAATATGCTAAAAATGATTTTAATTCCATATAGGAGATTCAGGGTAGGTGATAGCTACTTAAGATTGGTTCAGGTCAACACTATTAGTGATTCATGAGGGATTATCAGGTTGAAAATGGATTTCAGCAGTTGCAAGCAAAAGACAGCGATTTTGACAGGTGGGGAAATTTGATTCAAATTGCAATTCGCAGCACTTTTTCCGAGTGCGTTGAGCGCGATTACAGAAAAACTATAAGGAGTAGAAAGTCGGTTTTGAGTTTGTTGGAAAGCTTAGGTTCTTAGCTTTAAAATGAAAGTTAAACCTCTAGCACACGCGGTTCAAAAGATACAGACGATTTTGTGGAGGTAGATTTTCAGAAATAAAGTAAGATTCAAATGGCAAATAACACTTTCACAGGTTTGAATCACAGAATGGACACACAATTTCTTATGATGCAGTACTGGACAGTTTTGAAATGGTTTGAATTAGATTATTTTAAATGACTATGCACAGTTATGGCTGGATACTCACTCCTAATTTTGGAAGGAATGGGCCTCATCACAGATCTGGTCAACAGGTTTAGTTGCGGTTCTCTCTGCTCTGCTGGTCTGGATCTCTGGTTCTGGCAAAACTTGTGGCACTGCAGAGCGGTCTGGTCTGGGTCTGGTCTTCTATCGGCACTGCACGGCGGTCTGGATACAGCTCTGCTTTCTGGGTTCTGCCCCAGGGTTCTAGCCAGAATCAAACAGCTTGCCCGGCTGTTAAATAGTTTGGTTACGTTGCTGGATTCTGAGGCCTCTGAAGGATTCAGCTTGTGGACTAGGCCTCTCTACTACAAGTTCTGAAGTCTGGATTCTAAGTTCTGGTTCTGGAGTCTTCTGGATTTGAAGTCTGGATTCTAAGTTCTGGTTCTGGAGTCTTCTGGCAAAGCGCTTCGCAGGAAATCAGTTTGAAGTGGGAAGTTAGTGTCCCTACCTGGGTCTCAGTGGCTCTTTTTATGTCTTTTGAAAGTGGGTGGGAAGGCTGACCTTCTATGCCCAACCCTCTGAAGATCCTGATAGGTTAGTGGATTTTCTGTGCTCTCACTGGAGAACAGAGTTGTGAGTCATCCAGTGTCATTTTTATGGCATACAGAAAGAAAACTCCCTTTGTCACTTTGCACACAAATCTAGTTTTGATCCAAATGAGTATTTATCTATGTACAATTTTTCTAATATTATATGTCCAGTTAACATATTTTCTGTAGCACCAAACCATCCGATCCCTGTCTTTGTAAGATGTTGTGTCCACTTCTGACATAATTCTGCCCTTTTCATCCAGAACACAACCTCTAAACTTTTCCAGAATTTACACAAATGTGCACAAGGAATATGGGCGTCAGATGATGAAGTGTCAGATTTTTAACATACAGACACTTGGAGTAACACCCTATTTTCCGCTACTACTCCCCAGAACATACCAGAGAGTCCTAACACCTCTTAAAATGTGCACAGAAAAATCACAGAAATAATGATGTTATTTACATAATTTTGACACTTCCATACTATGAATTATCCATCTTTTTAAAATTATGCTCTGGCCCAGATGGGTGTGGTTTAGGTTCCAAAGCACATGGGGGAATTTCTCTCTGTCCCCGCCTCTGTCCCCGCCTCCAGCTCTGGTGGCTCACAGAGGCAGCACCCCTCCCATTTCCTTCCAGGAGGAAGCCATTAAAGACCCCTGATTTAGCATTTGCCTGAGCCAAGGAAAGTTCATTGTTCTGTTTTCCTGCAGCCCCAGGTACCCCTCCTCTAATTCAATCAGAGAGGTGTAATCTCCTTTTGGTGGGGGCAGGAGAAGACAGGCCAGGCCTGGGAATGCAGTTGCTGGGCAAGTTTCAACTCCTGTCGGGTTAGTTGGCAGGCAGAATTCAATCTCTTCAAGCCAGGCTTCAGCTAAATGTCACTTTTGTTCCAGTTTTCTTCATTCAAGTCAAACTTACAATTTTTACACATGCAGCTAGAACGCTGATTCTAAGTTCAAAACTATGACATTTAAACAGTTGCAACCTATGTGACACTCCAAAGTAAATCACTCATTTATTTTAAACATTTCGATTTTAGTGGCTTTAAGTCCAATTTCACTTAAGCTGCTGACATCCATAGCTCAGCCAGTTTTGTTATGAACATTATTTTAGGCTCCTCATCTTTCCAGATTTTGTATGCACACAAGACTACAATCTGCCAAATGTCTGCAGGTGTTCAGTGAGATTTTTGAATATCTTCCAATGTTTGAAATAGGCATTTTGAGCTTGCATTTCAGAGAAACAAATGTGATTTCACGCTTTTTGAGCTAACAGGCACTGCTGTTTTTCCTTTGGCACCACGTTTCACTCATGGCGCTTCTGGCACATCACGTTTGCACTGGTGGGTGGCAGGTCAGGCGACCATTTTGGTGTGCGCAAAACTGCGTGGGTTTCCTGTATTCTGGCACAAATGTGGCTTTTTCGCTCATCTTGGATTTTCTAAGCCCACAGCACCAAATGTTGTAGCATAATAATTCAAACATGGGTCAAGACACCTGACAGTAGTCATGGCACTAATAGCGCCATGACTACATCCAACCTCGTAATGAAGCACCATGTCTTGTCTCATGAGTGGCTAAACCTTCTGTAAACATAGCTAATGTCCTATGATCTACCTGTGTGCTGGAACTACAAAGGGAATGCATGAAAAAGGCAATTCTATTCTTGGTTTTCTGCAGGTTAAGGGAAGCACAGGATGTTAAAGATATCATTATGGTAAGGGTTTCGGGGCATTACCCCCCTGCAACAAGATGGCTGTAAATCTGTCTCCTCTTAGATGCCATCGATATAGAAGATGGCATGTCTGTCTTTCATCAAACAAGAAGGCCATAGTGCACTCAATTTGCAATAGACAGCCACTGTCTGGAGTTCCTTTTTCTGTTTATGACCATCTTGAGGGTTTTCTGGGGACTGGGACACAGACACATTTGAGAACAGAACAAAACGTGCACGAAGCCCCACAGGAAAGTTCTGTTTGCTCAAGAACACAGGTCCTTTATTCAATAACTGTATGACTTTGGGAGCCATGAAAAAGTACATGTCAATACCGTGGATAAAGGACACATATTGGGTGCCAATATGAAAGGTAATGTATTATATACATTACCTGCTCTAGTACACATTTATGTCAGGTATTAGGAACTATGATATGAAGAAAGTATACACAAAAACTGCAGTATATGAGATTTGAGACACATATTATCAAGATAAAATGATGGCACACAGGCATTCCTTGGTGCAGTACAGCACCCCTTATTCCCCAAATGCTCTCCCATGACTTCACCCAAATGTTTGATGATGGCCATAATTAGATACAAATGTGGCTGCCATTGTAGCGCTTCAAAGACCAGTAAATATTCTGTGGTTGCTGTACCTTCACTATTTGATCACCATAAAAGAAAGGGCTTTCTATAAATCCCTGCCCTGTCACGGATACTTGCCTTTGATTGCCCACAGTTTGGACAGCTACTCCTGCCCCAAAATAAGAACACAATTGATGCCAGAGACCCCCAGAAATCTGCCCCCTAAGTTGCCTAAAGTAGGTGATGAAGACCCCTGACCAATGATGAAGACCTATAGTGGGGAAAGCAAGAGGGCCAGGTACTTCCCAAACTAGAGGATGGTGGACCCAGGGATGATATAGAGAGGGTCTCCTGGCTACCTCCGTTTAGCAAAGTACACAGGGCTGTGGACAGTCCCATGAGCAGCAACAACCACACCACTCTCTTAGGATATGCCCAAAACACTGCAGTGGCTCAAGCAAGGTCCACTACCCCACTCTATTCAGAGCACATCTTGTAATAGTACCAATGAATATAGAAAACCATCACAGGATTCTATCCCCTTAAGACCTTTAGACTGACACCATTACCTGTGAACAACGAGCACACAGCATGAAAAATAGGTATCCCATACACAGGCCTTCTCGAGCATGGTCGATATGAAAGGTACTGTGTGTCCTGGCTTGTGAACATGTGCAGACACCTTCCATTTGGAAACAACACTCCTGTATCTCAACAGGCAAGTTTGTGAATGCTTACACACTTCATAGTTAGGAATGATAGCTCCAGTTCCCTGAGAAGATGCAATATAAGTCCTCTGACAGAATTCCAGCATTTCCTCTGTGATACCAGAACGTTTACACAATAGCACATGTTTGCAGGCAAGGACAAACAGTACCATGCAGTCTCTCTCTGTCTCACTAAACTCTCTCCCTTTCTTCTTTAATAGAATGCTCCCCAGAGCTAGCTAACATCAGCCTACAAAGATCTCACTATGTGCCTCATTCTGAGTTGGGCGGTAAGAGTTAATGGTCACCGGTAATGATGCCGGTGCCATTAAACCCTTACCGCCCACTTCCGAGGTCCCTTAGCGGGACCCGCAAAGGACGTGCGGTCTGACCACACGTCCTTTGCGGGTCCCGCTAAGGGACCAGGGCACTAATAACGGGCACGCTATTTGCGGGCCCGTAATTAGCGCCTTCCCCATTCCCTTTGAGCCCTATGGGGGCTCAAATGGGAATGGGGAATGGTCTACAGAATGGGGACTTACCGGGTCCTCCAGGGTCGGAATGACCCGGTAAGTCCCCATTCTGTCAGACCGGACCCGGAATTGGAGGCAGCCATGGTGCTAATAGCACCATGGCTACCTCCAATCTCGGAATTACCCCCTATGTCTCGTTCTCTTTCTCTCTCTCTCTCTCTCTCTCTCTCTCTCTCTCTCTCTCTCATTCACTCTCTCTCTCGCCCTCTCTCTCTTTCTCTTTCATGCTTTAGCTCCCTCCCTCTCTTTCTCTTTCTCTCTCTCCCTTTCCATATCCCTCCCTATCTGTCTCTCTGTTTCTCCTTATGTCTCTCCCCTCAATATCTCTCTATATATCTATATCTATATCTATCTATCTATATATCTATCTATATATATATACAAACAAAACTGTCAGTCCTGTGCAGTCACATAAGAGGCTGCCGTAGCGTAGAAACGCTACAAAATCACCCATGCACACATGGGGTAAAGTTACTCAAGCACAGCTAACAAACTGTTTTTTTAAATATTGTACACAATGCAAGCTGGCTAACCAAATAATCTATTGGTCTGATAAAAACAACGCAGAAGTACATAATGATACCTGCAGGCAGTTGAAAAATCGCCACGCGTTTCACCCGTGATTTCGACTTCCTCAGGCTAATATACAATGTAACATTTTCGTTTGCTCATATAAATAAAGTTGTGGAGTCTTTCACTTCCCCTTCACCCTATGATCATTTGATGGTTTGCGATCAATGGATCTCACTGGTTATTTAGTTCCGCCATCTTAGACTAGTGTCTGGTACCATGGGAAACATATAGAAATCCCATGAGTACCAACCCTTCAGGAACATACATGTTTGAATGCTGTTAAAATAGAGTGAATCGTTAATAAGACTCCATGAATAATAAAAACGTGTTCAGCAATAAAGGGTAAGTGCCCCACAATTGTAATATACATGCAATGGGCCATTGGATAGAGGAATATCTGTTCCAAGATCCATTGTCACCATACTGCCTGCATCAGTATGCTGGGAGGCAAAGACAACGCAGCAGGCCAAAACACATTCTTAATAATAATCTTAGCTAAATCCTAAAGTACTAATGCACTATCAATAGGGAGTGCACAAGTAAAAACATGAAATGGTCATAGTTAAGCAGTAATCAACCAAACCTTCAAATAAAATGTCAAATAAAAATGATAATATCATCGCCATGTAGGCTGATGGGTCCTTAATATAGTGCACTGTAACGAGGGGAAACATATTACTGTCAAGTATGCTAAGTACTCCAGGGCTAGGGGAAAGAGGGGATATTTCTCCTCTGTGAAAGATAGTGAGCTAAAGACTCTGGGTAAGGCTCTTGTAACCGGGACTCATGTCTGGCAGAGAGTCTCCCAGGACCCCCTTTGTTATTTGCATATTTCAAGTAACTTTGGGTCTCACACCAAGTTACTAGGGTAATCCAGACATGGACCCCTTGCTCACTATTCTTAGAGAGGCACAGCTACACCCTACAGATGAGGTTCAACCAGACCGAAACACATGTCTGGGGATGCTGTTGGTACTCTTGTTCAGAGGAGAATTGCCTAGCATTTCGGTGCTGGATTTCCCCAAGGCAGGACAAAGACTGATATGTTTAGGATATTTCTCCTCTGTGAAAGATAGTGAGCTAAAGACTCTGGGTAAGGATCTTGTAACCAGGTCTCATGTCTGGCAGAGAGTTTCCCAGGATCCCACTTGTTATTTGCTAGGTGAAACAGAGCAAGGAATTTTGCAAAAAATGCAAGTGTAAATTAGCAAAAAAGTAGGCTCTATCCATCAATAAAGTCATGTGAACTGTCATGAATGGAATGCCTGCATAAGTATATCTCTTGTTGTAAGTGACTTCAATTCAGCACTCCAACTAAGTCAATGCCTAGTCTGGGATGCCCAATGGAAGCCCTTATTTATATATTTTTATGACAAGTTCATAAATCTCGATGATGAACCCTTATATAATGCCCCTCTCCTAGAATCCCCCTGACCTCACTGAGCCAAGAAGTATGTTTGTTTTGCAAATTAAAAGGTTTATTGGAAAAATGTAACAATATATATATATATATCACTTTTATGAATAAATTAATATTTAATAGCACACTTGAATATAACAGTGATCAACAATGGATAATATTACACTAGCACACTTCTTTAATTAATTAGGATTGGTATAGAAAGTATAAGGTAGCAGAGAATACTTTGTATGGTTTCAATGAAAAGCAATGATGGAAAGAATGCAGCACAGAAATAAACTGATATGGTTTCAACAATAGATAAGATGATCACTTTTTTCTTTATAACAACTCACTCCCCCCCTATGCAATATGAAGAGATGGAAATGAGGGCACACAGGTTTTCGGGAATACAATCAAAAGCAGTTCAGTTCCCCCCTAGCAAGCTTAGAGCAACCGGTATGCTTTTAAACAGTCAAAAATACTTTTACATGTGATTTGCAATGAAGTGAAAAATATGCTAAAAATGATTTTCATTTCCTATAGGAGATTCAGGGTAGGTGACAGCTACTTTGAATCAGTTCAGGTCAACACTAGCAATGATTCAGGAATGATTATCAGGTTGAAAACGAATTTCAGCAGTGCAAGCCAGAGACAGCTATTTTTAACATGTGGTGAAATTGAGCTAGTTTGCAATTCGGTGCACTTTTTCCGAGTGCGTCGATCGCGATTACGGAAGAACTTTAAGGTTCTAGGACATACGGTTCAAAAGATACAGACGTTTTTGTGGAGGCAGATTTTCAGAAATGAAGTAAAGATTCAGAATGACAAATGACACTTTCACAGCTTTGAAATCACAGAATGGACATACGATTTCTATGCAGTTCTGGACAGGTGGAAATGGTTTGAATTAGATAATTTTAAACTAAGAGATTGGTTCTGCACAGTTCTGGCTGGATACTCACTCCTAATTTTGGACCGGAATGGGCCGCCACTGGTTCTGCTCACGGCGTGGCCTCTGGTCTGGGTCTGGCACTGCACAGCTGTCTTGTCTGGTCTGGTCTGCTATCGGCACTGCACAGCGGTCTGGTCTGGTCTTGGCACAGCAGTCTGGTCTGGGTCTCTGGTTCCGGCAAAAGTTCTTGGCAAAGAAGCAGAAACAGCACAGCGCGGCTGTTTTATTCTGATGTGCCCCTTGGAAGTCTGGGGTAAAATCAGTTTGCAAGATTGGAAAGGGCAGCTGAGAAGAGTTCAGCTTGCATTAGGCCCTCTGCTTCAAAGTTCTGGAATCTGGAGTCTGGTTTTCTTGTGCAGAGCGTCCCTCCAATGTTCAGGTGATGAGTGAATCTGGAAGTTCTCCCACTAAGGCTTGCCATCCTTATTTATAGCAGAAATTGCATCACCAAAATGGGTGTGTGCGTGGGCATAACTAAGCCTGCCCCTCACAACTTATAATTGGCCAAATTCTCCTCTCTCCCTTGATAGGGGGAAGGAAATGGAGTGTCATCGTGATGAGGAATGTTTATGGGTCAGAGAATCCTCCCCTTGTCACTTTGCACACAAATCTATTTTTGATTCAAATGCATATTTATCTATGTACAATTTTTCTAATATGATATGTCCAGTTAACATATTTTCTGTAGCTCCAAACCATCCGATCCCTGTCTTTGTAAGATGTTGTGTTCACTTCTGACAGAATTCTGCCCTTTTCATCCAGAACACAATATCTACATTTTTCCAAAATTTACACAAATGTGCGCAAGGAATATGGGCAGATGATGAAGTGTCAGATTTTTAACATGCAGACATTTGGAGTAATACCCTATTTTCCGCTGCTACCCCCCAGAACATACCACAGAGTCCTAACACCTCTTAAAATGTGCACAGAAAAATCACAGGAATAATGATATTATTTATATAATTTTGACAATTTCGTACTATGGATTATCCATCTTTTTAAAATTATGCTCTGGTCCAGATGGGTGTGGTTAAGTCCCAAAGCACATGGGGGAATTTCTGGTTTGTCCACTTCCTCCAAGCTCAGCTGGCTCACAGAGGCAGTGCCCCTCCCAGTTCCTTCCAAGAGGAAACCATTTACGACCTCCTGATTTAGCAATTGCTTTGAACCAAGGGAAGTTCATCGTTCTGTTTCCCTGCAGTCCCAGGTAACACTGCCCTGATTCAATCAGAGAGGTGTAATCTCCTTTTGGTGGGGGCAGCAGAAGGCAGGCCAGGCCTGTGAATGCAGTTGCTGGGCAAGTTTCAACTCCTGTCGGGGGTAGTTGCCGGGCAGAATTCAATAACTTTAAGCCAGGCTTCAGCCAAAGGTCACTTTTTTTCCAATTTTTCTTCATTCAAATCAAACTTACAATTTTTACACATGCAGCTAGAACGCTGATTCTAAGTTCAAAACTAAGACATTTAAACAGTTGCAACCTATGTGACACTCAAAAGTAGGTCACTCATTTATTTTAAACATTTCAATTTTAGTGGCTTTAAATCCAATTTCACTTGAGCTGCTGACATCCATAGCTCAGCCAGTTTTGTTATGAACATTATTTTAGGGTCTTAATCTTTCCAGATTTTGTATGCACACAAGACTTCATTCTACCAGACGTCTGCTGGTGTTCAGTAAGATTTTTTAATATCTTGCAATGTTTGAAATAGGCATTTTGACCTTGCATTCAGAGAAACAAAGGTGATTTCAAAGCGCTTTTTGAGCTAACAGGCACTGCTGTTTTTCCTTTGGCACCACGTTTCACTCATGGCGCTTCTGGCCCATCATGCTCGCACTAGTGGGTGGCAGGTCAGGCGACCATTTTGGTGTGCCCAAAAACTGCACGGTTTTCCTGGATTCTGGCGCAAATGTGGGCTTTCGGCCATCTTGGATTTTCTAAGCCCACAGCACCAACGGTTGCATCATAATAACTCGAACATGAGTCAATACACCTGACAAGCCCCCCCGCCCGACTGCGCTTTGATTTCGAGTCGAGGGGGAGTCAGGTGCAAAGGATGTTTTGAGCCACGCGAAAAGGGTCATCTGCTTCTTCTCCTCTGTGCTGGATCATCTGGTTCTCCCAACCGGTTCTGACTGGGAGTATTGGGCGGTACTCCGGGCCCCTCGGATATTTTCTCCCGGTCCCTGGGCCATCCTCCTTGGGCAGTCCCAATGGTTTATCTCTCTCTCTCTTCTCACCTAGGATGACAAAGCAAAAGAGGCACAACATATTCGTAGACATTTCCCCACCACTATTAATGTGGTGGGGTGAACATATACATTTTATCAATCAGTATTTTAGAGACTATATGTGGGATATTTTAGGGTTGGAAATGTATTAATCTGGAGCGGCCCCCTCTGGGATTGCAGAGGGGGCCGCTCCAGATTAATACATTTGCAGAGGACTCCAGATTAATACTCTTCCAGTTGCTGCAGAGGGTGCCTGGGATGGCAACACTTTAGCTGATTTATATGGACCCACTTGTCTTCCCCTTCTGCCAAACTGCCTTTGGGCATGCGGATCGTGTAGGTTACTGATGAGATCTTGTCTACAATTTCAAAAGGTCCCTTCCATGTAGGCATACATTTCCGCTGTTTGGCCTGGTTCCTTTGGAAATTGTATAGATAGACCCGGTCTCCCACAGTGTATTCTTTCCTAGTAGTCTTCAAATCATAGTGAGTCTTCATGCTATCGGCTGATCTTTCTAGGTTTCGCTGAGCATAGGCAAAAGCATGTTGAAGGTGTTTCCTTAAATTTTCAACATACTCATGAGTTGTGGAGGCATTGATCAATGTTTGCTCTTGGGTCCTGTAAAGCAAATGCTCGGGAAGCACCATCCTGCGTCCAGTCATCAGCTCAAACAGTGACATTTTAGTTGTAGATGAAGGGGTAGATCTGATGGCCATTAGGACAAGAGGTAATCGGATATCCCAACTTGGCCCAGAATCTGCCACAAACTTTTTAAAGATGCTCACAATGGTTCGGTTGTAACGTTCTACTGAACCAGAAGAGGCTGGCCGGTAAGCAATATGTAGCTTCCTTTTAATCCCCAGTATCTCCCACATCTTTGTCATTACTTCGCTGGTGAAATGGCTACCTCTGTCTGACTCAATCCTTTGGGGTAGACCAAAACGGGAAAATATGTGGTTGATCATCAGGGCAGCTGCTGTTTCTACCTTGCAGTTTGGGGCCGGGAGACATTCCACCCATTTAGTAAATAAGCATGTCACCATCAACATGTACTTATTTCCCCTAGAAGAGCGAATCATGGGGCCTATGAAGTCGACTTGCAAATCTGACCATGGCAGTGTCATCCCCCTCTTTTGGAGAGGCGCACGATGTGTGAGGTATGTTGGCTGAAATTGTGCACACACAAGACACCCCTTCAAGTATTGGTCGAGGTCCTGCCCCATGTGTGACCAGTATGCAACCTCTCTTAAGATCTCAAGTGTTGTATGAAACCCCCTATGACCGGCGGTGGCCGCATCATGGGCATGACTTAACATCAGGCTTCGGAACGAGGTAGGGACCACCCACTGATCATGGCCAGCTTGGGATTTCCTTACCAGCAAACCATCTTGGATTCGGAACATTTTTGGACATTTCATCAACACTCTGAGGTCCTCTTTCCCAATGTAATCGGTATCCGTCAGGGGAAAGTTCTCAGGGTCCTCAATGTGTTGGTAAAACTTACCAATTATTGGATCTCCCTTCTGAGCCGTAATCAAATCAGCATCTGGGGTCTCCTTACTCCATTGTGCAGTTGCAAGATTATTGTGAGCGTTTGTCTGGGACCTAGTGATAGCAGTGACCTGGATTTCCCCTAACAGGGACTCAATCTCTATTAGATTCCATTGGATGGCCCCGGTTTTGGCCAGCTGATCAGCTAAGTCATTTCCAGTTTTGTCTGGTCACTCTACTTTGGAATGACCCTTGATCTTTTTCCAGTAGATGGTCATCCCGTTCGAGGTGACCAGATCATCAATGTTTTGGATTAACTTCCCACGTTTCAAGGGTTTGTTATTAGCACATAACATGCCTCTGGTTTTCCAGTTAACCATGTGCTCCACGAACCCGTTCCGTACATAATCCGAATCAGTGATTATGAGCAGTTTGTGGAGTTGATGTTTGACAGCAGTGAGGATGGCTTGATGCACAGCCATCAACTCTGCCACCTGACTACTTCGGGGACCAATCGTGTAACTAGCAGAGGGTTCTGGGGACTCATTCACCCATGCATTCCCTATGCAGGCCACAAGTTCTTTTTCCCCGTTGTTGTCAACATGGTAAGAGCATCCGTCCACATAGACAGTGGGCATTCCCTCACACTTGTCTTCTTCAAAGACTTTGTGTGGGGAATTAAGGTATGCCTACATGTTGTCTTTGATTTTTAGACTTTCGTCCTCGAGACAGTTTTCTCTGGCACAATCATGCAAGTCAGCCACACCTTGCGCGAGGGGACTCTTCTTGTTTAGGCCATATCTGACCTCCACAGGAAAGCCTTGCATTGACAGAATCCAGGAAGTAATTTGGGAATTACTCACATTTCCGGCCCAGATCCTGTAACTTTGGAGATATTGCAGAGGCTGGTGTGGAGTCCCCATTATGATGTGTTTCCCCTGGATGAACGGGCGGTAATTCTTCAATGCCCACACCGTTGCCAGGAGTGCCTTCTCACAATCGTTGAATTTTTCCTCCACAGAGGATAAAGTTTTGCTCACATAGGAGATTACTTTATTGACCTTGTCATGCTTTTGATATAATACTGCAGTCAAGCATGTATTAGAGAACCCTGTCTCCAAGAAAAACTCCTTGTTTCTGACAGGGTAAGCTAGGCAAGGCGCTTGTGAGAGGCTTCTTTTTAGCTGTCTTACTGCCTCAGATTGTTCTGGACCCCATTCCCACTTGACCCCCCCCTTCAAGAGATGAATAAGGGGTCTGGGGATCTCTGTGTAGCCCTCAATGAACTTTCGGCTGTAATTAGTCAGTCCAAGGAGGCTCCTTAGTTCCCGCAGAGTTGTGGGGTCTTTCAGTTTCTGAAGTGCTTCCACTTTCTTTTCCTGGGGACAGAGACCCTGAGGAGTAATCTCATGCCCCAAGAAATTAACACAGGTTCTACACCACTGTGCTTTCTGAAAGGAAAGTTTTGCTCCGGCGGCCCTCAACTGTGTCAGAACATAACGGATCTCCGCTATGTGTTCCTCCACAGATGAACTTTTGATGAGGGCATCATCTACATAAGCCAGGTTACCCCTCGCACCAAGGTCGGGCATGGCCTTGTGTAGGAAAATCTTGAATTCATTGCCGCAGTTGCGGTATCCGAAGGGAGTCCAGGTCCATGTGTACTACTGGCCCCCAAAGGTAAAAGCCAGTTTTTATTGGTCCTCCCTACTGACAGGCACGGTCCAGTATCCATTGGCCCGGTTTATTGCAGTGAATACCTGTGACCCCTAGATCTGGGCCAGCCCTTGGTCAATGTAGGGAAGAGGCCATCGGGAAGTATGGACCCGTTTATTGAGCTCCCTAAGGTCGGCACAGAGTCTCAACTGACCGTTTGGCTTCAATATTCCCAGCACCGGATTATTGAAGGTGCTGTGAACTGGACGGATTATCCCCTAGGACTCAAGGTTCTTAATTATTTCAGTAAGGGACTCCATGGATGCGAGAGGCAAGCGATATTGCTTCACAAACACTGGAGTCATGCCAGTGTCCGTGGGAATTGTTGTTGTGTGGATGTCGGTGCGACCACAGTCATATGAGTCCACCGCAAAGAGATCTTGGAAATCCAAGAAAACTTGTTTCAACTTTTGCTTCTGCTCCAGAGTCACACAGGCATCAGCTAGGTTGACTCTCTCTTCAACCATCTGCCTGAAACCTGGAAAGACTTCTGGTTTTGCTATCTCAGCGGCTGGGTGGAGAAGTCCCTGGTCAAAGTGCTGATTTGGACTGGAGGCTTCAGGTGGGAAAGGTAGCCCTCATGGACCTGGAAAATCACCTCATCCCCTCTGAAGTCACAAGTCACATCTTCCTTACCATAAGGGCAGGAAGTGTACACCAGGAAGTTCCCCCCATGCCGGGTAAAGATCCTGTCTGGTGTTGTGTTGTCATCACTGTCACTGTCAAAACAGTCCTTGGGGATTGGTCCTAACAGTTCATTTCCTAATTCAATGGAAAAATGTCGGTCATCAACCGCCATTCCAATAATGGTGCCTGCGGCTAGAGTAATACTCTTTAAGTCGCTGTTATCGAATTCTATTTGAATGGTGTCATGTTCTAGATTGACTAACGGTGTTGGGTTTATCCCCAGCCCTTGCTGTTGGAGAGAAGCATTTAGATGAATATAAGTATCAGGGTTTTTTAATTTTTGTCCTCTTTTAACTTTCACTTCCAGGGAGAATTGTCAGGTACTTTCTGGGATGGTGACTTCCTCTCCAATCTGAAGTTCAACTGCATAAGGCAGCAGTTGAGCTGACCTAAATGCTTTTTCTGGATCATCAAAGCCCATTGGATTATCCTCTAATCGGGACCAAGCTTTGAAGTTTATTAGGTCCAAACTAATGGCAAAGCGATTGAGAATGTCACTGCCTAAGTAAAAGGCGGCAGTGTTGTCTCACATGACCCAACAATTATGGACTATGCTCTTGCTGCCAATGGAGATTTTGAGCATAAACCTGCTTGGCAGGAGATGTTTGGAATTGGGTATTTCCAGATCCATTTCCCATTTGTCTATCAGTTTGAATGTGGGAATGGCTGAATCTTTTGGGAGTTGGCGGAACATGGCTTCGCTGATGAAGCTCTTACCGTTGTTCACATACACTCGGGCGAGAACAGAGTCCTTCCCATCATTGAACTGAACAGGGATTAACAACTGCTCTCCAATTTGCTGAATATCAGCCAGGCTCTGAGCTGATTTCACATCTTTCTGGACTTTTGGAGTGGGAATGTCTGATTGTGGATTAGTAAAGAATTTCAGAGTGTTTCCTTCCAGTGTGGAATACCACCTTAAACTAGAAGGAAGGTTGATTTTCAGAAATAGAGAGGACCCCCCATCACCAGTCTGTTGTCCTACTGCTATTACTGTCACGTCTGGAATTTGGTTATTCTGGAAGTGAAATTCTACTTGGTCAGATTTTTGTTCAACCATGTGGCCTGTGCCGTTTAAACTAACATGGTTGACACTCTGTTTTAATTTTATTGGTCAGCTAGTCTGGGTCCAGCAGACCTTGTTTACGCAATCTATTAGGGGTGACAACCTTCTCAGTAGGTCATTCCCTAGTAAATATGGGGTGCCCTCTGGAGTCATTACTATGACTGGGTGTTTCACCTTGTGTCGCCCAATTTTAATGTTCAGATCTGCAGTCCCCTCGACGGGAATTTCCTTCCCGTCAAAGTTCTGAAGTTGTCCAGGAAGAGAGGTGAGAGGAATACGGTAATTCTCCCCCCTTCCTGCATTTAGTTCGTCAAAGTCCCTTCTGGACAGAAGGGTAGCTTGGGATCCAGTGCCCACCAGTGCCCAAATTGTACCCTGCCCCTCTACTTGTACCGGGGCATAGTATCTTCCCTCCTTCTCCTCAAGGGGGCACAGATAATGCACATGTTTGGACAACTGGTGGGCCAATTTTCTGGTTTTGGACATGCAAAGAGAAGAGATTTGGGCAGAATTCTGTGGAGAATCTTGGGAATCTGAAAGAAAAAGTTGGCACCCAGCAATGGGAGAAATGTTGGGTTCCCTGGTTCCGGTTCTGGGCCAATCCACCCCCCCTTTTTGGAGGCAGTCACCAGAATGGGTTTGAACCAGGGGATTTTGATTCTGTTGGGTCTGGGATGAGATGATGGGCGGCACTAGCTCAGTCCCCACATCTACCCAGTCTGTCTGTGAATCCCTTGGGACCCATTTTTCCTTGGGAGGAGTTCCACCGTCTCTGAAGGAGAAGATCCTTTTCCCAGGAGCCTCTGAGGATCCCTCTCCCACAAATTGGAAGATCTGGACCTCCTCCTCAAAGTGAGTCTGTTTGGGTCCTTTGTTTCTCCTACCAAGTTTCCCGGGTTATGCGCTTGGCTGGATCCCCCCCTTGGGCTGGAGGAGTCCACACATAACCCAGGAATGGTTGGTTTCCCTTGTAGCAGGGACTTACATAGTCAGGGGAGTGAGGGACCCCATTTGTGGGACTACCTCCTTCACTCCCTGTCTGTGACTGTCCCAAGGGCCTTCTTGGCTTGGAATTATTCTGTGCAGGCACATTTTTAGGCCCCCATCTCCAAATCTAAAACGGGGGCAACCTATACCTATGGCACCTTGGCAGCAGCAGGGGTGCTGGTCGGTTTGGGGCTTTTCTGCGCATTACTTTTATTTTCTCTGGGTTTCTGCACCTCATAGATTCGGGTGTCTGTTCAATGACCCAGTCTAGCGACCTTTTCTCATGAAAATCTCTCACTAGCTGGGTCATGATGTATTTGGGCAAGGCATGGAAAAAAGTGTTAACAAATTCTTTGCTGTCCGTGCGCACCCTTTTGGAAGTCTGCGCAAAGGCACGCTTCAACTCTTGCACAAATTCTTGTGGGGCCTGATCCTCCCCACATTGCAAATTGTAGGCTGCCTTGCGAGCCTCTTGCGGGTTCCGGTGAACAGAAAAATGTTTCAAGATGGCTGCCTTATATGTGGACCATCTTGAATGGTTTTGGTCCTCCAGCCCCACAAAGAAACTGGAGTATTCTGGGGAGAATGTCCATTTGACGTACTGCATGCAGCTACTGCTGTCTTTCAAATGGAAAGTCTCCATAATTTGCTCAAAGAGCTCCAAGTATTCCCCCACAGAATACTTGGCGTTCTTGTGATAAGGCGTGATGACACTCCTTATTGCCTTAATTTGTTTTAATTGCCTTAAGCAAGGCCCTTTTTTGCCTTATTGGCCTTCTTGGTTCGGGTAACCCTGGTCAATTCATCCTCTGACTCAGAAGCACTGCTCCCAGAGGTGCCCATCTTCCAGGTTTTCCCGAATTCTGCGAGCCTGGGAATGGCCGGCACAATGTGGGGACCTAGTCTCTTCTGTCCTGGGATGCGTGAAGGAGTATTCAGATAACTCCTTGCTGCCCGGATTTGATGGGTACCCCCCACTGACCTAACTTGGCAGAGGTTTTCAGAATGCCCTTAGAGGGCCTACTCTCCCGGGGTTCCCCACTAAATTGCGCTGTACTTGGGTTCCGTCCACTCGCCTTTCACAAATAGCTTATGTGAGACGTGCTCCCTGGCTATTTTGATGTCTACTAGTGTCGTCATTCTGGAAATTGACTTACAGAAGTTAGTATTTTATTTTGAAAAACAGACCGTTTCCTTAGAGCATTCCTTTGAGGAGTGCTTTTACAGCGTAACACAGCATGGTGATCCAACAGGATTTATGTATCCTTTCAGTGAGCACACTGTATTAAGCTGCACAAGTGGTAGGTCTAATCCAGGCGTCCCGTTACAAGCCCCCACTTTGTAAATGACTTCAATTCAGCACTCCAACTAAGTCAATGCGTAGCCTGGGATGCCCAATGAAAGCCCTTATTTATATATTTTTATGACAAGTTCATAAATCTGGATGATGAACCCTTATATAACGCTCACCCCCTAGAATCCCCCTGACCTCAGTGAGCCAAGAAGTAGGTTTGTTTTGCAAATTAAAAGGTTTATTGGAAACATTAAACAATATATATATATCACACTTTTATGAATAAATTAATATTTGATAACACACTTATGAATATAACAGTGATCAACAATGGATAATATTACACTAGCACACTTCTTTAATTACTTAGGAGTTGGTATAGAAAGGATAAGGTAGCAGAGAATACTTTGTATAGTTTCAATGAAAAGCAATGATGAAAAGAATGCAGCACAGAAATAAACTGATATGGTTTCAACAATAGATAAGATGATCAATTTTTTCTTTATGACAACTCACTCCCCCCCTATGCAAGATGAAGAAATAGAAATGAGGGCACACAGGTTTTCAGGAATACAATCAAAAGCAGTTCAGTTCCCCCATAGCAAGCTTAGAGCAACCGGTATGCTTTTAAACAGTCAAAAATACTTTTTACATGTGATTTGCAATGAAGTGAAAAATATGCTAAAAATGATTTTCATTTCCTATAGGAGATTCAGGGCAGGTGACAGCTACTTTGAATCAGTTCAGGTCAACACTAACAATGATTCAGGAATGATTATCAGGTTGAAAACGAATTTCAGCAGTGCAAGCAAGAGACAGCTATTTTTAAAATGTGGTGAATTTGAGCTAGTTTGCAATTCGTGGCACCTTTTCCGACTACGTCGATCGCGATTACGGAACAACTGGGTTTGTTGGAAAGCTTAGATTCTTAGCTTTAAAATGAAAGTTAAATCTTGCTTCTAGGACATACTTTACAAAAGATACAGACGTTTTTGTGGAGGTAGATTTTCAGAAATGAAGTAAAGATTCAGAATGACAATTGACACTTTCACAGCTTTGAAATCACAGAATGGACACACGATTTCTATGCAGTTCTGGACAGGTGGAAATGGTTTGAATTAGATAATTTTAAACTAAGAGATTGGTTCTGCACAGTTCTGGCTGGATACTCACTCCTAATTTTGGACCGGAATGGGCTGCCACTAGTTCTGCTCACAGCATGGACTCTGGTCTGGGTCTGGCACTGCACAGCTGTCTGGTCTGGTCTGGTCTGCTATCAGCACTGCACGGCGGTCTGGTCTGGTCTTGGCACAGCGGTCTGGTCTGGGTCTCTGGTTCCAGCAAAAGTTCTTGGCAAAGAAGCAGAAACAGCACAGCCTGGCTGTTTTATTCTGATGTGCCCCTTGGAAGTCTGGGGTAAAATCAGTTTGCAAGATTGGAAGGCCAGCTGAGAAAAGTTCAGCTTGCAGTAGGCCCTCTGCTTCAAAGTCCTGGAATCTGGAGTCTGGTTTTCTTGTGCAGAGCGTCCCGCCAATGTTCAGGTGATTAGTGAATCTGGAAGTTCTCCCACTAAGGCTTGCCATCCTTACTAATAGCAATAATTGCATCACCAAATGGGTGTGTGCGTGGGCATACCTAAGCCTGCCCCTCACAATTTATCATTTGCCAAATTCTACTCTCTCCCTTGATTGGGGAAGGAAATGGAGTGTCATCGTGATGAGGTATGTTTATGGGTCAGAGAATCTTCCACTTGTCACCTTGCACACAAATCTGTTTTTGATTCAAATGCATATTTATCTATGTACAATTTTTCAAATATGATATGTCCTGTTAGCATATTTTCTGTAGCGCCAAACCATCCGATCCCTGTCTTTGTAAGATGGTGTGTCCACTTCTGACAGAATTCTGCCCTTTTCATCCAGAACACAATATCTACATTTTTCCAGAATTTACACAAATGTGCGCAAGGAATATGGGCATCAGATGATGAAGTGTCAGAATTTTAACATACAGACATTTGGAGTAACACCCTATTTTCCGTACTACCCCCCAGAACATACACAGAGTCCTAACACCTCTTAAAATGTGCACAGAAAAATCACAGGAATAGTGATATTATTTAAATAATTTTGACAATTTTGTACTATGAATTATCCATCTTTTTAAAATTATGCTCTGGCCCAGATGGGTGTGGTTAAGTCCCAAAGCACATGGGGGAATTTCTGGTTTGTCCACTTCCTCCAAGCTCAGCTGGCTCACAGAGGCAGTGCCCCTCCCAGTTCCTTCCAAGCGGAAGCCATTTACAACCTCCTGATTTAGCAGTTGCTTTGAGCCAAGGGAAGTTCATTGTTCTGTTTCCCTGCAGTTCCAGGTACCCCTCCCCTGATTCAATCAGAGAGGTGTAATCTACTTTTGGTGGGGGCAGCAGAAGGCATGCCGGGCATGTGAATGAAGTTGCTGGGCAAGTTTCAACTCCTGTCGGGGGTAGTTGCCGGGTAGAATTCAATCCCTTTAAGCCAGGCTTCAGCCAAAGGTCACTTTTGTTCTAATTTTTCTTCATTCAAATCAAACTTACATTTTTTACACATGCAGCTAGAACGCTGATTCTAAGTTCAAAACTATGACATTTAAAAAGTTGCAACCTATGTGACACTCAAAAGTAGGTCACTCATTTATTTTAAACATTTCGATTTTAGTGGCTTTAAATCCAATTTCACTTGAACTGCTGACATCCATAGCTCAGCCAGTTTTGTTATGAACATTATTTTAGGCTCTTAATCTTTCCAGATTTTGTATGCGCACAAAACTTCATTCTACCAGACGTTTGCTGGTTTTCAGTAAGATTATTGAATATCTTACAATGTTTGAAATAGGCATTTTGAGCTTGCATTCAGAGAAACAAAGGTGATCTCAAAGCGCTTTTTGAGCTAACAGGCACTGCTGTTTTTCCTTTGGCACCACAATTCACTGATGGCGCTTCTGGCCCATCACGCTCGCACTGGTGGGTGGCAGGTCAGGCGACCATTTTGGTGTGTGCAAAAACTGTGCGGTTTTCCTGGATTCTGGTGCAAATGTGGGCTTTTCAGCCATCTTGGATTTTCTAAGCCCACAGCACCAAATGTTGCAGCATAATAACTTGAACCTGGGTCAATACACCTGACAATGTCTAGTGCAAATAATGCAAGTGCAGTAATGCAAGAAATAAATAAATAACATGTTTCAAAAAGGAAGATAAAATGCTAATGCATACACAAAAAAATGTCAAATATCCCATAAGTCATAAAGAAAGTTACTAATCGTGCAAGGTTTGTTATTGTAAAAAACTCTAGAATAGATGTTACTAAGTAAAAATACATGTTCAACTTCATAGATGAAAGTGCATAGTGCAAGTACAAATAAGCATGAATGTAAACTGTACTCCTAGTGCGAAATAATAATCCAATAATGAGCTAAAGAATGATAAAAGTAGAAAACCTATGTCTAACTTTCAATTTTACTTCATCAACCCTGTATATATTTTCAGAGAAAAACCTTTTGTTGCAGGGACGTTAAGGTTAGCAATACATTGTAACAAAACCTTAGAAATTCAGGGAAAACAATGTTAGTTGCAGGCGTGCTAAGGTGAAAATGTAATGCAACAAAACCTCTGAAAATCAGCAGGCAATTCATGCATAGCCACCGTAACTTCGTGCCCCCTGAAGATAATTACAGAAAGTTTATTTCCCATAGAAGTTGATGAATGTATGCCATTTCAACAGTAACAAGATGACATGCTTCAGCTGTACATGTATGGCACTAATGTTGAGGTCACTTGTGCCTCAGCTGTAGATCCGGACACCAATAATGTTGCTGCACAATCTCAACGCTCCAACTCAAAGTAGCTGGAACTGATTTACAGGATTCATGTTCTTCGGTTACCACAGAGAACTGTGATATTTCTGCTTATTGAAATGGTAGCTGTTGTTGAAGTGGGTGCACTTTGCCACTTGGACAGCAGAGGGCAGCCTAACACTAAGAAATTGCATCAGTTGAGTACGGAAACATACGTAGCAGTTTTATATATATAGATTACATATTTATATTTTCAATGTCTTCTTTTACCAATATCACAAATGAAAGCTTCACAAGTACTGACATCATGCATGTGCAGCTGTTTAATGTTTTGTACAATGTTCTCATTGTTATTAAATATACTGAAATCACATATGTACCAAGGTAGGGGCCCTATAAATATTTTAACATACCTAATGGCTGATCTTATATCTGATGCCGTCAGTGATGTAATCAGTGATCTCATATATGATGTAATTAGTGATGTCCCCAGTGGAGTCATCAGTGATGTCATCAGTGATGTAATCTGTGACACCATCATTGTGGTGATATGCTGCGCAGCAGGGGACACAAAGTTACGGTGGCTTTCCCTGAATTGTCTGCTGAAATTCAGGGGATTTGTTGCATTCAATTTTCACCTTACCGCCCCTGCAACTAATGTTTTTTCCCTGAATTTCTAATTTGTGTTACAATGTATTGCACACCTTAACATCCCTGCAACTAAAGGTTTTCCCTGAATTTCAAAGTTTTTGTTATAATGTAGCAGTCACCTTAATGTCTCAGCAATTCAAGTTTTTTCTTTGAATTTCTAAGACTTTGTTACAAAGTGTTGCTCACCTTAAGGTCCCTGCAACTACATTGTTTCAATGAATTTCAAGGGGTTTCTTGCCCATTGTATTTTTTAAAACACTCGCTTTGACTTGTGGGCAGGGCCTTCAGTCGTGTACATTGTAAATGTTCCCCCTATATGTTTCTTTTGGACCCACTAGGTTGCAACGGCCTTCCACTGTGACCACTATACATGTCTTGCGGGCCCACTAGCCAGGGACTTTGGCCTGTAGTATAATGTATTGTGTCTTGGAGTACAGCGCCACTGAATTTGATAACATTATCGCCAGCAATAATGTGGTACACATATAGCTAGCCCTATGTTGCTAGCAAAACACATGGGTATGCAAATGGAGACAGGCTGCAGATTTAAAAGTTCACCCGAATATATTTTTTTCTCTTTTTCTCTTACTTGAAATGCCTCATTCACAGGAGACTACATTAGCTGTCTAATTGACTGACTTAATTAACAAATACTAATACTAATACTAACTCGATAACGTTATAATGTAATCTCTATGTGGAAAAGTGGTAGAAAGACATGCTCTTTAATTCATTTTAAACGTGCATTTTTTTCTCTCTCTCTGTTCACTGTGTTAGCTGGAAGCAAAATCTGCATGCCAGGAAATGAGTTTAGATACAATTTCTTACTGTAAAAATTAAGCTATTGTGGAAGAAAGGAGGATACGGTATTTTGAATTTGATTGGTGCAGAGTGTCTGCAGTGATTCCACGTAAGCATGGGGGATGCAACAGAGTTCTGCTGGACAAAGTCTGACAGAACTAAACTCAGATCGCTTTGGCTGAGTTGCTGAGACGGAGGATCTGAGACTGGGCTGTGAGGCAGGTCCAGTCTCACTTGGTACTTGCTTGAGAACTGCAGATTACTGCATGTTCTCGCTGTGCACTCCAAACTTTCAAGATTACAAAGACAACCCTGGGCCCATTCTTCGGAGGCGAGCGGAGAGAGGTCGCGTGTGAGAGAACTAAAGATAGATGGTAAATATCCACGTGAACTGAGGTTATTGTGAGTGGTACGGATGACCTTCTATAAATATCAGGCAGGGAGAATAGCAATTGCCACATTATAATGTTGCAAAGTGAATGCCATGCTGTCGCTGTATTTTTCTCTTCTACTTGTTACAGATGATGCAAAGTGAATTTCGTTCTGTTGCCGTATATTAGTTCTTCTGTTTGTTTCAGAGAATACTGTAACACAAAAGGGTAAGATGTTGTTTGGAGATGCAACTGTTTATAATACAAGTATAATGTACACAAACCGTGTAGAGTGTTTTTGCTTTTGTCTTTTTCTTTGGTGCATCTAGAATAATATTTCAGGAGATGGGGAATATTTTTAGGTAATACATGTGTCATGTTTCAACATACAGATGGAGTAATATTATTAGCAATGAAAAATAGCTGTGTGCGTGTTTCCACTCAGTGTGGTGTCTGAGTGGAATCTAATACAATAGATATTGCTGGGTGTACATGAATCAGCAAAGAGGCCTATGGAAACATAGTTCACTAATGTATATAAATTAATGATAATACCACAGGTTATTGAGAATGCTATATATATGAAGCTGTGGTGTTTCTTAATGTAAGTCCGAGGCCTCTATAGATCACAAAAACAGTCTAAGAAAAAAGAAAAAGAAGAGTTTGTGTATATTGGGGCCACAAATAAAACAGAAAAATTATGCTCACCAAAATACCACCAACAATAATGTATACCACTAACTGATCCTATATAATGTAATAAAGAATGGTTCCTGAAAGGAAATAAGGCCAAACCCAATCTAAATGCAAGGAGTATCCACCGCCAAATTACCATTATTTTTGGCGGCAAGAAAATACCGCCAGGCCCCAAATTTACACAAAATATCCAACATATTTATGGTGCGTTACAGGCCGGGAAACTGATCATAGAGCACCTGCTGGGCGTGGCAAGGGTGTTTCACACTACCATTTGTACATTAGACGGAACCCATTTCATAATAGCAGTGTGTCACTAAAAACGAATTTCAGAATGTCTCAAATGGAAGCCACATTCTCAGAACTAGTGCAAATTTGGAGGTAAAGTTATATGCACATGGGACATTGTCATCGAACAGTGCCACAGAATGGCACGACCGCATTTATGGTGAAGTGCAGAAAGAACCACTAGACAACATTTTTGCAGAAGGCAGCATAATTCAGGTCTGCCTTCTGAGATTATTAAATGCAGCTGATAAACATGCAGAGAAGGTTGTCGGATACGGCTATGCGCCAAGACATGGATTATTTTGAATAGGTCCCTGCGAATGCAAGAAAGTAATACTAAGCTGGTTAACAGGTTAAAAGCCGACCTAGATGGGGCAAGTAAAAAGGAAGAAATGTTACGAGCAGAATTAGAAGGGTATAAAAAAGACATGCAGTTAAAATGCAGAGATTTTGATATGCAATTGTCCAAAAGCAAGAAACAGTTTGAGGAAGGTGAACAAGAATTGGTACATTTAAAGCATTGGTGGACCACATTAGACAAGATAAAGATGAGATTGTTTCAGAAATACAGATTTTACAAAAAGAACATTATGAAAAAGAAAGTGATCTCCAATATGCAGAACAGGAAATGGTTAAAATGTTTCAAGAAAGAGACAAGAGAAACAAAGAATTCAATGAATGCCAAATGCAGATGTGCGACATGCAGGAGGTAATTAATAAAATGAGTGATGAAAACAACTATTTGCAAAATGAGGCAGATAGGCTCCTTAAAATGTGTAAGGATTTGGAACAGCAAATATGCATTTCCAGGTCCCAGGATAGACGGCAGGGCACCACATTCAATGGAGTTGAGGTGAATTCTATTTCTAGCCAAAGAGCTAGTGCCCCAGTGATTGGGCCGGTGACTGAACTTGGTTGCAGCGCCCTTGGGGGATTTGATACACCCATTGGGGGCCGCCACCAATCCCATACACCTGGAACCAGGGTTGAATCACCAAGTAATGCAATTCCATGCATTACAACAAGTAGCCCCATAAAAATAATGAAATCCATCAAAGCCCTGATCAAACCATTTAAAAAGGAGGGGAATGCTGCATAGAGGATCACTTAGAAGCGGCCCATGACATATTTAAAGCCCTCCAGATACCTAAGAAACAATACAGACAGTATTGTCATTTAACTCTAGATGCTCCCACAGCCAGTATCATATGGGGATTGAATGAACAGCAGAATAAGATATGGGCAGAGTTTGAAAAAGAGATTAGGCGTCATTTCTCTCCTTTCCAGTCATTGCAGGAGGCAAAGAAAGTTGCTTACACAATCACTGCTGGGCCTCATACATCCCCTCACCAGTTTTTACAAGACTTAAAAAGAGCATTTTCTCGCTTTGATGTATCTTTTGACCCCAATTCTAATGAATTTAAAACTGCCTACTTCTATGGGCTACAGAAAGGCATCATATCACAGTTGGTCCGTGAATTTGATTGTGACAAGTCCCTTGAGAGGAGTGTACACCAAAGCACAAAACTATATGAAGTACTCTATTGTCAGGGTAGAGAAAGTGATACAATGAAAGACACTAGACCAAACGTTAAAGAACCCTCAGCAACAATGATGGAAATCAGGTCAGCCAAAATCTCCCTTGAGTCTGCTCAAAGACCAGGTAAAAATAATTTGACACATGAATGAAGGCGTAATCAACAAAGGTTGTCACTTCCTGCATCAATGTTTCAATCATATGATCCTAGTAATAGGGAGAGCTACATCAGCCCTAGGTACTTAGGAGATAGGCCCCGGACAGGCTATCGGCCTGATATGTAAGCATTACCAATAACCAGAGACAAAATCAGGATGAAAGAATAATGGTCCCTACCAGACATTGGGAACACAGAGCAGATTTGATCCCAACACCATGATATATGGTAATCAGGATAGACCCCAATATGTGGATCGATTTTCTGATAATGGGAATCAACATAGGAGTCAGTACCCACAACATGAGAGACAGGACATGAGGTAGAATATGAATTATGCTCTACGTCAGTACAATGATTCCCCACCAGATGAGTACAACCAAAGGATGGGTGCACCCCGCTCCCATCCACATATGAATCAAGAGTTCAGGAACAATCCCAACAGAAATAATTCCCCTGAGAGGTATCAGAATAGATCCAATCAGGGGGAAAACAACCAATATTGATCTAGGCCACAGAGAGAGGATTCTAGAGAGATGGAAAGATTCCAGTGTCTCGATGCCCAAGTGAAAATGTTAGCTGAACAAATAGGAAAGGTCTGTACAGCACAAAAACAGTCATCAAAGGAGGGGGCAGAAGGCCATAGCAATGACCATGGGTTTCTGAAAAGTGACTAAGTACTTATGATACCTGCAGTGCCAAGAAAACAGATGGCTCTGATGTGATTTTCCATAATCACTCTGAGATGTATAAGAATTAAAAAATAAAGATACCGGTAACTGAACATGTGACAGAAAGTGCAAATACCCTAGAGCTAAATCAAACATTGGAGGTTTGTACAAATGAAAAAGGAAAACCTGAAATTCCAAAAGAACAAAGAGACAGATTTGAGAAAAATTACTCATGCATGGGGAATTCCAGTGAACAGGGAGTAAGTAGGGATGCTATAACTCCTTCCCTGGGCAATCAGAACAATAACCAAACACAGGCAAAAAAAGAAATACCCAAAAGAAGGGTACAGGTCAATCACCTGAAGAATTGTTTGAGCCACATATTTTTGAAGAAGTTAAAAGGACTAGTACCATACTAAATAATCACAAATGCACAAAGTTAGACAATGATAAATTGCCAAGTGATATTGTTACACATGTTCAGTTGGAGGATTGTAATGTGACCTCTGATGATACCTGGATGGATGGGTGAACAGTGGCAACACTCCAAAAAACCTCTCAACATGGAGAAATGATAAAGTCTCTCACACAGAAATGGGCAAAAAGGAGGGAAAAATGTCTTTCCATTTACCAATGTGGTTAGCCAAAAGTGTAAAAGGCCTGAGAAAGGTGAGCCCTGAAATCAGTAAGAATTCACACTTCTTATGTGTGTTAGAGGAAGTTGAAGACAGGTATTATGCTCCCATCACTGTAGAAGAAAAATGCAATACATTTGCAATGATTGACATTGGCGCACAGGCCACAATTATGTCAAAAGAATTGGTTAAGAGTATCAATGAAGGGAGATCCCCACAGAATCAGATCACAGTGAAGGAAAATCAAGGTCCAGTGCATAATTTTAACGGGGAGAAGGTGCCTATTATAGGTGTCACTGAGGATGACATAAAGATAGGAAAACATAGGATGAAACAAGAGGTATTGATCACATCTATTTGTGGAATTCAATTTCTGATGGGTACAGATTGCCTGAAAAGATTGTCCCCACTCATAGATGGGGTGAATGGAGTACTGTGGTCCTTAACCAAAAAACCATTGAGACCTAAGAAACTAAAATCACAAAACAGCAATATAAATGAATGTCACACCGTTGCCAAAACAAATGATGCAGTGGAGGTATATCTCTAGAATGGCTGTATACCTAGCGTCACTGTTATTTTGATGTGTCAAGATAAAATGCAGAGTGAAGATGAGAAACAACCTCTACAAATATATTTAGACCCAAGGAAAAAATGGCAAACTGCCATAGATGAGCACACATTACGTTTGTATTTAAAAGAGAAGACATGCAAACAGAATACTGCTCCTAAAACAGATACAGAAAAACATATCACTACTCTTGCTGAAATACACATGGAAGATGAGCAACCATGGGTTCACATTGGTACTATTCTAAAACAATAAACGCCACTTTAGCGCTTGAACAGGAAAGGAGCTTCATTAATAAGAAATTGTTGCAAAAAATAATGGAGAGGGAGGAGATCCCAACATTTAGAATTAAAAACCAATATGTCTCTGGTTTAGACAGTCCAGACTTTGAAAAACCGAATTGCAGGCAGATGCATGCTGAAGATTAGTATTCGACAAAAAAATTATTCACCATAATGTTTGGATAGTGAGTGGGACACAACATGACTTTTACATGGGCAATGATATCATGCACAGAATGTGTATGGTGTTAGATCTCCTTAATCAAAAAATATGGTCACGCCTAGGTGGGATGGCACCTGAATTTGAAAATAAAAGAAGGGCTTATCATTGCGCACAGCTGGTCCCATATGCAATTGAATTACAGCTGAGGAAGGATACTATTATCCCTGCATTCACCAAGCAGTTTGCAATAACGCTAAAGTGCAAACATGGACAACAGATGAGGATCCGGATGCATTTGTGTGTTTGAATGAATCCATAAAACAGCAAGGCCTGCATTATAAATATATTCCATTGATAGATGTTGGTGAAGGGTCTGTAAAAATTATGGTGAATAAAAAAGGGTGTCAAGATATTCATTTAGAGGAACATTCCTCATTAGGAATGGCCATACAAAAATCACATTATACTGCAGATCTAAATAATATGGTGATTGCAAATATCCCTAAAGAGTATGTGGATGCCAGGGGTGAGTTGCCAGAACACCTGGAATCTCAGCCCATAGCAATATTTAAAAATCATTCTGTGTACCCTTATGATTCAAATGAGACAGTATGCTGTCATCAAGAGGATTGTATAACATTTAACTTAAATGAAAATGAAACAGAAAATCAGCCCATCGAAGACGAAGCTGATATACCAAAATATTTAAAAGTGGCATAATTACAGAGAGACACATCCACACAGTTAGAAGAAAGCACAGAGATTCCTCCACTGGAAGTTTTCCCAAAATTTTCAAAAATGGTAGAGAAGCAGATTTTATCAGCGGATGCATGCGACAGCGATGAGGATAGAAATGAATTGAGGAGAATATTTATGGAGTTTAAAGATGTCTTTGCTAAAGATGCATATGATTGCGGTCTAACTAATTTACATGTGGCCAGGCTACCGGAAGGGTGTAGTAGAAGCCCAGTATTTGTGCGCCAGTATCGATTACCACTGGCATGTTTAGAGTCATTGGCAGAGATAATTAAAAATTTGGAGTCTCTGGGGAATTATCAGGCCTATTCATAGCACATCCAACACACCTATTTTAGGTGTGTTAAAGCCAAATGGTCAATGGTGGCTATGTGCAGATTTGAGGGAATTAAATAAAAGAGTACCAGTATCCAGGTGGCCACTGCCATTCATTGATCAAGGCCTGACTCAGGTGCATGGCTCAAAGGTGTTTACCACGCTAGATCTCACCTCTGGATATTGGTGCGTGCCATTGGCAGAGGAGATTCAGAATTTATTTTCATTTTCATTTGATAAGACTCAATACGTATGGGTTAGAGTTCCATTCGGGTATGTCAATAGTGGGAGTGAATTTGGAATTTTTTTGAGAAAGGCCATGCCTGATGCAGCGGAAAGAGATACCATAGTTTATGTGGATGATGTATTGATAAAAAATGAAAGCTTGAAAAACCATTTTGATGAAATAAGACATGTTCTTGGCCAATTGCAGAAAGCAGGCGCCAAAGTATCTTTACAAAAAGCACAATGGTGCAAGAAAAAAGTGAATTTTCTAGGCCATGAAGTGACTGAACGTGGACTAAACCCACAAAAGAAGAAAGTAGAGGCCATACAAAAACTAAAAGACCCTAAAAGTGTGAAAGGGGTAACATTTTTATTAGGAATGATGGGCTATAACAGGAAGTTCATTGAAAATTATGCTGAAATTACTCAACCATTGACTAAACTGTTAAAGCTAATACACCCTGGAAATGGGAAAAAGAGCACTCTGAGGCAGTGGCTAAATTAAAGGGATGTCTTGTAAAGGCACCATGTTTAGCATACCCCATAACGGATAGGGATTTCTTTAGAGAAATAGGTTTCTGTGAACATTGTATGTCAGCAGTGTTATCACAAAAACATGATTTGAATCACAAAAGCATTGCCTATGCAAGAAAGGCGTTTTCCCAAGTTGAAATTAAATTCAATGAATGTGAAAAGGTCCTTTTGACCACAACATTTCCGCCCAATTGTTCAGGGAGAAAAGGTTATTATTGAGACAAATCATCAACCTTTGCAATTTTTAGAGAGTAAAAGAATTAGGCCAGGTAACCTAGCACAGTCCAGAATCACTTCATGGACACTGGAGTTACAGGGTTTTCCTTTAGAAGTGAGATATGGCCAGAATAAAAAGAGCCCAGTTGCTCAAGGTTTGGCAGATCTACATGACTTTGCAGCTGAACATGTATCAAACGAAGTAGAAGTGGAATCTAAATTACATGAATTTGGACAATCACCACACCAAGCTTTTGATGAAAAGGCATGCAAGGATTTGCCGACTGTATATGTTGATGGTTGTGCTTTTCACATTGAAAATGACAGTAATAAACAATTAGTGTCAGGAATAGGAAATGTCTGGTTGAAATGTGAAGACATCCCCATTATAGGGATGAGAATTGGAGCTAGGAGCAGTCAAGTAGCGGAATTGGCAGCCATTTATAAAGCAATCACAACTGCAGTTGATAATACATTTAGTGAAATTGTCCCGGTGACTGATTCTGATTATGCACAAAATAGTTTTGTGGAATATTTGCCTGGCTGGAAAGCAAGAGGCATGGATACATACAATAAAAAGCCAGTTAAACATGGGAAAATGATACAAGCCATAGACAAATTGGTGTCAGAGAATGATTTGACAATATACTGGAGAAAAATTTGTGGATATTTAAAAAGTCCAGGATAAGGAGGGGAATGATAAGGCAGATCACTTGGCTAAAGCTGGGGCTGTGATGGGAGAGTTGCTACCTATTGAACATTTACTTGGTGAAATACAAATTGATGCAGTAACACACTCTAAAGTGCCAAAAGAGGTGGATCAACCAGTAGTACAATGGAGTTACGATACACCGTATCAAGATCTGATTAAGGCCCAGAAGGATGATCCAATTTTGGGAATCTATTATAATTATTTGATAGACCCTGAACACAAACCCTTAAACAGAAAATGATTGTGTGGGAAAAGAAGAGTTGAGGGTGCTATTAAAGAATAAGAAACGAATTAGACTACAGGATGGGCTCATAATTAGAGAGTCCATAACAGGACAAATACAGTGGGTGGTGCCCCTTTCATGCAGAGGGCTAATGCTACACCATGCACATGATGCAGTAACTGCAGGCCACAGAGGAGATAATGAAAGATTATTCTTACTGACCACATATGTCTCAAGATATGGAATTATATACTACAGGATGTCTAGTATGTGCCTAATTTAAACCTGCTACACCAATGCATAGAGCCCCATTAATGAAAAGAGGATTAACTCTTCCATGGTCAGATTTGCAAATAGATTATGTAGGGCCTGTAAAGAGGTTGAGCAGGGGGAACTATATATTTTGAGTGTGGTCTGTTTGATGTCAAAATGGATAGAGTGTATTCCTGCACCAGATTGTAGTGCGCAAACAGCAGCTACATTACTGGTGAATCATATATTTTCAAGATTTGGGTTACCACAAATAATTGAATCAGACAGAGGAAGTCATTTCACAAGCACTCTAATGAGTAAGGTATGGCAAATACTGGGAGTGAAAAGAAAATTACACATTGCATATCGGCCCGCTTCTTCTGGGGAAGTTGAACGCTGTAATAGGTCCATTGGGGATATATTAAAGAAGTTTGTAGCAGAGGCAGGTGGCAGCTGGGATTTAAGTTTATCTCTGGTTTTGATGGCAATCAGATCAACTATTGCCAAAGCAACAGGTATTAGCCCCCATGAAGTATTGATAGGTAGGAAAATGGTATTGCCGCAACACCTGCTATACAGAACACATGAGCAGATACTTGTAAGCACATCTACAGTTCATGAATACATGGATGAGCTGAGGAAGCATTAACAACATGCATTTGCTTTTGTGCAGCGGAACCTACAAAGTCCTGCTGACAGTGCAAAGTCATATTATGATAAAAAGACATTGGTGAAAGAGTATTGTGTGGGGGATCAGGTGTATAAATTTCATTTTGGAAAAGGTAAACAGAAAAAGTCTAAATTTCTGGCAACCTGGCAGGGGCCATTTCGAATTATAGATAAGATTTCTTCCTGCTGTACAAAATTTTGAAAACTGAAGGGGAAACAGTAACAGAACAGTTTGTTCACGTAAATCAAATTAAACCCTGGCACCCCAAACATGAAGTAAAGAGGCTTGAGCATGTAGAAACAGATAAAACCCCATAAATACATGAAGGAAGATACATGAGTCTATTCATAGGGCAGTGACAGAGAAATCAAAATGGAAGTGATTGTTGCAATAGAATAGATGTGACCAAAAAGACTCTGTGTGATGATCATTAAAAGAGGGTTGAAACTGGTTTTATTTTTGCAAAGTTAAGATATATTAAATGATAAATGATGCTTTATATATGTTTGTTTTCTCTCTAACATGTGCTTAATTTCAGAAGGCGAGAGGAAAAGGGCGAATGGTCTTGCAAAAGCACATGGATGTTTTATTTTTGGTAAAAGGGTGAAATTAGTATTTTATTTTATATGTTTGTAATGCGTCGAAAGCCCGCAGGCATCAGGGCGAAGAGAGACAGAGTCATGTTAAGCTGTAATTCGCAGAACAGAAGATATTAGGGAGCATTATTTAAAGAGATCAGTCTTAAGGTTTTTTCTGAAAGTGAGCAATTTTGGCTCTACTCTCAGCGAGACTGGGAGGTTGTTCCACTGCTGAGCAGCATGAATCGGAAAGGATTTCCCAGCACCAGTCGTTCGGAATGCCTAGGGTATCTGTAACTTGCCTTGTGTTTGGGATCTTAGAGCCCTGTTAGGGGTGTATCGGGTAAATTTGGCTCTAAGATAGGATGGAGCCACTCCATATAAGCACCTGTGAACCATGGTCATAGATTTAAAAATGATTCTTTCCTTTACTCTGAGCCAATGGAGGGATTTTCTGGCCTCTGTCACATGGCTTCTTCTATTGAGCTTTTTTGTGATCCGGACTGCGTTATGCTCCATTATCTGGCATTTGTTTATGTACTTCTTGGTATTGTGCTATATACTTAATTTGTTTCTTTTCTATTTGATTTAGAATACTAACAAACCTTTAGTCGGAGGTCACGGGACCGGAGGGCACGGGAGACGATGGAGTCCTGGAGACCCCTGGAGGAAGATCAAGTGATGCCTACCTCCGGGTGGAGGTGAAGACAAACAACCGGGATGCCAAAATAGATGACTCCCATGGAAAAAGCATCCAAGAGTGCCAGGATGAAAGAGTGCCCCAAATGAACAAAATGATGGAATGTTGCTGATCGGGACGTCTCAGAGGCAGACAACAGTAGAAGAACAGTGAACTTGCAGCATTGTTGGTGCATGAATTCCGATATGTCCTGCAGTATGGAGTTCCACAACTTTATTATTTTAATTAATTATTTTAATTTGTTTTGTTAATTCTTTGTTTTAATATTTATTTTATTTTATTGTTTTATTATTGACTTTAAGTATAAGAACAAGACTCTGGACTATAAACACCACGATTGGGAAGATATATGTAAAATATTTTATGAGGTCTGATGGACTAAGAGATGAATTTTGATATTACGGTGGTTGAACAGTGATTTATTGTGAAATGTGTGAATATTCATTTTGTTAAATTGCTATGATTTAAAAGAAGAAAAGGAGCGCAAGTTGGGTTTCCTCCAATTGTGGCTTGGACCACTGCCAAATTCTCAGAAAAAGGAGGGAATGGAGTATAATTTATTGTGTCTTGGAGTACAGCACCACTGAATGCAATAACCTTATTGCCAGCAATAAGGTGGTACACATATAGCCAGCCCTATGTTGCTAACATAACATATGGGTATGCAAATGGAGACAGGCTGCAGATTTAAAAGTTCACCAGAATATATAATTTTTTTCTCTTTTTATCTTACTTGAAATGCCTCATTCACAGGAGACTACATTAGCTGTCTAATTGACTGACTTAATTAACAAATACTAATACTAATACTAACTCAATAACATTATAATGTAATCTCTATGTGGAAAAGAGGCAGAAAGACATTCTCTGGGATTCATTTTAAACGTGCATTTTTTTTCTCTCTCTCTGTTCACTGTTTTAGCTGGAAGCAAAATCTGCATGCCAGGAAATGAGTTTAGATACAGTTTCTTACTGTAAAAATTAAGCTATTGTGGAAGGAAGGAGGATACGGTCTTTTGAATTTGATTGGTGCAGAGTGTCTGCAGTGATTCCACATAAGCATAAGGGGATACAACAGAGTTCTGCTGTACAAAGTCTGACAGAACTAAACTCAGCTCGCTTTGGCTGAGCTGCTGAGACGGAGGATCTGAGACTGGGCTGTGAGGCAGGTCCCGTCTCACTTGGCACTTGCTTGAGAACTGCCGATTACTGCATGTTCTCGCTGTGCACTCCAAGCTTTCAAGATTACAAAGACAACCCTGGGCCCATTCTCCGGAGGCGAGCGGGAAGAGGTCGCGTGTGGGAGAACTAAAGATAGCTGGTAAATATCCAAGTGAAATGAGGTTATTGTGTGTGGTACGGATGACCTTCTATAAATATCAGGCAGGAAGAATAGCAATAGGGAATCCCTGTGTTTAATTGCCACGTTATATTGTTGCAAAGTGAATGCCATGCTGTTGCTGTATTTTTCTCTTGTTCTTGTTACCGATGATGCAAAGTGAATTTCGTTCTGTTGCCGTATATTTTTTCTTCTGTTTACTGTAACACAAAAGGGTAAGATGTTGTTTGGAGATGCAACTGTTTATAATACAAGTATAATGTACACAAACCATGTAGAGTGTTTTTGCTTTTGTCTTTTTCTTTGGTGCATCTAGAATAATATTTCAGGGAAGATTTTTAGGTAATAAATGTGTCATGTTTCCCATACAGATGGAGTAATATCATTAGCAATGAAAAATAGCTGTGTGTGTGTTTCCACTCAGTGTGGTGTCTGAGTGGAATCTAATACAATAGATATTGCTGGGCGACATGAATCAGCCCAGAGGCCTATGGAAACATAGTTCACTAATGTATATAAATTAGTGAAAATACCACAGGTTATTGAGAATGCTATATATATGAAGCTGTGGTGTTTCTGAATGTAAGTCTAAGGCCTCTATAGATCACAAGAACAGTCTAAGAAAAAGAAGAGTTTGTGTATCTTGGGGCCACAAATAAAACAGAAAAATTATGCTCACCAAAATACCACCAACAATAATATATACCACTAACGGATCCTGAAATAATGTAATAAAGAATGGTCCCTGAAAGGAAATAAGGCCAAACCCAATCTAAATGTAAGGAGTAGCCATCGCCAAATTACCATTATTTTTGGTGGTAAGAAAATACCGCCAGGCCCCAAATTTACACAAAATATCCAACAGGCCCATGGTATATTTTAAAACACTACCAGAACGCTAGACATGGCTGTTGGCCGTGTCAGCTATACATGTTCTCCCAATATGTTTCTTTTGGACCCACTAGGTGGCGCAGCCTTCATCCTCCACCCACTTTTCCCTAGAACTTGTCACCCTGGCCCACCCAGCACTTAACCTTCCCCACCCTTGGGGGTAACCCACTACTGCACTTCTCCCTCTACCCGCTCCCCCTGCACTTACCACCTTGTCATGGTAGGATTGTCACAAGGCCAATATAACAATTTTTTCTTGTTCTACTTATTTCATTCCCATGTCCCCCCATCTTGTCTTGTGTCGTCTGGACATACCTGTGTATAGGCGCCATACAAATGCCCAATAAAATAAACAATAAAGCAAAAGGCATGTTTTTCAGGCCCACTAGCCAGTAGTCAAGGCCGTCGGCTGTGTCCACTGTACATGTTCCCCCGATATGTTTTTGACCCACTATGCATGTCTTTCAGCTGTGCCCACTGTATATTTTAAAACACTACTCTGCCGGTATCCATGGCCCCACTTTACGTGTTACATGTACATGTTCCCCCGATATATTTCTTTTGGACCCACTGTACACATCTTTAGGCGACCCATTTTACATGTCTATAAGGCCCACTAGGCAAGGGACTTCAGCCGTGGCCAGTGAGCACTGCCTTGGCAGTTCCCACTCTATATTTTAAAACACTACCTGGTCAGTAGCCATGGTCTTTGGCCATGGCTAGTGGGCACGCCCTTTGGCCGTGTGTGCTCTAGACGTTCCCCCAATATGGTATGCATCCACTAGGTGGCCACAAACTACACATATAGTGAAAATGAACTACCCGTGCCCATGGTAATTCCCTGCTATTCCCAAAACAATGCTTGAAAATCCACAACTCTTCTCTGTCCTCACAGGCAGTCACCAAGTGCCCCCTCCTCTTTACATTGGTCACCCCAGGCCCTTCAATTCCTTATTTCATCACTGGCCCTCTTCTGGCCACGACCCCCCTATAACTGTTTGGTTGATGTGATGCATTTTTGTTCTCTGAGGTGGAAGGCAAATATATATAAAGGTTTCAAGGAACAGGGGGGTACCCCCATGTCTCTGTAAAATATAAAGAAATAACTGGATGGAATTTCCCCAAACCAGTAAAGAAAAATGAGTCAACGTTTTGTGCCTCAATTGCTTCTTATCTGATGGAAATCTGTCCAGTGGTTGTCGCGCTGCGGCTGTTCAAAAACTGCACTTTGTCTCTATGGGAAAATTAATGCTAGTAGGCAGGAAGCAGTGTTTTTATGTTCTCTTAATAATGTTTTCATTTTTTTATGAATTGTTCCCAGAATTTCAAGGGCATTGACAAAACATTGGATAAGAAAATGTCATCCAAATCCAACCAGCAAGTGAAAAGTTATTAGCATCTCTCAGCCTCTCTATTGCAAAGCATCGAGACCGATATTAAGGTTTTAAGGCACAGGATCACCCCATTCTCTATGAAATATTTTAAAAACTACTGGATGGAATTACCCCAAACCAGTCAAGTAAATAAAGTCAACGCATTTGGGGTCATTCCGAGGTTGGAGGTAAGTACCGGGCTTTACTGGCATGGAGCAAACAATGTGTCCAATCTGGTAACAGACCGCTAATTGCGGGCTATTACGACTTTGCGGGCACAAGCTTTGCACCATGCCGGTAAAGTACCTAGTGCCATGCCGCAAAAGGGCCCAAAAAAGCCCTTACCAGCATGAAGCGCACCGTACTTAACAATACCGCCATAGAACAAAGTGGAAACAGCGATGTCCGTAAATAACGGTGGCCGTAAATTACGGCCACCGGTAAACAACGGAACCGGAAATATCGTCATCGCACAGGAACGGGAAGGAGTGTGGTGACCACCTTTAAACACACAATCCATTGCCATCCTCAACAGGCAGCACCCTTGGGAGCATTTTGAACCCTGGAAAAGGCCATCAGAATCTGCAGGAATAACAAAAGCTCCCAAGAAGACAGCAGACCGGCTCCGCAAGCAGCGATTCAGCCCGGACGAATTGCAGATCATGGTGGACACCCTTGAGGAGCACGCTGCCATTGTGTTCAGCTGGAACATTCTCAGAGAGCCAGTGTTCCAGAAGAAGAACATCTGGGCACTAGTGACCCAGAGGGTGAGCGCAGTTGGCACCACCACCTGCACCCCCAAGGACTGCCGCAAGCGGTGGGACGACCTGCGGCGGAAGGTGCGGAGCATCCTCTCTGCCAACCGCAGCCAGGCCCAGGAGACCGGAGCGGGTCCAAGTTCCCCCAAGAAACTGATGCCATGGGAGGAGACGTGTGCCGGCCTGATCGGACTGGAATCAATAGAAGGCGTCGGCAACATGGAGTGTGGGGCACCGTCGTCCGCTTAAGGAGGTGAGTGTCCAAAGTCAACATTGCCAATGCCAATTCCATGATATACACTCCCAAGGCCCAGCCAAGGAATCACGGCATGGTGCCCTCCCCCCCATTAAAACCATGCCGAACCAACTCCGACCCAAGCAAGTTCCAAGTGCAAGGGCATAACGCACATCACACATAGTGCACGAACTGGCACATCCTATGATGCACACTGTGCAGCTGGTGTGGCCAATGTGCAAGTCAGACTGCACAGTACGCGGCCAGGATGAGTGACACTGACACCTGCATACATATCACACCCATAAATAGAATGTAGTGCTGTTGCATACCCAAATGCCCATATGACTGAATATGTGAATGTGGCCATGAATGTAAGTTGCGTCTCAAATCATCATTCATGCCGTCCCTCTCTTCTACCCCCACAGGCAGTGAGCATGACAGCGAGGACCACGAGCTGTCTCACCACCTCCAGGGGCAAAGGCAGGGTCCACCGCATCCCAGCCAGTAAGGACACAGCTACACTGGCTCCTGAAAGGCCCATGGAGGGGGCACCACCCCTCCCTGCAATGGTGGCAGGTACATTGTCCACCCCAAGGTCCAAGGAGTCCAGCATTGCTGGGGAGGTGGCAGCCATGACCCCCCTGGAAACTGTGGACAGCCCCCTGTCCACCTGTGGAGTGGCAGAGAAGGACTCATACCCAATCGTCCACACCCCAGAGGCCAGAAACTACCCACAGGTGTCATGCAGCGACTCAGGGGAGCCAGACACACCTGGCCGATGTGCCCATGGAGAAGCAAAGGAACAGGCCAATCCTGTGCCCAGTCCCCCAGCCAAAGCCCTGTCAGGGCATGGAAGCCCAATCCCCTGAAGGCCGACACCCCATCAGCTGATGTGCAGCATGCAGCACAGCTCACTGCCCTCATCACCGAGGTGATGCAAGACAATCGCCAGGGCAGGGGAGAGTGGCGGGAGGAACTAAGGGCAATTCGGCAGGTGGTGACCGACAGCACAAACCGCTCATGTGAAGTCCTCAGACGCATTGCTGATGCCCTTGAGGCTGCGCGTCCTTCTCAGCTGGCTCAGCATGAGGACACCCCCTCGACCAGTCACTCAACCCGTACGAGCCCACTGCGACATTCACTACGTTCCCAGCACCAACGGGACATGGCTCCCCCGGGCCCCGGGAGCGTGGAGTAACTTGCATACCTGCCACATGTGGCCTAGATGGACACCATGGTACTACTGTTGGGGAGTTGTGGGGGAGGGGGTTGATGGTGTGTTGGGGAGTTGGGGAGGAGGGGGGTGAGGGTGTGTTGGGGAGTTGGGGGGAGAGGGTGAGGTTGTGTTGGGGAGTTGGGGGGGAGGGAGAGGGAGGAGGGGTGGTGGAGGGTTTGTTATACACTCATGCACGTACAATTTCAATACACCATTTGTGTTGCAAAGGTAAACCTGTGTGGACATTCATCATTGAGCATGTGCATTCTGATATCTGACAGTGCATGGTGTACATGTATCCCCACACCCAGTGCCCTATGTCCCCATGTCATGACACCCTCTGCTGACTTGTGTTTCAGTTTTAATGTCCAATCAATGTTTGCCACACGGCATGTCCCTCCTGTGCATTGACACCATGGTGCTGTCCTGCCCCTTCCTCCTCCTTCTACCCTTCATCATCATCTGTTGGTAGCAGTCCCATGTTAGGGGACAGGGGCACGTTCCAAGGGATGCACATATTGTGCAGCATTACACATGACATGGGGGGCTTGGACACCTTCTCATTGCAGTAGATGGGTGCCCTACCCGACCGGCTGAGGCAACTTATTTGTGCCTTCAACAGGCCAAGTGCCTGCTTAATCACCACACGTGCACGGGTATGGGCAATATTGTAGGCCTCCTTGGGTCTGTTCTGTGGGTTTCTGACAGGGGTCCTGAGCCACGGCGTGAAGGGACAGCCACCATCACCTGCATGTGTAGGGAATGAAGGTTACGTGTTTGGACTTTCATGGTGGACAACTGAACTAGTCTTACAAGGCAGCAGGTCATTTCTGCCCATACGCACATGTCTATGGATGCATTGACCACATTCCTGGCCCCGCTATGTGTCCTGTGCAATGGAATGATGTAGGGGGTAGCATCTTCGAGATGGTTTATGGTTTAGTTCAATCCACTCCCAGGGATGACTCTCCAGTCTGGTGATATGCTGGAGGCAGCCACATAGTGCATATGCAGTGTGTTTTCCTACATGCCCATAATGGTGTGTGAGGGCCGCCGATGAGTGGTGCATGTGTTGTGCGATGTGGCCTTGTCACCTGTTGGTCATGTAGTGTTAGGTGTGGGCCTTACTTCATCAATGTGGGATTCTGTAGTCACGTGCCGTTACACTGGCTCTGTGGCACAGTGTTTGGTGGGGTGCACATCGTGCACTGGCGTCAACATTTCTCCCCGGTTTGAGTATGCAGGCACCCACCTCATGACACCGATGCACTGCCATGGCACAGTCAGGCAACTCACCAAGCAACCAGGCATGTCGTACTGCATGTCGCTCCATGTAGCGAGGTAGCGTGGAGTTCAGCAGGACCATTGAGTCATGAGTTGATCCTGGATGTCGGCCCCACCCATGGGTGATGATCTTGCTTGCGTTGCATACCGTCTGCACGTTGGTGGAGTGGTATTGCTTGCGGTTGCGATACGCCACCTCCATGCCATGCAGGACCGCCAACTCCACGTGGGTGCACTCAAGGGCACTTATACAATTTGGCATGCCTGCCAGTGCATGGGAGGCAACCTTTGTATCATATATCTCCTGGGTAGTCCATGGTAGGGATTTGTAGTCCCTTGTGTGCTTGAGGAGGTTATCCAGCACTTGGTTCAGTGTCCGTGAAATGAATGGTTGTGATATGCCATGCATTTGCCCCACTGTGTGCTGGCAGGTGCCTGTGGCATGGAAGTGGAGCACAGACACCACCTCCAGTTGAGGGGGGATGGCGGTTAGTATTTCTATGATGCTCACTATGTCGTCATGTCTCAGGACGACTATGGTGGTGATGGTGTCACAGTCAAGCTGGTACAGGGTGTGGATCTGCTCAGTGACCTGATGCGTGGGATTGGGGGCTGCCGGGGTGGTAACGGTGGCTGTACTGGTGGTGCATGCTGGGCCTGTCTCACCCTCCTTCTCCTCCTGTGTCTCCTCTGTGGAGGGGCCTGGTGTTGTTGGTGTTGTTATTGTAGTTGAGACCTTGCAAGCAGGGCCTCCAGCTTCAGTAATGCTACCACTGTTGGTATCATCTTGGTGTGGGCGGGGGTGTGGTGTGTGGGTGTGATCCTTTTCTGCTGTGGCAGACTCCATTGCCTACACCTGTGCTGATTGTGTGCACCTGTGGCTCTGGGAACAACTGCTCAGGGTTCTTAACACCTTCTCTGAGATGCCTGTATGTACTCCATGCCGGTAAGGTACTTTACAGGCTTAAGAAGGCCATTATTTACATGTGCGCATTACTTGTGATCAGCTCCGGTTTACGCCATGCCACTAATAACGGCATGGTGTCAGGTACTGTCAGGTTGGAGTGACATATTCTTTACATACAGTATCATATACTCATTTACATTGGGTCAGGGGAGACACATATTTAGTATAGAAAGGTTTTAGGAAGTTATTATGGGTTATATTTTTTTAAACAGCCAATTTTGCCCTTAACCTTCATTGCAGTCTATGGAGATTGCCCCAAGCCAAGATGGAGGTTCTCAGTCTAAATTCTGATTGGCTGGAGATTGTTTATAGGGAGGACAATGCACATTCTAAACTGCCTTTCATCGTCCTTGCCCAGCTGGGAGGTCGTGTGCCTTGTTGCTCCTGCTTAACTTTGTCAAGGGTGACAAGTTTCTAGCAGTTGAGCGGAAGATCTGAAAGTATAACAGGAGTCGTGTTTGGAGTTTGGTGGAGACACAGAAAAGGAGTCAGAAACTTCAATTTTTTCTGAGAAAAGAAGTTTTCAAGTCTTATTCAAGATAAGTGACTTTCCAGATTTGTTGAACTTTGTAAAACGGTTATATTTATCTAAGGGATTGAAATCAAATCTGTATCGAACAAGATTGAAGCGCGTACGTTTGTTTTTATCGCTACAGGTCAAGTCAAACTAGCGCAAGAGTTTTTTGTCCGTTACTTTTTACTGTCTCTGCGCGTGAGAGTGAAGCACGAGCATGTACTTTGGACTCGCGTTTACTGTTCGTATATGCAAGGGTTTTTTCTGCGTGATAAAATAAGCGCGTGTGTATTTTGCGCGTGTACGTATTTATTCGTGAGTTGGACATTAGCGCGAGTGCGTTTTACCCGCAATAGAATTGTCAGCGCGTGTGCATATTTCCCGCGACTTGGAGGAAAGCGCGTGAAATTTTTATCGCGTCTTCGACTTTAGCGCGAGTGCGTTTAAACGCGTGTGAATATTTCCCGCGATTTGGAGAAAAAGCGTGTGATTTTTTCTTCCCGCGGTTTCTGGCTTTCCACGTGAAGATTCCATCGCAAGTTAAATTCGTTCCTGAGAAAAAGACTCTCTACAAAGAAAATATTAAAAACAAATACAAGACTTAAAAGAACTTCATAAATCTTACTTGAAGACCTTGTTCAAGAATCTTAGATTTGAGCAGACTAACTACAAAGTTAAATTACATTCATGGACCTACTGAGAAGGCTGAATTATCTATAAGATTCTGGTCCACAAGTAAGGAAGTCTTGTCTGCTTTTCACTTCTCTGGGCATTCTGAAGAGAAGAACCAGGCATGGTTTTTAAACTATTTTGGTTAAAGATTTAGAGTTTAAGGTTAGTATAATAACCCATGAGTAATGAGGTATATTGCATGTTTATGTTTTAACTACAGGTGAAGAACCAGCGAGTTGATAGCTTCCAGCCTGGTGTTTGTTTCTTTGTCCCTTCCCCCTTTCCCCTGAAAGCGAGGTAAACTGAGCATTTATATTAATGTTAGCTCAGAGTGCCACATTTTGGGTGGATTGTCGGGGGTTCAGCAGCTTCTGCAGATACCAGGTTCTCAGCATGACACATGGCGTGTCGTGCGCGCGACCCAAGACCGCAATTTACTGCATCGTACTTTACGGTACCGTAAATAGCGGTCTGGTTGGTCAGAATAGCCCATAGCGGTAAACAATGCCGGTAGTCCATTACTGGAATCGTTTTTCCCTTACCTCCAACCTCGGAATGACCCCCATTGTGCCCAGATTTTTTCTTATTTCGGTCCATAAACTGCCAAGTGTTTTTAAGGCTGTTCCAAAACAGCACTTTTTCTATATGGACAATTAATGTGAGTAAACAGCGTTTTTATGTTTTCTTAATAACCTTTTCATTTTCTAACACATTTGTACCCAAAATCTCTAGTTTAGTGCGGAACTTGACAACATTTTTTTGGGAAAATGTCATCCAAATACACTCAGCAAATAAAGTGTTCTTAGCGTCCCTTACCCTCTCTGCTGTAAAAAGCACCATGGCTTATATAAAGGTGCTAAGGAGCAGGGGCCATTCCCTACTCTGTCAAATATTTTAAAAACGAATGTGTGGAGTTAATCCAAACAAGTCAAGTAATTTAAGTCCATTCTTTGTGCCCAAGTTGTTTCGTATTTGGTCCAAATCTACCCAGTGGTGTTCACGCCACAGCTGCAAAAACTGCACTTTTTCTCTATGGAAAAATAAATGGGCTGAAATCTGAAAATGTGGGGTTTGTTTTCGTAATAACTATTTACATTTTTATACTGATTTCCCAAAATCTACAGTTTGGGGGGTGGCATTGACAAACATTCCAGTTTGTAAATTTCATCCAAATACATCCAGCAAATCATTAGAATTCTGGGAGAAAATTGCTGCTTTTTTTATTTCTGAAATGCATCTTAGCCTCTGGGAGATATAGCTATATTTTGGAAGAAGGGAGCACCCCCAAATTTGTCCAGCAGTTTTGGCTGTGTGGTCAGGCAGAAATGTGACTTTTTTATAAATGGGAAAATGAATGGGGTGTAGGCCGAAAGTGCTTTTTAAAGTTTTCTTCCTAACATTTTTTATTTGGACAGATCTTTTTCCCAAACTTTGCAATATGGGGGTGCCGGGTGTACACAATTGACTGTAAACCTTCAGCCTAATCCAAGTCAAAAGTTATTAGTCATTCTTTTTGGTGATTTCCTGTGGAACTCTGACTCCCACTAACTATAGGACGGTGACTGCTGCCCTATAATATATGTATATTATAGTCTGCAATTTTGCACTGGCAAAGTAACTTTGATGTAACACATGACATTATGCCACATATGCATATGTTTATAGTACTATTGTGGTAAACTATTCCAGTGTTGGTAAATGCATTTTTAGATGAATAAGGAGCCTTGTATGCATATTATATAATCTATGAGCTGGGAACATTCTAAGAGGAAAATAGCTTTTGGTTTTAAATGCACTATGCACTTTAAACATGACCCCTAGAAATGCATTATGTATTTCGTAACCACGTAACATCTCCTACAATGCAATAGGTGAAATATAACAGCCCTCTGAAACATAACATACATAGCCTGGAGTACCGTATCGAGCATGGAGATTTTTGTTAAATACCATGTCTTTTTATAATGAAATTATGATACGAACATGTATGTTTTATTACAAACGTTGAAAATAATGATTTTACTTTTAGGTTTATTTTCTTCGTTTTTTGTGATATGGATATCTTGGACTTGGTAGCCCAATCCAACATGGCTAACAACCATAGAACCATCTTTTTGTAAGTCACCTCTTCTGTGTCTGTCACCATGGTGTGGTGTTGGGTTTAATAAACAAACTCCCAAAGGGAGAGGAGTAACTGTGAGCAAGCCACAAGGTTGTGGCAAAACGCATCAGACTGCCATCTGGCTAATGATGTAACTGGGAAATGTTCCTTTTTAAAAGAACTGCAATGATTCAATAAATGTTGTTTAAATGCACACAACCGGCGCAGTTTCTTTTTCAACTCTTGATCCGTAACAAGGCATTTTTGGAACCTCATGCTTGGAACTGCATGGTTAGGAGTGCAGCTTGAGGGAATAGCGTGTGGAAATATATATATATATATATATATATATATATATATATATATATTCAAGGAAAACACTTTAGTTGGAGGGGGGTTAAGGTGAGAACTTTACGCAACAAAACCCCTGAAATTCAGCTAAACCCAAATTAACTTTGCTCCACTCACATATACAGTAACGATATAACACCAGATATAAGCCAAAAGAACTGCGGTCCAGTATGGGCCAGACCCTCTTGTGCAATTTCCAATACGCATCACCCACATCATCCCACGAGACTCACACCAGATGATTTATCATGATTGATGTGCCCAAGCTTTTTGATGGAACATTAGAAGTGCCACGTCTTAACATTTTCTTGCATAATGTTAGACATGTTCAAATGTGCAACTGGTGAGCTAAACATAAAATAACAAAAATGACAACTCTAAAAAGATAATGCCACAAAAAAAGGAACCCACCTCTCTGAACCTCCCTAGCATTTATAATAAGTCTTCAAATAGATTGTTCCAGTACTGCCAATGTTTGAAGACTCTGGCTGTTGCTAGCAGCCCCTTTAATGGGTGGGGATTGATTATGCACAACCACCGCTCACAGCTACAGTGAAGATTTGTGACCACATATAAGCCAAAAAAGGCTGCAGCCAAGTGTGGGCCAGACCATCTCGTGCAATTTCCTAAGCGTATCATCCACATCATCCCAGAAGACTTGCACCAGACGATTTATCATGATTGATGTTCCCAAACTTTCTGATGGAACATTAGAAGGGCCACATTGTAGTCTTTTCTTGCACAATGTTAGACATGTTCAAATGTCCAACTGCTGATGAAAATACAAAAAACAAAACTGCCAACTCTAAAATGACAATGCCACAAAAGATGAAGCCTCCTCTCTGAACGTCTATAGCATTTAAAATGACCCTTCTAATAGTGTGTAACAGTGTTGCAGCTGTTTAAAAACTCTGGCTGTACTTTCCTTTATTTTTTATTGTGATATAACCAAATGTAGGTTTTTTACACAAATTCATACAAATTCATACAATTTTCACATAATAAAAGATGATTGATCAATAACAATCAAATAAAATAAAAAAAACATACAGACACATTTCCTACCCACAACAGCAGGTAGTTCACCAGTATTTTTCTGGAATGAAACCTGTGTGTTGCAGTACTCTTATGACATTTAATGTCAATTTAGTCTTGTGGCCAGCAATCATTCTTTCCCAGATGGCACTTAATGATAGCCGATCAAGTGTCCTAATTGAGTTAACCAGGTATTCGACCCTAATGTCCCAGGTACCTTTGCAGAATCTCAATAGATGCTCAAGCGTTTTTTTATTTGGGTCCGTGCACTCCATGCACAGACTCCTAGTCGCTTCTGTAAGTCCCCATTTGGTCAAAACTGAGCCCGTTTTGATCAAATTCAGATGTACTCTCATGCAGTTCTGCCTTCCTTTTACATCTGGAAACTTTGTTAGATACCTTGGAACAAAACCCTGCTTTTTCCCATACTTAAAGAAGGATGTAGGGATAGAAGATGACCTCAACATATCTGATGTGGTAATCCAATCTCTTATTGTCAGTGCTTTCTTGACCTTCAATGGGTTTGTGATCAATCTATGTTTGTCTTGTTCCCAATAGATCAATAGATCTTCTGCCACCTCCTTAAGTTCTCTCAAGGTCAGGGAGGTATCTAAATTCAAATTGTCCAGAAGGTCTTCATACAATGTGTTTGTCATTGGCACCAAAATGGACCTATATAAGGAAAGCAATTTCCACTCTGCTACGATCTTAAGGGATTTTAAACCTAATTCGTATCTGAGTGTAGCCGTCTGAAGGCTTCTGGGAAAACCCAGTAGCTGCTTCCAGATATAGCTTTCCACTTTTTGCCAATCTATTGACCATAAGAGAGGTTTGGCCTTGATTCCATATAGTAGCACAGGAATAGTTTTTGCCACATAAAACTTTATTGTTGGCATGATGGAAAATTTACAATACAAACTCGAGATCTTCTTCATTTGTGCTGTCAATTGTGTACATTTGGCCAGTTATTCTGCATACTGTGTCCCAACTGTTGGGACCGCGAGTGAATACAAGGTATATCTCTTCTTTTACCACCGGGATTAAACGCCCACCTATAGATGAAGGATATCTGGCCCCTTTGATGCCCTTGTCTCCAAAGGCTACAACCCTTGATTTCTCCGGGTTTACCACCAGATCATTTGCTTTCATGTACGAATCGAGCGCCTTTAACAGTCTTTGCAGACCGACAGGAGTCCTGTCTAGCAGGACAATGTCGTCTGCATACATAAGCCATTTAATAGCTAGTGAACCCACCTTAGTACTTGCCAATGCTGAGTACTCTATAAACTGTCGAAAGTCTCCCAGATAGAACTTAAAGAGGAATGGTGCAACCATACACTCTTGTCTGACCCCCTGTTTACGCTTATGTAATCTGACAAATGTGCAGCTAGATTAAGTCTAACTCTAGCTGAATTTCCTTCATGAAGGCTTACTACAATATTTGTCAGAGCTTTCAGCGCCCCTTTCTGCTCCAGCTTGAGCCAAAGCTTGTCCCGATTCACCATATCAAAGGCACTCGACAGGTCAACAAACGCACCATAGAGTCTACCTACATTGTTTTTATCTTTATAGTTTGTTAATGAGTCAAGTATTATACCATTCAAGTATGTTGAGTGGCCTTTTCTAAGCCCTGTTTGTTGTTTGGGAATTATGTTATTTTCTTTTGCCCAGGCTTCCAGTTCACTTAATACTAGACTGGTGAACAACTTGCTCTCCATATCCAGCAACGTAATTGTCCTGTAGCTTGTTGGATTTGTACGATCCCCCTTCTTGAAGATAGGAACTATAATCGCTGACCTCCAAGAAGGGGGAATCAATCTGTTGTATATCACTCCCCTAAACAATGTATAGAGGATTTCCATCCATAGGGCCCCATTTCCTTTGAGGACCTGATAGGTGAGACCATTAGGGCCCGCAGATCTGGATGAAGCAGATTTATTGATCAGATTTGATATGTCCTCCCTATCAAAACTCAGCCCCCAGTTTCCTCCACCCCCTTTAAATGTTGGCACTCCCTGTGGTTTGTGATATTTGTCACCAAAATGGGTCAACCAGCTCAATTCTGGCACATTGTTCATTTGGACAGTGTCTTGGTCAGTTTTAAGTGAGTTAATAAGTGACCAGAAATGACGCGTTGAATTGTTTTTCAAAGCGTGCAACATTTCTTCTCCATCATTTTGCCACAGCTCCTCTCTATGATGTCTGGACCAACTCCTTAAGTTGTTTTTTTTAATTTTTTTTGTCTCTATTGCAAGATCTGATTTAGTTCTTGCCGTCTTCCTTGCTATTCTTAATTGTCTCTGTGTCGCACATTTTTTTGCCCATATTGCATCATCAAAGTGATGTTTGTGGGCATGCTGACAACCCTTCTGGATGTTCCTTGGGCAGTCAATTAACCATATGAATTCATGGAAAGAAAGTGGATTACAATTTTTATATAAGACTTCAGGGCATTCCCAATCATAGAGTCTGTCCAGACCATCATTTAGACGAGCACCGTCTCTCTGATATTTAACCAGCCAGTTTTTCTGGGCATTTACAACTACTCGAGTGTACCATCCCACTATTTTATTTCTAAAGGACCAACTTATTTGAGTTTCCAATCGCTTATGGTCACTTGTACCTCCATCCTTTACTGAAAAATGTGTACATTTCCCAAACCAGTTTGTCGATAAGAAGACATAGTCCAATGTTGACTCTGTGTTCCCCCTCCCCCATGTGGTGGCTTGCGGAACATCCCCTTCTACAGATCCATTTAGAAGTTTTAAATCCATTCATCAAAGAAGTCCACCCACTTTCTGCCATTAGTTGTTATTTCTTTCATTCCTCCCTCCCTCACACATCTATGTTTAGTTTTAATACATTGTGAGTTTAGATCTCCTCCAACTACAATTAAAGCCCCGGGGTGAGTAATCCTGATATCACTAAGGACAATCAAAATCGAATCAAGGTATTCCAACAATTTTTTCCTGGCCTGGTTCCAATATAAGTTGATAATTATTATCTCTTTAGATAATGCGCCACTGGGGAGAGTGACTGCTTTCACTACACAAATTCCTTCTTGTTTACAGGGTATAACTGTTATTTCAATAAATAAGACCCTTCTACAAGCGATCAATAGACCCCCCATCAGTCTGCCCTTGGCATTGCTATATGCTGATTGAATTGCCAAATTAAAACGCTCATCAATTTCTGGTGTATTGACTAACCGGGTTTCCTGTAGTAAAATCAAGTCACTCTCCCCAAATAGCAAAGCTCTCATTTTGTTGTTTCTGAATGAACTGGAACCTTGTGTGTTCCAACTAGTAATTCTTAAGTTTTCACTACTAAAGAGACGCCTGTACTACTCCCAGCTTCTGGCAAACTTGCATGATTATTTCTGGTAACATCGGCCAGGGTAATGGTTGTAGTCCCTCTTTGGAATGGCAGTCTTTCATTGTTTGCTGTCTGGCTTGTATTAATGACACTTTTCCCTGGACAGCTCCGTTTTCCTCTGCCCCTTCAACTCCTGTTACATAAAGTGGCAATTTTTCATGAACTTCCAAACCCATGCAACACACCTTTTCTGCCACGTTTTGGAAAGCTTTGACCTCCATTTTGGAAACAAATCCCACTTCCACTAAACTTGTGCTGCCCAGTTATGGGAATAGTACATATTCAATATCTTTTGTTGAGAATAGATATAATTCTGGGATTTTTTTTTAATAATGACAGAATTGCTCCCCTATTCAAAGGTTTGCCAGACTGCCTGTTTTCTTCATTAGTAAACCATAGTCTCAGGACAGCGTAAGGGGATGACTCTTCTTGACAGTTTACAGTTCTCATAGTCTTAACTTCAGAAGATTGGATTATCACTGATGGAATCTTAGTTCCTTCTTTTTCCACTCCTACACATTGGTCTGGCTTCTTAGTCTCCAGCTTGGATAAGCAGTCTTCAACCTCACCCTGTAGATATTCTATCTGGGTTTTAGGTGTTTCTGTTGGACCTCCAGTTTTTGCTCTTGCCATATTGAATATTGGAGCAATCCACAAGCCGATCTCTCTCTGTGCTGAAGCTTTAGGAACAATTTTCTGTTGGAGTAAGAATATTGGTGCCAATTTAAGCAATTTCCCTGTTGTCTTTCATCTAACAGTATCCTGTTGATGTAGATTTGATTCTACATTTGCTGGTTTTCCTTCTGTCTGAGTACCTGTAGTTGTTTTATCGATTTGTACCCCTTCTACTTTTTCTGAGACGATACCTGTTTTCGTTTTTTTCTTTTGTTGTTTTTTTTTGCTTTTGTGATCCTGTTCCGACCTGAACTTTCTGGACGGGTTCAACTTCCAGGTTTCGGTCATTTATTTATGGCTCCATGTGATTTTCTAATTTCTTCCCCTGGTCCGTGATCCCCTTCACAAAACTATTTATGTTTGATTTCTTTGTTTTTGGTCCCTTCATGTTTTTTGTGTTCTTATCTTGTCTACACCTAGACTTGGATGACATTTGGACTAATTTTTGATTTTTCCGCCTTTCCCTTTTCCAACTCTTGTATGATTGCTGTGTACTCCTGTTCCATGGTGTTATATTTTGAATCACTTCTTGTGCTGACATCTCAATTATTTCATTAGGTTTTCGGGAGGCTGTTCCAATGATAGGTCTGCGACCTGTGCCACACGGCAGAATTCTTCCATCACAGACTCCGATAGAGGAGTGTCATCGACATGTATGCTTAGTCCCGGCGGGGTGTCATCTCTTTTAATTTCAATTTCCTGATGTTTTGGTAAATTTGTTGTTTGTCTGTAATTCATTTTTGATAGCAAATCCTTGATCTCCAATTTTCCTTCAACAAAGAAGTTAGTTGATGTTTAATTTCAGTTAGGTCTTCACTTTGTTTGCAGAATCCATCTTCCATCTTTGTCCGTGTGGACAATACTGAACAATTTCTTACGTTGCTTTGACCTACAACTGTAAATTTAAATTGTTCGATTTCCTTAGTCATTTCCTTTAGGATCCCTGTGTGCGTCTGCACGTCCCTTTTCAGAAGTTTGAAAACCTTCACCAGTGAATTAAGAGCATAGTTCAAGGCTGGTAAGGTTGGATCACCTTCCTTAGGATCTTGGTTCTCACCTCCAAGGGCAGCCCTTGGCCTATGGGCTAATTGACTCATTTTTAATTCATCACATTTTTTATTGAAAATTGTGAATTGAATTTAACAGATGATTGGGAGTCCTTGAGAGATCCATTATGGACCCCGGCAGTTCTAATTGTCTGTTCTCAGTCGTTGTGTTGGGCTCCTGATTTGGGAGCCTGAAGGAGTTTGAAGTGAGAGCATTCAGGCTGTTATGTCTGTGTCTCTGGAAATAATGGGCAATAGTCCCTTTTATGTTTGTTGATGGTAAAGTAAAATCCTGTAATAATGCAGATGGGAGATTTTTTACTGAATCTCTCCGAATCTCTTCTGCTGATGCCTTATCAACTTGAGGTTCTTGATGAATTTGGACCTCCACTAAGTTGATATCATTTGGTAAGGTAATAGGGATCGGCGAACCTGGGTTGTTTGCTTCCACCTGCAAGGATTTTTCCATGTAGGAGCCGTCCCATTGGGGAGCTCTTAAGTCATCAGCAAAAGGGCCACTCCTTAGATTGTAGCGAGAGGACATTTCCCAAATATGTGAAATTCTTTGTTGAGTGTCGTGGTGGATACTCGATACAAGTCTGATGTTGTTTGTTTTACTTAAATTTAGTGTATTGATTTAATGTTCAAATGGAGTTCCACCCTTTGTTTTAGAGAGTGAGGTGTCTGAAGGGGAAAAACAGGATCAAAGGAGTGAAATCTCCAACAGTCTCCCGTTTTCCCACCTTTGTCTCTTTTTCTTTTACCAGTAACTGAGGTGGATTGAGTCTGTTATTACAATCTATGGGCTCTTAGTGTTATTGCTCAATATCCACGACTATCCACAGCAATACAAAGCCCACAGCTGTCTCCATGTCATGTTTGTAGAGTGAATACAATTAATAAAAAAAAACTGAAAGAGCTTACCGTGGTGGGATAACTTGTGTTTCCCTGATCGCTGGGACCACAAATAAAATTTCAGTATTTGCAATCCATAGCGCCCGCTTCGCCACAGAGCCAAACAGCAGCAAAACAGAGCTCTGCCTTCACCAAATGGTCCGCCCTTAACTCCGCGGCCGGGCTTCATGCCGCAAGGGTCACGGAGACTGTGTTTTGTGCTTCCTGATTTGAGGGGGGGGTGTGGCTTCAACCCCTCTGCTCCTTAAAGGCACAAGCCTCGCTGGTTGCTGGTTCTCTCTTCGTACTCGAGTTACTCGAGTCCCCGACGAACACCAATAATCCCCACACCTCGAGAAAAGTACACAATCTGCACTGCACAGTTAATCCGCCAACAGCACACAGCCAACAGCAGCAAAACATCGCTCTGCCTTCACAAAATGCTCCGCCCTTAACACCGCAGCCGGGCCATTTATAATGACCCATCTAATAGTGTGTAACAGGCTGCAGGTGTTTGAAAACTCTGGCTGTTGCTGGCAGGACATATAATGGGTGGAGGTTGATTCTGCACTACAACTAAACACAACTACAGTAAAGAAATAAGACTACATATACGCCAGAAAAGGCTACAGCCTAAGTAAAATCATTATTGAGGTATTCACGTGTTGCAATCCTTAGTTACACCACCTCCCACAGCTACCTATTGGTGGGATAGATCACAGATAAATCTCATAACTTAGGCATTGTCAGATGGTAAATCTGGAACTTGTGGAGTTGACACTGTTGTCAAAGACAAGGGTTCATTAACTGTTGGTGGCATTGCACTGGTGAAATCACCTACTGGACATGGTGCCAATTTCCATGCACATAAAACATGAGCCCCAAGCATTTGTTTGGGGGGTACACAAGCCATTTCCAATACGCATCATCCACATCATCCCAGTAGACTTGCACCACATGATTTATCATGATTCATGTTCTGAATATTTGTGACGGAACATTAGACGGGCCACATCTTACTGTTTTCTTGCACAATATGCACTGAAATTCCTGCATCTCCCTTTTAAAGCATGGCCCATAGTCTGTGCACAGGAATCTACTGTGAAAAAGCATCACTAAAAATACGGTAAAACAATAAATAAAACACAGAGCCCCATTATCAACATATTATCAAACACAGCTTTCAACAAAACAATGGCAAACAACTGATCAATCACAATCATATTTTGTCACAGGTAATGTGAACTGAACAGTGTGAGTTCCGCAGTCAAAATGAGAAAAGTAGACAAAATGGGAATTTTTAATAACCAGAAAAAGAGGTCTATATCCTAAGGGAACTAATAAAATGGCCAACACATATTCACTGCAACCTATCACAAAGAAGTACACATTTTCAACATTAACACCAGCCAATTAGAAATACTGAAACACATCCAAAACCCTGGCCAGCATCACTAGTATTCAACACGGCTGCAAAGCTTACTTGTACCAGTGGCTGCACGTACGTTTTCTACAAACTAAAAACCAAACTAAGTCAACCTTCCAAACTTCAAATAAGACAAAACAATGCCTAAGCACACACAATAACACACACAGATACAATTCTGTGCTGTATCATCCAAATAACAATACGATTATTGCACAGACGATGTATGTTTATAGACGCGGCTATAAATATAACCGCCCTACGGACACAACCAATAAAATGACGAAAAGCGTTGACGCGCCTACACACATGCTTTTTATACATGCGGTTATACAAAAGTCCTTCATGCCGTTTGCTGTTAGACACGACTATTCACAAAAATTATGAATTAAACAATGTATTTCCACTCTCCCAAACTCCAAACAAGTGTCCCTAACACACATACCAGCCCCTCTCCACTCCCTATGGTCCTCCTCCTCGTCCCTGGTCTCTCCCAATCCCCAATCTATAATGCTACTCCACCCAAAATGTTGGATAGCCGTGGTTACCCCACGTCCACAAACACACACCATTCCATTTGGTCTAATACAGCAGTGGCTGCACAGGGGGCCACCTGCGGGTAGCAAAGTCTGGTATATTCACTGTCTTTATACAGTTGATTGTGATTGACTAGAAACTCTAAAGCTCCCTTTACCTTTGTGATATCTACATGCTGTTGGCATACTTGTTTATCCTTTGTAGCAGCAACATTCAACAATACAAAGAATCATTAATGCCATGGTTCACCCCCTAGAGTATTCACGTTTTCTTGCAACCGTAGAGGCAAATCAAAACTTTACCTTTTACGCTTTGCACTAATGACATTTTTGGAAGTTTGGACGTCTTTGTTTGTATTCTAACAATAACCTGAAAAGGATAAAAAGTTTCCAATGCTATTACCTCATACATGGTCAAATTTTGAAGCACAACAGGAATTTCCTCCAAATCCATGTTGTTTAATATGCTTCTTGAAGGAATCCTTCCCCTTCTGAAATCACAAATAGTGCATAACTTGTATTGAATCACTTTTCTACAAGCAAGTACAGATAAAGGTACTTCCAAACGATCATCAAAACTGTCTCTTACTTTGTCTTCTATGTACAATTTTTCTAAGGGCCTGTCTGTGTCTGTCAGTGGCCCTGCGTGCTGTCGGCCGGACATGCTGCTGCTATAGCTAAACACTATCTCCATGAGTACCCCATCATTGGCCCCATTTGTCCCACACCTATTGCATTGTGTACCCACTGTCCCCTCTTTTCCCCTTGCGCATTGCCTCTAAGCGTGTCAAACCAGACTAGCAGCTCACGGAGCCACTGTAAGGCACAGTCCTCCAGCACCAAATATTGGAGACTTGCATCTCATTCTTGTATGTCTGATGCTACACCCCAGACCACACTCCACAAAGTGTCCCTCAACGTCCTCAAGGAACTTCCATTCCGAGCATCGCACACAGAGGCAACCAACCCGCTCTGACTGCATCCAATAACGTATGCACCTGGCCATAGTCAGATGACCGTACATGTTTGAAATGTCTTATGACCCACTATATCTTGTTCGCCACGTGTCTGTCCCTGCCACTTGACTACTAGAGTGCCATAGTACCTGCTGTAGTTTGTACTGCCATACTTACTGTCCACTGTATTGTACACTGCCATACTTACTGCCCGCTGTATTGTACACTGCCATACTTACTGCGCACTGTATTTAGTACTGCATTACTTCATGCCCATTTTAGTTTGTACTGCCATATTTACTGCCTGCTGTATTGTACACTGCAATACTTACTGCACTCTAAAATTTGTATTGCCATACTTACTGCCCGGTGTATTGTACACTGACATACTTACTGCCTGTTGTACTGTACACTGCCATACTTACTGCACACTGTATTTAGTACTGCCATACTTACTGCCCGCTGTATCTGTCTGCCTTGTGCCTACCCCACCATTTGACTACTAAGGAACCTTACTCCCTAAGAAATCTACTGTGTTCACATCTCCTCAGCTGTTAAACTATTCCATGCCCACCGCCAGCCTCTACTAGCGGACCACACAGTCTATTTTGCTCCCATACCACCTATGCTTTCACAATCAAATTTACAGGCACCTGACATGCACATTCCGCAGAACACTCTCCCCAACACACCTACCAAACACCATATGCCCCGCCTACAGCTTGCTCTACTCACCAACCCCAGTGCTGTTCCTACAACAATGCAAACATAAAACGTGACCCACCCATCCCTCTTTTGGTCTCAGGACTGGAGTACTAACTCCCATACCGACCTGCAACTCGCTACTTCCGAAAACATAGCGTCCCCCAGGTGCCCCATCAACACAACCCATTTCCTGGCCCATTCAGCATCCTCAAGGCTTGCCGGGCTTAGGTCTCGCACTACTCCACTACAATATCTTAGTCTCTCACTGCCTCTCAATGCAAGAAATCACAGGCTAGGCTCTCGTTCGCACCATGCACATGCCACTAAATGGACTAGAGCGAAACCCGATGACACTTTGCTGGTTACACCTCAAATAACACCCTCACATGAGACTCCCGCATCCCCTAACGACTTCTCCAACACGCTCAACACCCACACCTTTCCACACCGCCCCATCAAGCCAGTAAAATTGCCCACCCCACTCAGCACCCCCCTCCATGATCTCAGAGCTCCCGCGCCTACCCACCCCTCCAAGAAAAGTTCACCTCCACCACCTCTTAAATGTGCTTTCATCAATGCTCCTTCTCTCCCTGCCCATGCACTAGAGATCCATGACCTCCTCACCATCATGACCTAGACTTACTGGCCATCATGGAGACTTGGCTCCATGAGTCCTCCTGTCCAGCCATCTCATAAGCCCTCCCACCTGGATACTCCATCCTCCGACAAGACAGACAGCTGTTGAAAGGAGGAGGAGTAGACCTCTCCATCAGGCTGCCCAACACACCCTGGGAAGGCAATACCGACATTATCTCTGCCAAACTGTCCTTGTTCCCTAAATGAACTATACATATATTTCTAGTCTACTGACCACCAGGCACAGCTCCAGACTTTCAAAGACATCTCCTTCACCTATTAGGTGACAACAGAAAAAGTTCCACCAAAACTCTCCTACTCAGGGACTTTAAATTAGGTCTTAATGACCCCAAATATAAAGCTGCCACAGCCTTAGCTAAATAACTTAGAGGCATGGGGTTCCCACAAAAAATCAACAGCCCTACTCACTGTAAAGGTTGCACCCTCGACTGTAAGTTCGAACTCTGCCTTCCTGTGGACAGACCATAACTGTATCCTATTCACCATCCCCAAAGCACCCTCTGCCATAGCTCTTAACTATGCGCCACCAGCTCAGGTCAGAAGTTCCAAATAATTCACCAAGGATAACATTTGTCTATTTCTGGAAGTCACACAACTACAGCCTGCATTCTCTAGTGACCCTAGTACGCTAGCAGACATCTACACAGATACCCTTACCAAAGCTATTGACGCCATAGCACCGATCAAATGTAAAAAAGAGAAGAAATCAATCCACATTAACTCATGGTTCACAGATGAACTACAGGCCTTACACACTAGCAAACGTGAAGCACTAACCATGTGGCAATCCAAACCTAGTGACCCCACTAAGGAAGATTTCAAAAGGCTTTCCTCACAGTACAAAGAAGCAATCATCAAAGCCAAATCCACTTCCTTCAATGCACATATCCTGAAGGGCAGTTCTCAATCAAAGGACATTTTCACCATTTTCAAAGACTTAATCAGGCATGCCTCCAGCCCTGATGAGATCATTAAAGATGAAGGTTGGTACGCAAGCATTCAAGCTGCCTTACTCAGTAAAATCGAACTGCTTCAACAAAAAATCCAGGCTCAATTCAAAGCCCTACCCAACCATGACCGTCCGCCTTTGCCCAGCCCCCCCATCCCATTGCCCCAGATCTACTCTTATCCTTCTGTGACATTACTGAAGTGGAAGTCCTTGGCCTCCTTCAACACCTTAAGCCATCCATGTGCAAAGGGGACATTTGTCCTCCTAGAATCATTAAAAAATGTGCCGACTCATGTGCTCCTCTCATAACAGCGTTCATCAATGCATCTTTCAAAACAGGCATCGTCCCATCCAGCCTCAAAGAAGCGTGGGTGCTCCGACTATGAAAAAAAACCTCCTCCCCTAATAACTACGTCCAGTCACTACTGTCCCATTTCTCCCCAAATCCTGAACAAAGCTGCTCACAATCAAATTCAATGCTTCCTCAAATCTAATTCCATCCTAGGCAAAAGACAATCAAGATTTTGTAAAGGCCATGGCACCAAAACGGCCCTTTTAGGCCTGAAAAACCAAATTACTGAAATTATGGACAAAGGTAAGACAGCTCTCCACCTACTTTTGGACCTCTGGGTCACCTTTGATCTTGTCGATCACAAGATTCTCACCTCACACCTTACTCATGCTTCTCAATTCTCCAATAAGGCCTCCACATGGATCACATTATTCCTTAAAGGAAGAACCATGAAGGTTTTCTCAAATCTGGCCAGTGCAGCCCTGGCGACCATCCACTGCAGAGTCCCTCAGGGCTCCTGCACAGCCCCAACTCTCTACACCTGTTCACAAAGCCGCTCTTTGACAAACTAGACATGCTTGGCATAGCATACGCTAATTATGACAACGATGGGCAGGTACTACTGCCTCGCTTTGGCGTGTATGACCAAGACACCTCCACCCTCCACGTGATATACTCCACCATCCAAGCCTGGATGTCGGCTAATGGGCTAAATCTCAATGGAGACAAAACAGAGATTATCCTCATCAGCCCCAAAGAAAAGTTATCCAAACTAGATGAACTATACTCCAACTTCACCATTGACAACTCCATCATCACTGTCTCCCCCACAGTAAAGACACTGGGGGGTCTACCTAGACAGGTTAGCGCCATTGCATTTTTACACTGCACTTAAACGCTGTGCAACCTACATCTTTTCATATGTTCTGATTTACGACGCCCATTATCCCACAACATTCACTAAACTGGTAGAAAATGTACACCAACAGATCTGATAGCAAACACTTGCAGAACCCTAAAGACCATTACTGGATTCTTTTAATGCATTACTATTATATTCCGTTGGAGTGAACAGCACCTTAGTCTATAAAAGTCTCAGGACCTGTGAATATCACTTATTCTTTTCATAACATACAGTGTGCAAATGATAGTAACCTAAGAGGTGCTACAAATTCCACCACGTTTCACTTTTAAGTAGCCTTGAGAAATTAATTTGTCAGGTACTGCCATACGTGTATTACACAATAGAAAATAATACACCAAAGACACTGCATTGATCGAAAAAATAATTCTTGATTTTAATAAAACCAGTCAGTTGATATCATCAACATTCAATCAGTAATATAACAGAAGAAATCGATGCCCTAGCCAGGCCGACACGTTTCAACCAGTTGTGGTCTTTTTCAAGGCTGTGCAGTGGCAGGAAGTCAATACAAAAGGTACACCAATTCCTTGTTTGTATACGCATCATTTAAGCATACAATGTATCACATCCATTGGAAAATGAGAGAAGGGAGTAACAGAAGAAACAAAAACGTCATTCAAGAAGACCAATAATAGAGTTGAACAATTCGGAAACTAAAAAGGAGATGTTTGGCAATGACCCACACACATGCTCCAGAGGAGTACAGTACTGACAAACCAGTGCACCAGAACAAAAAACGCCATTCTTCTTAATACTATGAATAGGTCCAGGATTGCCACCTCCGCGTGATTAAATGAACTGATGACATGGTTTCAACCTATCTATCTTAACCTTGGTGTGATAAAAGTAAATTGTTTTTAATTTATTTACTACTCAGTTTCTATATGCAGCGGTGGTATTTTGCCCAATTTAAATCAATAATAAGCTGAGTTAACTGTAATATTAAATGCAAACTTGCCAATATCAAATCAGTATGCCAATCTGTGTATTTCTCAGATTTGTGCTAATATTAGATGTTATTGTGACTGAAACCTGTAAAGTGGTTATTAGATGCAATTATTCTCCAAAGTTTTCCGTTTAAAAGAGTGATAGTAGGATAAAGAAGTTCTCACCGGTAGGGTTTCTAAATGTTGAATTTAGGGGTATAGCTGCATTGAATTGCGGCAATTGTATCATCATAGATCTATAAAAAAACAATTAAGTTGTACATTTCGAATTGCATTCTAGCAATATCTGTCAATGAAATAGCAAATTTTTCAAGCAAGTTTATGTCTTACTGTAGAAAGTTCGAAATAAGAAATTCTGCTGTGATCTGCGTTCTATACGTAAGTACATTGGGCACCATTTTGTTTGTGTAGATATATATTCCAGTGATGTCACATATTCACAGTGTGTGACCTAATTTCTGTTATTGGTGTATTCCGTAATGGATAGTTTTTGTACCCCTGTTTACATGCAGGAGTTACATCGCTTGCGAGTGCGAGTGTGGTCATCCACCAATTTGTACTGAAAACAGACCTCTGCTGTTAAGTACATTGTTTTGAACCATCTTACTACTGTTATATAGATAATTGCAATAGTAATGGTCCACGAAATAAATAGAGTACCAATAATGGTTTTCCTTTAATTATAATGCACAGTGAGATGTTCATTTGTGTGACCTACATCGTTCTAGCAAATTAAGATAAAAACAATAATTGTTTATAATAACATTATAGTTCATATAAATGTGTGTACTCAATTATGAACATGGTGAGTAAATAGCATATTATACAGTCCCATTCTGATTATATCAGATGAATGGATTAACATCATCTGATATAGGCTAATGATCTGGTAATCTAGGTGGACATTGCCTATTGCAATTAGTATTATTCTGAAAATTATTACATAAATCATATGAATGGTGATATCATGCATTCACGTTTATGCATTAGCTTCTTATTCACAGTTGTAGCTGATATGAATAGAACAGGTTTAAAAAAATACTTGTTTTTCATTTAACACTGTCAATTATTATCTGCAATGATCTTGACAAGCAGATCCTGAAAACAGAGTGTTTAATAATGTAGAAAGGAGAAGATCCATCATTGTATCCTGTTCTTCAACCCTATGGCACAATGTCAGAGATAATGAACAGCACTCTAAATCAATGATCATGTTAGGTGTATATACCATGTGGTCAGGACAGCCCCAAGAGGATTATGTGATTGTTTACATTTAGCATGAGTTAGTTCTCATAATGTTATTAATAAGGACCAGTGGATTTAATCTATCCTTTTTACATTGTACAGCTTCATGGAAACATTCATCTTCAGACGTTCCATACATGTTTACAGAAACACATTCATGCCTGGGGTATTCCTGCTGGCTTACTATCTATCTTAAGAGAGCTGCACTCTAACAACTATATGCAGGTTCGACTTGGCAGGTCCGGTTTGCTCTCTGATCCAATCAGGATAACTAGAGGGGTATGCCAAGGCTGTTTATTAGCTCCCTTGCTCTTCATCCTTTTTATGGCAGATCTAGCAGTTTGGTTACAGAATAATGGGTTAATATCTCCATCCATTGGCAATGTAAAAATCAATTGGTTGGCGTACGCTGATGATATAGTAGTCTTGGACTACTCACAAGTGGGGCTGCAGCGTTTGTTATCTGCTTTAGAATCCTATGCTAGGATCAATAAATTAAGAATAAATCCCTTAAAATTCAAGATTCTTGTATTTAGGAGGCCTAACAAAATAGTGAAGAACCTGGTCTGCAAGTTAGACTATTCCCAGGTAGAGGTTGTCTCAGAATTAACCTATCTGGGAGCTGAATTAAGATCCTTCCCATCCAGGAATAGTCTGTTGGCCTCCATTGAATTAAAATTGATCAAATTGGGAGCAAAGATGAAAAAAATCCATTCTAAATTTGGCAGATTCACCATCCTCCCCCTTATAAGATTTTATATCGGGAAGGTAGTTCCCATAATTCTATATGGCATGGACCACAACTCTGTAGCCTTTGAACTAAATTGGGATGCTATTGAATCTAAGATTTGGAAACGTACGCTGGGTCTCCCTGATTGCGTTCCGATTTTTTGCTTACGTTATGAGCTTGGCTTGTCCTCACTTAGATCATGGCTAGCCTGGAAGTGGCTTACTCTTTATAGGTCAATTCTAGATCCTCCTAGGAACTCTCTCTTTGAGGAAATTGATGTAGAGCGGAAACAAGGCAATAATGTTTTTCTGCGTAAACTAGAATTAACATGTTTGGAACTATTGTCGGGCTGTGACTCTGATGTTGAGTCCCTTTTACAGAACCCTCTAAAAGTGAAAGAAAAAATGAAATTGGTTTATTGGATTCATACGATTGAGGAGATGCGGAGTACTAAAAATCAGCCTCCCTGACATTGTTAGATAAGCCCCTATTGTTTCTTCCGGCTTATCTAAAGAAGTCCCCTAGTTTTTGGTTTAGATCTGCTTTTCTGAGATTTCGTTTAAATGTACTCCCTACCCTTGAATTACTAGCCATAAGGGATAAAGAAGGGGGTACTGTATCAACATGTGAAAGGTGCTCAACTGTGGAAGTTCAGACTACTAAGCATTTACTTTCTAAGTGTTCTGGGACCTGGAGTATCAGGGCCAGCTCTTTTGGCAGATTTGTTCATGTTGAGTCTTGGTTGAACACTGATGATTTCTGGGCAAGACTATCCGTTGGGAATGAGATGGCTTTGCACCATGATACATGTTTTTATTTAAATATTGCAAATGTTTGATTCTTATTGTTATGTTATTATATGTGTACTGAAATGTGTTAAAAGTCAAATGTTGGCTACTGCACTTTAAATAAATTTAAAAAAAGAAAGACATTCATTTTATTCGCTTTGTTTAAACCAGTGTATGTGCTCCGTAGTCTGCAAATTAGCCTGGATTCGATTGGGCTCAGCAACAACCTGCGGCCCCCTCCTCTCTTGCCGTAGATTGCCTGCTGCAAACCAATTAATCTAATGTCCTTCCTATCATCCAGCTGATGACTTTCCTGCCAGTAGTTTGCAAGGGGTAGTCTCGGTCTGGACTGTTGGGATTGGAAAGTTGTTCTAAAATACATGTTCTCAACTCATGAATTGTGCTCCCAATGTATATCGTCTGCCATACACATACAATTGCATAGACAACAAACTTTGTGTGACAATTAATACACGTGTTAATGTTCACTTGATCTCCCAAGAAATGTCCAAATACCTCAGTATTGCTATGAGCATATCTACCCATGCTACAGTTACCACACTTATGGAACCCTTTACACAGCAGTTTTAGCCAGTCTCTACCAGTTTCTGTCCTGTCACGTGTGTCTCTCAAGAAGAGTAGAGTTGGTTTGTTTCTGATAGGAGGTGCTCTATTGGTTTTGAATCTATAACTTCTTTAAGTTCAGGTTCCATCAGTAAAAGGTGCCAATGTGTATGCACCAGTTGATACAGTACATTAGTATCTTTAGTTTCATGTGATAATACTAATATTTGGTTTTGCAGTGTTTTGTATTTTTGTTTTGTTTTTGTACTTAATGTTGCTTGCCTGTCAATGTTGCTGATCTTATTCTACACTTTAGTAACAGAGTGTGTGGATTACCGTCTGTCTCTGAATCTCTCAATTATAATGTCACACTCCTGCTTAAAAACTCTGTCATCACTAGAGTTTCTCTTGGCCCTATGATACTCACCGACATGAATGTTGCCTATTGTCGATTTAATTTCCTGTGACAAATCATTGCAAATAGAGAAGATATCACTTCAGTTGGCTTTCTAAATGTCTGAATTTCTAACTTCAATTTCTCCTCATAGATGTGGAGATCCAAAAATCAATAGCTGTACCATCACTCTGACCAATCAATTCCAGAACAAAAGAGTTATTATTGAGGAAGTTCACAAATTCATGAAAATGTTGTTGAGTACCTTGCCAAACCAATATCACATCCTCAATAAATCTACGCCATATGATGACATTTGAAGCTAATTTATTGTTAGTCAAGGCAAATGACTCATCAAACTGACCCATAAAAAGATTTGGTAAAGAGGTGCATACTTGGCCCCTATAGCCACTCCCATAGTTTGCAAATAAGCATATTTGTTGAACAGGAAATTATTATGTTCAAGTGGAAACTTTAAGACATCCTTAACCATCTCAATATTTTGAGACTTTTCTGAAGGTAAAATCAATAGTCTTGAATGTCAAATCATGCTCAATGGTTGTGTTAAAATCCATAGTTGTCAATAAGAAGTCAGGATCCCAATGTACATCGTGTAGGATCTGCATTACATAAATTGTGTCTCTGATATAAGAACGCAAAGTAATAACTGATTCCTTATTTACATTGTCAATATATTCCGAACATCTTTCTGTGGCCCAACCTATGCCATTCACGATTGATTGTATCTCTGGTAAAGTGTCAAATTGCTTATGAAGCTTGAGAAGGAAATACATAGTAGGCATAGTTGGATCTGTTACACTGAGAACATTTCTTTCATTTCTTTCATCATCTGTGAGGAGTCCTTTCATGTATCATTTGAGAATTAATGCCTGTAATTCCACAGTAGTCTCTTTCGTTAGGTAATATTTGAGTTTTTGATAGCATGCCGGTGTTTGCAAATGTGCATTACCATGTCAATGTAATTCTGTCTATTAAGCACAACTCTGTTGTCGCTTTATCAGCCTCCTTGATGACTACATTGGTGTCTTTGGTTAAATATATTAATGCTTCACTTTCATCTTTAGTTCCATTTTGCGATTTGATGCTGACAGTGGTGTGCCCTCTGTCTAAACAGTTATGGATGTCCATTGTCACTGCTGTCTGAGGTCTCGATTACTGGTATAAAGATGGCCATTGACGGAAGCAGAAGTGTATGGCTAATGTCTAATAGTTATAAATATTCAAAAGCTGTTGGCTTTGCCAATACATATTTATTTACTGTATAATGTATATAAATATGCACAGTATGAGTTCCGCCTTCTTTATAAACCACCATTAAGCAAACATCCCCATAGGGATCCATTTCCGCATGCTCCAAGCCACACAAACACGACGGGGAATTTGAACAAATTATAAGTAAACCTTCTAGACAGCGTCCCATTTTGTACAGGAATTAAATAAATGTTGTTCAATGGTCCTGATACACACATAGTAAAAACTATTCATAATTGCAACTGCATTCTTTCCAAGTAACCTATTAGTAGAATGCCTCCAATTAAAATATTGTAACTGCAGTCCATGCATTTTTTATAACATGTTACTATATCACCATCTAGCCTTTTGCATAAACAAGTTATTCCAAATCAATATGTCCAACTCATTCCTCAACAAAAACAGACCCTACAAACCACCAGCAACATCCATCACTGAATCTGGTTGGCACAGACAGTACACTTGTAAACATTAAATTGATTTTAAATGAAAATAAAACACTCACTGCATACGTTTTTAATCTGTAACCTGTCTAATATTCGAACATGAGTGCTACAGCTCACTTTCTTTAAATTAGCACCCTTCTTTACAGAGTAACCTCACTAGTAAATACTAGATTTTCCTCTTTATATCTGTACATAACAATAAACTTCCAAGACCCTTTACAGTTTTAAGGTGCTGCAATACACATTTATCCAGAAACACTCCTTCTTGAAGCACACATACATCACAGTATAACCGTTCTCAAGTACCACATTTCTAACCTTAAAAACCACTAAAAAGTGAAAGGTGATTTATGTTCCTTCTATCCAATTTATGCAAGACATCATGCAATTTAAAACTGTTCAAAAAGCATTAGATGTAACGCTCACTGTCAACTTCTCCAACAGATCCTCAGATGTTCACATGAGCCAAGCCTAAACCATCAGCACAGTAGTCTTTCTGAAAGCAGAATGACAGTTCAAATCAAAATGGTACCTATGAAACTTTACAAAAAGCAATGGCAATGAAAGAGAATGCAGCATACCAACTTAACAAAATAGCCAACACATTTTGATTTCAACCTATCATGTAAAAGAACACAATAAAACATTCAAACCTACCAATTACAAACACAGAAATAATGACATCATTCATACCCGAGAACAACTGATACTTTAATAACAAATAAGCATGCATTTTCAAAGAAACTGTAATAGAGTGCAGATATCATGGCTGTAGGTATAACCATATGATTGTGGCTGACTTATGGGTGTTTTGTTTGATGATACCAAAAGCATGACAATTATGTCAATTTAATTCCATCCTTCGACAGACATGATAAGGACACTTTTACATGTCTTCAAATATGTACTTAGGGGTCAGAATAGGTACAAGTGAAAGTTTAAAGTAAATACAACAGAATACTTTCACCTCACCAATTCTTAAATGGTGAGTGCAAATTGGTAATCTTACTGAGAGCATAGAGAGCAAGAGATGTCTAGTTAAGCATTTTCTTAAACTGAAGGGGGTCGTTTTTTGTATCATGACAGGTGATCGACCCAAACCCTGTTATAATACAGTTGAAGCACCACATTGAAACGGAAGCCGACTAAGACTTTATAAAGATAAAGCATGTATTGTACGTTGGTGAGGTTAGGCAGAATCATATACAGTACACTTTGGGAACACCACACACAATTAAGACTACAAGTGATAGTACAAATTCACCTTTGGTACAAGCCTGTACTACACAGTAAAGTGGTTGTGATGGCTGAGCAGCCAGACTTATCTCAAGATTAAAGTGAGCAGTATCAGAAGTTACACAAAGGACAGCAATTGCTATGGTTCAAACAAACACTGACTCAAATTTTCTGAGTAAAAGAATATACTTTTATTTACAAAATCATTTGTAAAACAGTTCACTAAAGTAAAGCAACAGAAAATCACAATCTTAATACACTACACACCACCCAATGAATTCTGGACAAGTTAAGCTCAAAATGAAGTGTGAGCAAAATGGCACTGCAGCAATTTAAAAAGGGAGGGAAAGACAAGGTTATTCAAAATCAAGCAGCACTAACAAGTAAGTAGGCAGGGCAATCTAGAAAATGCTTACTACAACTAGGATTCAAATCAATAGGCCTGGGCCAATGTTAATGGTTTAGAGTCTTTGCAGAGGATCGCACAGTTCAGAGTAGTTCATGGTTAAGTCTTTGCCAAGAGTTTGAAACGCAGTTGGTCGGAAGAAAAGTTATTCAAGAGAGTAGAGAAGGACAAGCCCTCGGATTAGCAAAAGATTTCAAACACTTTCACCGCGGTCGGACGGAACGAATGACCAGATTTGAACAGTACCTTAGTAGAAGAAGAATGCTGTACCTGCGACAGAAGTTCCTGGCAGATCCTGCAGGCTCACGGTGCCTGGAGCGACTGTCAGACTGACAAGAATGAGGAAGACTGGAGGGTCCTGCACTGCCCAGGGAAGAAACAAGCAGCAGAGCAAAGCGACAAAAAAAAGGTGCACTCCTTAAAACCCAAACAGGATCCGATCCTCCTGGCTATCCGGTTCATTGCAGCGACGCACAGCACATTCGCCCAGGGGAGGGAGGCCTTGCTTGGTGTTTGGCAACCTGGTTGGTCCCACCAACTCAGGGGAAGACGATTCCTTTCAGATCAATGACATTTGTGATGTCATCTTTGATGTCCTGGGTGTTAGTCTTAGCAGTGCACGGTGGTGGCGCGAGTTATGGTTGCTTAGCTTACCATAACTGGCGAATTTCAAGGGTTTTTCGGTTTTACTTGGAACCGTAACGTCCCTTTGACAAAGTTTTTTCACTGAATTTCATAGGTTTTTAGTAGCGCACCTTAACCATAACGTCCCTTTAACAAAGTTTTTTCACTGAATTTCATAGTTTTTTAGTAGCACAACTTAACCATAACGTCCCTTTAACAAAGTTTTTTCATTGAATTTCATAGGTTTTTATTAGTGCAATTTAACCATAACGCCCCTGTAACATTTTTTTTACTAAATTTTAAAGGTTTTTATTAGTGCAACGTCACAATAACATCCTTTTCAATAGATGAAGACCGCTAACATCTTATGTCCTCAAAGTGCGGCGTCCCGGCGTAGGAAGGAAAATCTTTTACCAAGATGGCCACCATGGAAAGGGAAGGTGGGGTGTATAAAGAACACAACAGGGCATGAGCGTGAGGTGGGGGGGGAACAGGGGAGACACATGGGCATGAGCGGGGGGTGAGAGGGAACAGGGTACAAACGGGGCATGAGCAGGGGGTGGGGGGAAAGGAAGGAAACACGGGGCATGAGCCGTGGTGGGGGGAACACGAGAGAGACACGGGGTATGTGCGGGGGGTGGGGAGGAACACGAGGGAGACACGGAGCATGAGCGGGGGGTACAGGGCACACACGGGACATGAGCGGGGGTGGTGGGGAAAGGAGAGAGACAAGGGGCATCAGCGGGGGTGGGAGGAACACGAGGGAGACACGGGGCATGAGCGGGTGGGCGGGGGGTAACACGAGGGAAACACGGGGCATGAGCGGGGGTGGGGGGAACACGAGGGAGATGCGGGGCATGAGCAGGGGGTGGGGGGCAACAGGAGACAGACACGGGGCATGAGCAGGGGGTGGGGCCAACAGGAGAGAGACACGGGGCATGAGCGGGGGGTGGGGAGAACAGGAGACAGACACGGGGCATGAGCAGGGGGTGGGGAGAACAGGAGACAGACACGGGGCATGCGTGGGGGATGGGGGGAACAGGAGACAGATATGGGGCATGTGCGGGGGTGGGGAGAACAGGAGACAGACACAGGGCATGAGCGGCGGGGTGGGGGGCAACAGGAGAGAGACACGGGGCATGAGCGCGGAGTGGGGGGTACAGGAGACAGGCATGGGGCATGGGTGGGGGCAACAGGAGACAGACATGGGGCATGAGCGGGAGGCGGGGGAAACAGGAGACAGACACAGGCATGAGCGGGGGGTTGGGGGGTAATATGAGGGAAACACGGGGCATGAGTGGGGGGTGGGGGGAACACGAGGGAGACACGGGGCATGAGCGGGGGTGGGGGGCAACAGGAGACAGACACGGGGCATGAGCGGGGGGTGGGGCCAACATGAGAGAGACACGGGGCATGAGCGGGGGGTGGTGAGAACAGGAGACAGACACGGGGCATGAGCGGGGGGTGGGGAGAACAGGAGACAGACACGGGGCATGAGTGGGGATGGGGGAACAGGAGACAGATACGGGGCATGAGCGGGGGTGGGGAGAACAGGAGACAGACACGGGGCATGAGCGGTGGGGTGGGGGCAACAGGAGACAGACACGGGACATGAGCGGGGGGTGGGGGGCAACAGGAGAGAGACACGGGGCATGAGCACGGAGTGGGGGGGTACAGGAGACAGACACGGGGCATGGGTGGGGGCAACAGGAGACAGACATGGGGCATGAGCGGGGGGTGGGGGGGAACAGGAGACAGACACGGGGCATGAGCGGGGGTTGGGGGGAACAGAAGACAGACACGGGGCATGAGCGGGGGAGTGGGGGGCAACAGGAGAGAGACACGGGGCATGAGCGGGGGGTAGTGGGGTACAGGAGACATGGGGCATAAGCAGGGGGTGGGGGGCAACAGGAGAGAGACACGGGGCATGAGTGGGGGGTGGGGGGCAACAGGAGAGAGACACTGGACATGAGTGGGTGGGGGGAACAGGAGACAGACACAGGGCATGAGCGGGGGACAGACACGGGGCATGAGCGGGGGGTGGGGGGGCAACAGGAGACAGACACGGGGCATGAGCGGGGGGTGGGGGTAACAGGAGACAGACACGGGGCATGAGCAGGGGGTGGGGGGAACACAGAGACAGACGCGGGGGGTAGGGGGCAACAGGAGACAGACATGGGGCATGAGCGGGGGGCAACAAGAGACAGACACGGGGCATGAGCGGGGGTGGGGGGCAGCAGGAGACAGACACGGGGCATGAGCGGGGGTGGGGGGCAACAGGAGACAGACACTGGGCATGAGCGGGTGTGGGGGGGAACAGGAGACAGACACGGAGCATGAGCGGAGGGTGGGGAGAACAGGAGACAGACACGGGGCATGAGCGGGGGGTGGGAGGCAACAGGAGACAGACACGGGGCATGAGCGGGGGTGGGGGGCAAAAGGAGAGACACGGGGCATGAGCCGGGGGTGGGGCCACATGAGAGAGACACGGGGCATGAGCGGGGGGTGGGGAGAACAGGAGACAGACACGGGGCATGAGCGGGGGGGTGGGGAGAACAGGAGACAGACACGGGGCATGAGCATGGGGATGGGGGAACAGGAGACAGAAACGGGGCATGGGTGGGGGCAACAGGAGAGAGACATGGGGCATGAGCTGGGGGCGGGGGGAACAGGAGACAGACACGGGGCATGAGCGGGGGGTGGGGGGAACAGAAGACAGACACGGGGCATGAGCGGGGGAGTGGGGGGAACCAGGAGACAGACACGGGGCATGAGCAGGGGGTGGGGGGCAACAGGAGAGAGACACGGGGCATGAGTGGGGGAGTGGGGGGTATAGGAGACAGACACAGGGCATGAGCAGGGGTGGGGGGGTACAGGAGACAGACACGGGGCATGAGCGGGGGGTGGGTGGGAACAGGAGACAGACACGGGGCATGAGCGGGGGGTGGGGGGAACAACAGAGACAGACGAGGGGGGTGGGGGCAACAGGAGACAGACATGGGGCATGAGCGGGGGGCAAAAAGAGACAGACACAGGGCATGAGCGGGGGTGGGGGGCAACAGGAGACAGACACGGGGCATGAGCGGGGTGGGGGACAACAGGAGACAGACACTGGGCATGAGCGGGTGTGGGGGGGAACAGGAGACAGACACGGAGCATGAGCGGGGGGTGGGGAGAACAGGAGACAGACACGGGGCATGAGCGGGGGGTGGGAGGCAACAGGAGACAGACACGGGGCATGAGCGGGGGGCAAAAGGAGAGACACGGGGCATGAGCGGGGGGTGGGGGGCAACAGGAGAGACATGGGGCATGAGCGGGGGGTGGGGGAACAGGAGACAGACACGGGGCATGAGCGAGGGGTGGGGGGAACAGGAGACAGACACGGGGCATGAGCGGGGGGTGGGGAGAACAGGCACGGGGAATGAGCGGGAGGTGGGAGGAACAGGAGACAGACACGGGGCATGAGCGGGAGGTGGGAGGAACAGGAGACAGACACGGGGCATGAGCGGGGGGTGGGGAGAACAGGAGACAGACACGGGGCATGAGCAGGGGGTTGGGGGGCAACAAGAGAGAGACACGGGGCATGAGCGGGTGGGGGGAACAGGAGACAGACACGTGGCATGAGCGGGTGGGGGGAAAAGGCAGGAGACAGACACAGGGCATGAGCAGGGGTGTGGGGGGGCAACAGGAGATAGACACGGGGCATGAGCGGGGGTTGGGGAAACAGGATACAGACACAGGGCATGAGCGGGGGGTGGGGAGAACAGGAGACAGACACGGGGCATGAGTCGGGGGGTGGGGAGAACAGGAGACAGACACGGGGCATGAGCAGGGGATGGGGGGAACAGGAGACAGATATGGGGCATGAGCGGGTGTGGGGAGAACTGGAGACAGACACAGGGCATGAGCAGGGGGTGGGGGGCAACAGGAGAGAGACACGGGGCATGAGCGCGGATTGGGGGGGTACAGGAGACAGACATGGGGCATGGGTAGGGGCAACAGGAGACAGACATGGGGCATGAGCGGGAGGCAGGGGGAACAGGAGACAGACACGGGCATGAGCGCGGGAGTGGCGGGTAATATGAGGGAAACACGCGGCATGAGCGGGGGTTGGGGGAACACGAGGGAGACACGGGGCATGAGCAGGGGGTGGGGGGCAACAGGAGACAGACACGGGGCATGAGCGGGGGGTGGGGCCAACATGAGAGAGACACGGGGCATGAGCGGGGGGTGGGGAGAACAGGAGACAGACACGGGGCATGAGCGGGGGGTGGGGAGAACAGGAGACAGACACGGGGCATGAGCGGGGGATGGGGGAACAGGAGACAGATACGGGGCATGAGCGGGGGTGGGGAGAACAGAAGACAGACACGGGGCATGAGCGGCGGGGTGGGGGACAACAGGAGACAGACACGGGACATGAGCGGGGGGGTGGGGGGCAACAGGAGAGAGACACAGGGCATGAGCACGGAGTGGGGGGGTACAGGAGAAAGACACGGGGCATGGGTGGGGGCAACAGGAGACAGACACGGGGCATGAGTGGGGGGCGGGGGAACAAGAGACAGACACGGGGCATGAGCGTCGGGTGGGGGGAACAGAAGACAGACACGGGGCATGAGCGGGGGAGTGGGGGCAACAGGAGAGAGACACGGGGCATGAGCGGGGGGTGGTGGGGTACAGGAGACAGACATGGGGCATGAGCAGGGGGTGGGGGCAACAGGAGAGAGACACGGGGCATGAGTGGGGGGTACAGGAGACAGACACGGGGCATGCGCAGGGGGTGGGGGGCAACAGGAGAGAGACACTGGACATGAGCGGGTGGGGGAACAGGAGACAGACACAGGCCATGAGCAGGGGGTGGGGGGGTATAGGAGACAGACACGGGGCATGAGCGGGGGTTGGGGGGTACAGGAGACAGACACAGGGCATGAGCGGGGGGTAGGGGGCAACAGGAGACAGACACGGGGCATGACCGGGGGGTGGGGGGAACAGGAGACAGACACGGGGCATGAGCGGGGGGTGGGGGCAACAACAGAGACAGACGCGGGGGTGGGGCGCAACAGGAGACAGATATGGGGCATGAGCGGGGGGCAACAAGAGACAGACACGGGGCATGAGCGGGGGTGGGGGGCAACAGGAGACAGACAAGGGGCATGAGTGGGGGGTGGGGGGCAACAGGAGACAGACACTGGGCATGAGCGGGTGTGGGGGGGAACAGGAGAGATATGGGGCATGAGCGGGGGGTGGGGGGCAACAGGAGACTGACACGGGGCATGAGCGAGGGGTGGGGGAACAGGAGACAGACACGGGGCATGAGCGGGGGGTGGGGGAACAACAGACACGGGGCATGAGTGGGGGGTGGGGAGAACAGACACGGGGAATGAGCAGGGGGTGGGGGGCAACAGGAGACAGACACGGGCATGAGCGGGGGGGTGGGGAGAACAGGAGACAGACACGGGGCATGAGCATGGGGATGGGGGAACAGGAGACAGATACGGGGCATGAGTGGGGGTGGGGAGAACAGGAGACAGACACGGGGCATGAGCGGCGGGGTGGGGGGCAACAGGAGAGAGACACGGGGCATGAGTACGGAGTGGGGGGGTACAGGAGACAGACACGGGGCATGGGTGGGGGACACAGGAGACAGACATGGGGCATGAGCGGGGGGCGGGGGTGAACAGGAGACAGACACGGGGCATTAGCGGGGGGTGGGGGGAACAGAAGACAGACACGGGGCATGAGCGGGGGAGTGGGGGGCAACAGGAGACAGACACGGGGCATGAGCAGGGGGTGGGGGGGCAACAGGAGAGAGACACGGGGCATGAGTGGGGGAGTGGGGGGTACAGGAGACAGACACAGGGCATGAGCAGGGGTGGGGGGTACAGGAGACAGACACGGGGCATGAGCGGGGGGTGGGTGGCAACAGGAGACAGACACGGGGCATGAGCGGGGGGTGGGGGGAACAACAGAGACAGACGAGGGGGGTGGGGGCAACAGGAGACAGACATGGGGCATGAGCGGGGGGCAAAAAGAGACAGACATAGGGCATGAGCGGGGGTGGGGGGCAACAGGAGACAGACACGGGGCATGAGCGGGGGTGGGGGGCAACAGGAGACAGACACTGGGCATGAGCGGGTGTGGGGGGGAACAGGAGACAGACACGGAGCATGAGCGGGGGGTGGGGAGAACAGGAGACAGACACGGGGCATGAGCGGGGGGTGGGAGGCAACAGGAGACAGACACGGGGTATGAGCGGGGGGTGGGGGGCAAAAGGAGAGACACGGGGCATGAGCGGGGGGTGGGGGGCAACAGGAGAGACATGGGGCATGAGCGGGGGGGGAACAGGAGACAGACACGGGGCATGAGCGGGGGGTGGGGAGTACAGGCACGGGGAATGAGCGGGGGGGTGGGGAGAACAGGAGTCAGACACGGGGCATGAGCGGGGGGTGGGAGGAACAGGAGACAGACACAGGGCATGAGCGGGGGGTGGGGAGAACAGGAGACAGACACGGGGCATGAGCAGGGGGTTGGGGGGCAACAAGAGAGAGACACGGGGCATGAGCGGGTGGGGGGAACAGGAGACAGACACGGGGCATGAGCGGGTGGGGGGAAAAGGCAGGAGACAGACACAGGGCATGAGCAGGGGTGTGGGGGGGCAACAGGAGATAGACACGGGGCATGAGCGGGGGTTGGGGAAACAGGATACAGACACAGGGCATGAGCGGGGGGTGGGGAGAACAGGAGACAGACACGGGGCATGAGCGGGGGGGTGGGGAGAAGAGGAGACAGACACGGGGCATGAGCAGGGGATGGGGGGAACAGGAGACAGATATGGGGCATGAGCGGGTGTGGGGAGAACAGGAGACAGACACAGGGCATGAGCAGGGGGTGGGGGGCAACAGGAGAGAGACACGGGGCATGAGCGCGGATTGGGGGGGTACAGGAGACAGACATGGGGCATGGGTAGGGGCAACAGGAGACAGACATGGGGCATGAGCGGGAGGCGGGGGGAACAGGAGACAGACACGGGCATGAGCGCGGGGGTGGCGGGTAATATGAGGGAAACACGCGGCATGAGCGGGGGGTGGGGGAACACGAGGGAGACACGGGGCATGAGCAGGGGGTGGGGGGCAACAGGAGACAGACACGGGGCATGAGCGGGGGGTGGGGCCAACATGAGAGAGACACGGGGCATGAGCGGGGGGTGGGGAGAACAGGAGACAGACACGGGGCATGAGCGGGGGATGGGGGAACAGGAGACAGATATGGGGCATGAGCGGGGGTGGGGAGAACAGGAGACAGACACGGGGCATGAGCGGCGGGGTGGGGGACAACAGGAGACAGACACGGGACATGAGCGGGGGGTTGGGGGGCAACAGGAGAGAGACACGGGGCATGAGCACGGAGTGGGGGGGTACAGGATACAGACACGGGGCATGAGTGGGGGGCGGGGGGAACAAGAGACAGACACGGGGCATGAGCGGGGGGTGGGGGGAACAGAAGACAGACACGGGGCATGAGCGGGGGAGTGGGGGCAACAGGAGAGAGACACGGGGCATGAGCGGGGGGTGGTGGGGTACAGGAGACAGACACGGGGCATGGGTGGGGGACACAGGAGACAGACATGGGGCATGAGCGGGGGGCGGGGGTGAACAGGAGACAGACACGGGGCATTAGCGGGGGGTGGGGGGAACAGAAGACAGACACGGGGCATGAGCGGGGGAGTGGGGGGCAACAGGAGACAGACACGGGGCATGAGCAGGGGGTGGGGGGCAACAGGAGAGAGACACGGGGCATGAGTGGGGGAGTGGGGGGTACAGGAGACAGACACAGGGCATGAGCAGGGGTGGGGGGGTACAGGAGACAGACACGGGGCATGAGCGGGGGGTGGGTGGCAACAGGAGACAGACACGGGGCATGAGCGGGGGGTGGGGGGAACAACAGAGACAGACGAGGGGGGTGGGGGCAACAGGAGACAGACATGGGGCATGAGCGGGGGCAAAAAGAGACAGACATAGGGCATGAGCGGGGGTGGGGGGCAACAGGAGACAGACACGGGGCATGAGCGGGGGTGGGGGGCAACAGGAGACAGACACTGGGCATGAGCGGGTGTGGGGGGGAACAGGAGACAGACACGGAGCATGAGCGGGGGGTGGGGAGAACAGGAGACAGACACGGGGCATGAGCGGGGGGTGGGAGGCAACAGGAGACAGACACGGGGTATGAGCGGGGGGTGGGGGGCAAAAGGAGAGACACGGGGCATGAGCGGGGGGTGGGGGGCAACAGGAGAGACATGGGGCATGAGCGGGGGGGGAACAGGAGACAGACACGGGGCATGAGCGGGGGGTGGGGAGTACAGGCACGGGGAATGAGCGGGGGGGTGGGGAGAACAGGAGTCAGACACGGGGCATGAGCGGGGGGTGGGAGGAACAGGAGACAGACACAGGGCATGAGCGGGGGGTGGGGAGAACAGGAGACAGACACGGGGCATGAGCAGGGGGTTGGGGGGCAACAAGAGAGAGACACGGGGCATGAGCGGGTGGGGGGAACAGGAGACAGACACGGGGCATGAGCGGGTGGGGGGAAAAGGCAGGAGACAGACACAGGGCATGAGCAGGGGTGTGGGGGGGCAACAGGAGATAGACACGGGGCATGAGCGGGGGTTGGGGAAACAGGATACAGACACAGGGCATGAGCGGGGGGTGGGGAGAACAGGAGACAGACACGGGGCATGAGCGGGGGGGTGGGGAGAACAGGAGACAGACACGGGGCATGAGCAGGGGATGGGGGGAACAGGAGACAGATATGGGGCATGAGCGGGTGTGGGGAGAACAGGAGACAGACACAGGGCATGAGCAGGGGGTGGGGGGCAACAGGAGAGAGACACGGGGCATGAGCGCGGATTGGGGGGGTACAGGAGACAGACATGGGGCATGGGTAGGGGCAACAGGAGACAGACATGGGGCATGAGCGGGAGGCGGGGGGAACAGGAGACAGACACGGGCATGAGCGCGGGGGTGGCGGGTAATATGAGGGAAACACGCGGCATGAGCGGGGGGTGAGGGAACACGAGGGAGACACGGGGCATGAGCAGGGGGTGGGGGGCAACAGGAGACAGACACGGGGCATGAGCGGGGGGTGGGGCCAACATGAGAGAGACACGGGGCATGAGCGGGGGGTGGGGAGAACAGGAGACAGACACGGGGCATGAGCGGGGGATGGGGGAACAGGAGACAGATATGGGGCATGAGCGGGGGTGGGGAGAACAGGAGACAGACACGGGGCATGAGCGGCGGGGTGGGGGACAACAGGAGACAGACACGGGACATGAGCGGGGGGTTGGGGGGCAACAGGAGAGAGACACGGGGCATGAGCACGGAGTGGGGGGGTACAGGATACAGACACGGGGCATGAGTGGGGGGCGGGGGGAACAAGAGACAGACACGGGGCATGAGTGGGGGGTGGGGGGAACAGAAGACAGACACGGGGCATGAGCGGGGGAGTGGGGGCAACAGGAGAGAGACACGGGGCATGAGCGGGGGGTGGTGGGGTACAGGAGACAGACATGGGGCATGAGCAGGGGGTGGGGGCAACAGGAGAGAGACACGGGGCATGAGTGGGGGGGGTACAGGAGACAGACTCGGGGCATGCGCAGGGGGTGGGGGGCAACAGGAGAGAGATACTGGACATGAGCGGGTGGGGGGAACAGGAGACAGACACAGGGCATGAGCAGGGGGTGGGGGGGTATAGGAGACAGACACGGGGCATGAGCAGGGGGTGGGGGGTACAGGAGACAGACACAGGGCATGAGCGGGGGGTAGGGGGCAACAGGAGACAGACACGGGGCATGACCGGGGGGTGGGGGGAACAGGAGACAGACACGGGGCATGAGCGGGGGGTGGGGGCAACAAAAGAGACAGACGCGGGGGTGGGGCGCAACAGGAGACAGACATGGGGCATGAGCGGGGGGCAACAAGAGACAGACACGGGGCATGAGCGGGGGTGGGGGGCAACAGGAGACAGACACGGGGCATGAGTGGGGGGTGGGGGGCAACAGGAGACAGACACTGGGCATGAGCGGGTGTGGGGGGGAACAGGAGACAGACACGGGGGATGAGCGGGGGGTGGGGAGAACAGGAGACAGACACGGGGCATGAGCGGGGGGTGGGAGGCAACAGGAGACAGACACGGGGCATGAGCGGGGGGTGGGGGGCAAAAGGAGAGATATGGGGCATGATCGGGGGGTGGGGGGCAACAGGAGACAGACACGGGGCATGAGCGAGGGGTGGGGGAACAGGAGACAGACACGGGGCATGAGCGGGGGGTGGGGGAACAACAGACACGGGGCATGAGTGGGGGGTGGGGAGAACAGACACGGGGAATGAGCAGGGGGTGGGGGGCAACAGGAGACAGACACGGGCATGAGCGGGGGGTGGGAGGAACAGGAGACAGACATGGGGCATGAGCGGGGGGTGGGGGGGCAACAAGAGAGAGACACGGGGCATGAGCGGGTGGGGGGAACAGGCAGGAGACAGACACAGGGCATGAGCGGGAGTGTGGGGGGGCCACAGGAGATAGACACGGGGCATGAGCGGGGGTGGGGGAAACAGGATACAGACACGGGGCATGAGCGGGGGGTGGGGAGAACAGGAGACAGACACGGGGCATGAGCGGGGGAACAGAAGACAGACACGGGGCATGAGCGGGGGTGGGAGGAGGGAGAGAGACACACGGGGCATGAGCGGGGCGTGGGCAGGAGGAAGAGAGACACACGGGGGGTCGGCGGGAGGGAGAGAGACACACGGGGCATGAGCGGGGGTGGGGGGGAGGGAGAGAGACACACGGGGCATGAGCAGGGGGTGGGAGGAAGTGGAGAGAGACACACGGGGCATGAGCAGGGGTTGGGGGAGGGAGAGAGACACACGGGGCATGAGCGGGGGGTGGGGAGAACAGGAGACGGACACGGGGCATGAACGGGGGTTGGGGGGCAACAAGAGAGAGACACGGGGCATGAACGGGTGAGCGGGTGGGGGGAACAGGAGACAGACACGGGGCATGAGCAGGTGGGGGGAACAGGCAGGAGACAGACACAGGGTATGAGCGGGGGTGTGGGGGGCAACAGGAGATAGACACGTGGCATGAGCGGGTGTGGGGGAAACATGATACAGACACGGGGCATGAGCGGGGGGTGGGGAGAACAGGAGACAGACACTGGGCATGAGCGGGGGGTATGGGGGGCAAAAGGAGACAGACACGGCACATGAGGGGAACAGGAGACAGATACGGGGCATGAGCGGGTGGTGTGGAGAACATTAGACAGACACGGGGCATGAGCGGGGGGAACAGAAGACAGAAACGGGGCATGAGTGGGGGGTGGGGGGAAGGGGAGAGATACACGAGGCATGAGCGGGGTTGGGGGGAGGGAGAGAGACACACGGGGCATGAGCAGGGGGTGGGAGGAGGGAGAGAGACACACGGGGCATGAGCGGGGGGTGGGCGGGAGGAAGAGAGACACACGGGCATGAGCGGGTGGTGGGCGGGAGGGAGAGAGACACACGGGGCATGAGCGGGGGTGGGGGGGAGGGAGAGAGACACATGGGGCATGAGCGGGGGTGGGGGGTAGGGGAGAGAGACACACGGGGCATGAGCGGGGGGGGGGAAAGAGACACCCGGGGCATGAGCAGTGGTTGGGGAAGGGAGAGACACACGGGGCATGAGCAGGAGGGGGAGAGACACACGGGACATGAGCGGGGGTGGGCGGGAGAGGGAAAGAGACACGGGGCAAGAGCGGGAGTGGGCGGGAGGGGGAAAGAGACATGGGGCAAGAGCGGGGGTGGGCGGGAGGGGGAAAGTGACACGGGGCAAGAGCGGGGGTGGGCGGGAGGGGGAAAGAGACACGGAGCAAGAGCGGGCGTGGGCGGGAGGGGGAAAGAGACACGGGGCAAGAGCGCGGGTGGGCAGGAGGGGGAAAGAGACACAGGGCATGAGCGGGGGTGGGTGGGAGGGGGAAAGACACACGGGGCAAGAGCAGGGGTGGGGGGAAGGAGACAGACACACGGGGCAAGAGCGGGGGTGGGGGTAGGGAGGAGACACACGAGGCATGAGCGGGGGGTTGGGGGAAGGGGATAGAGACACGGGGCATGAGCGGGGGTGGGCGGGAGGGGGAAAGAGACACGGGGCAAGAGCGGGGGTGGGCAGGAGGGGGAAAGAGACACGGGGCAAGAGCGGGGGTGGGCGCGAGGGGGAAAGACACACGGGGCAAGAGTGGGGTTTGGGGGAGGGAGAGAGACACACGGGGCATGAGCGGGGGGTGGGAGGAGGGAGAGAGACACACGGGGCATGAGCGGGGGGTGGGCGGGAGGAAGAGAGACACACGGGGCATGAGCGGGGGGTGGGCGGGAGGGAGAGAGACACACCGGGCATGATCGGAGTGGGGGGGAGAGACACACGGGGCATGAGCGGGGGTGGGGGGAAGGGGAGAGAGACACATGGGGCATGAACGGGGGGTGAGGGGAGGGAGAGAGACACACGGGGCATGAGCGGGGAGTGGGGGGGGTGGTAGAAAGACACACGGGGCATGAGCAGGGGTTGGGGAATGGAGAGACACACGGGGCATGAGCGGGAGGGGGAGAGACACATTGGACATGAGTGGGGGGTGGGCGGGAGGGGGAGAGACACACGGGGCATGAGCAGGGGCGGGTTGGAGGGGGAAAGACACGGGGCAAGGACGGGGGTGGGTGGGAGGGGACAAGACACGGGGCAAGAGAGGGGGTGGGCGGGAAGGGGAAAGACACACGAGGCATGAGCAGGGGTTGGGGAAGGGAGAGACACACGGGGCATGAGCGGGAGGGGGAGTGACACACGGGACATGAGTGGGGGGTGGGCGGGAGGGGGAGAGACACACGGGGCATGAGCTGGGGTGGGTTGGAGGGGGAAAGACACGGGGCAAGAGCGGGGGTGGGCGAGGGGAAAAGGCACGGGGCAAGAGCTGGGGTGGGCGGGAGGGGGAAAGAGACACAGTGCAAGAGCGGGGGTGGGCGGGAGGGGAAAAGAGACACAGGGCAAGAGCGGGGGTGATCTGGATGGGGAAAGAGACACAGGGCAAGAGTGGGGGTGGGCGGGAGGGGGAAAGAGACATGGGGCAAGAGTGGGGGTGGGCGGGAGTGGGAAAGAGACACGGGGCAAGAGCGGGTGTGGGGGGGAACAGGAGACAGACACAGAGCATGAGCGGGGGTGGGGAGAACAGGAGACAGACACGGGGCATGAGCGGGGGTGGGTGGCAACAGGAGATAGACACGGGGCATGAGCGGGGGGTGGGGGGCAAAAGGAGAGACACGGGGTATGAGCGGGGGTGGGGGGCGCGGGGGTGGGGGGCAACAGGAGAGACATGGGGCATGAGCGGCGGGGGGTGGGGCGAACAGGAGACAGACACGGGGCATGAGCGAGGGGTGGGGGGAACAGGAGACAGACACGGGGCATGAGCGGGTGGCAAAAAGAGACAGACACAGGGCATGAGCGGGGGTGGGGGGCAACAGGAGACAGACACAGGGCATGAGCGAGGGGTGGGGGGAACAGGAGACAGACACGGGGCATGAGCGGGGGGTGGGGAGAACAGGCACTGGGAATGAGCGGGGGGTGGGGAGAACAGGAGTCAGACACGGGGCATGAGCGGGGGGTGGGAGGAACAGGAGACAGACACGGGGCATGAGCGGGGGGTGGGGAGAACAGGAGACAGACACGGGGCATGAGCAGGGGGTTGGGGGGCAACAAGAGAGAGACACGGGGCATGAGCGGGTGGGGGGAACAGGAGACAGACACGGGGCATGAGCGGGTGGGGGGAAAAGGCAGGAGACAGACACAGGGCATGAGCAGGGGTGTGGGGGGGCAACAGGAGATAGACACGGGGCATGAGCGGGGGTTGGGGAAACAGGATACAGACACAGGGCATGAGCGGGGGTGGGGAGAACAGGAGACAGACACGAGGCATGAGTGGGGGGGTGGGGAGAACAGGAGACAGACACGGGGCATGAGCAGGGGATGGGGGGAACAGGAGACAGATATGGGGCATGAGCGGGTGTGGGGAGAACAGGAGACAGACACAAGGCATGAGCAGGGGGTGGGGGGCAACAGGAGAGAGACACGGGGCATGAGCGCGGATTGGGGGGGTACAGGAGACAGACATGGGGCATGGGTAGGGGCAACAGGAGACAGACATGGGGCATGAGCGGGAGGCAGGGGGAACAGGAGACAGACACGGGCATGAGCGCGGGAGTGGCGGGTAATATGAGGGAAACACGCGGCATGAGCGGGGGTTGGGGGAACACGAGGGAGACACGGGGCATGAGCAGGGGATGGGGGGCAACAGGAGACAGACACGGGGCATGAGCGGGGGGTGGGGCCAACATGAGAGAGACACGGGGCATGAGCGGGGGGTGGGGAGAACAGGAGACAGACACGGGGCATGAGCGGGGAGTGGGGAGAACAGGAGACAGACACGGGCATGAGCGGGGGATGGGGGAACAGGAGACAGATACGGGGCATGAGCGGGGGTGGGGAGAACAGAAGACAGACACGGGGCATGAGCGGCGGGGTGGGGGACAACAGGAGACAGACACGGGACATGAGCGGGGGGGTGGGGGGCAACAGGAGAGAGACACGGGGCATGAGCACGGAGTGGGGGGGTACAGGAGACAGACACGGGGCATGGGTGGGGGCAACAGGAGACAGACACGGGGCATGAGTGGGGGGCGGGGGAAAAAGAGACAGACACGGGGCATGAGCGGGGGGTGGGGGGAACAGAAGACAGACACGGGGCATGAGCGGGGGAGTGGGGGCAACAGGAGAGAGACACGGGGCATGAGCGGGTGTGGGGGGGAACAGGAGACAGACACAGAGCATGAGCGGGGGTGGGGAGAACAGGAGACAGACACGGGGCATGAGCGGGGGGTGGGTGGCAACAGGAGATAGACACGGGGCATGAGCGGGGGGTGGGGGGCAAAAGGAGAGACACGGGGTATGAGCGGGGGTGGGGGGCGCGGGGGTGGGGGGCAACAGGAGAGACATGGGGCATGAGCGGCGGGGGGTGGGGCGAACAGGAGACAGACACGGGGCATGAGCGAGGGGTGGGGGGAACAGGAGACAGACACGGGGCATGAGCGGGTGGCAAAAAGAGACAGACACAGGGCATGAGCGGGGGTGGGGGGCAACAGGAGACAGACACAGGGCATGAGCGAGGGGTGGGGGGAACAGGAGACAGACACGGGGCATGAGCGGGGGGTGGGGAGAACAGGCACGGGGAATGAGCGGGGGTGGGGAGAACAGGAGTCAGACACGGGGCATGAGCGGGGGGTGGGAGGAACAGGAGACAGACACGGGGCATGAGCGGGGGGTGGGGAGAACAGGAGACAGACACGGGGCATGAGCAGGGGGTTGGGGGGCAACAAGAGAGAGACACGGGGCATGAGCGGGTGGGGGGAACAGGAGACAGACACGGGGCATGAGCGGGTGGGGGGAAAAGGCAGGAGACAGACACAGGGCATGAGCAGGGGTGTGGGGGGGCAACAGGAGATAGACACGGGGCATGAGCGGGGGTTGGGGAAACAGGATACAGACACAGGGCATGAGCGGGGGTGGGGAGAACAGGAGACAGACACGAGGCATGAGTGGGGGGGTGGGGAGAACAGGAGACAGACACGGGGCATGAGCAGGGGATGGGGGAACAGGAGACAGATATGGGGCATGAGCGGGTGTGGGGAGAACAGGAGACAGACACAAGGCATGAGCAGGGGGTGGGGGGCAACAGGAGAGAGACACGGGGCATGAGCGCGGATTGGGGGGGTACAGGAGACAGACATGGGGCATGGGTAGGGGCAACAGGAGACAGACATGGGGCATGAGCGGGAGGCAGGGGGAACAGGAGACAGACACGGGCATGAGCGCGGGAGTGGCGGGTAATATGAGGGAAACACGCGGCATGAGCGGGGGTTGGGGGAACACGAGGGAGACACGGGGCATGAGCAGGGGATGGGGGGCAACAGGAGACAGACACGGGGCATGAGCGGGGGGTGGGGCCAACATGAGAGAGACACGGGGCATGAGCGGGGGGTGGGGAGAACAGGAGACAGACACGGGGCATGAGCGGGGAGTGGGGAGAACAGGAGACAGACACGGGCATGAGCGGGGGATGGGGGAACAGGAGACAGATACGGGGCATGAGCGGGGGTGGGGAGAACAGAAGACAGACACGGGGCATGAGCGGCGGGGTGGGGGACAACAGGAGACAGACACGGGACATGAGCGGGGGGGTGGGGGGCAACAGGAGAGAGACACGGGGCATGAGCACGGAGTGGGGGGGTACAGGAGACAGACACGGGGCATGGGTGGGGGCAACAGGAGACAGACACGGGGCATGAGTGGGGGGCGGGGGAAAAAGAGACAGACACGGGGCATGAGCGGGGGGTGGGGGGAACAGAAGACAGACACGGGGCATGAGCGGGGGAGTGGGGGCAACAGGAGAGAGACACGGGGCATGAGCGGGGGGTGGTGGGGTACAGGAGACAGACATGGGGCATGAGCAGGGGGTGGGGGCAACAGGAGAGAGACACGGGGCATGAGTGGGGGGTACAGGAGACAGACACGGGGCATGCGCAGGGGGTGGGGGGCAACAGGAGAGAGACACTGGACATGAGCGGGTGGGGGAACAGGAGACAGACACAGGGCATGAGCAGGGGGTGGGGGGGTATAGGAGACAGACACAGGGCATGAGCGGGGGGTGGGGGGTACAGGAGACAGACACGGGGCATGAGCGGGGGGTAGGGGGCAACAGGAGACAGACACGGGGCATGACCGGGGGGTGGGGGGAACAGGAGACAGACACGGGGCATGAGCGGGGGGTGGGGGCAACAACAGAGACAGACGCGGGGGTGGGGCGCAACAGGAGACAGATTTGGGGCATGAGCGGGGGGCAACAAGAGACAGACACGGGGCATGAGCGGGGGTGGGGGGCAACAGGAGACAGACAAGGGGCATGAGTGGGGGGTGGGGGGCAACAGGAGACAGACACGGAGCATGAGCGGGGGGTGGGGAGAACAGGAGACAGACACGGGGCATGAGCGGGGGGTGGGAGGCAACAGGAGACAGACACGGGGCATGAGCGGGGGCTGGGGGGCAAAAGGAGAGATATGGGGCATGAGCGGGGGGTGGGGAGAACAGGAGACAGACACGGGGCATGAGCGGGGGGTGGGAGGCAACAGGAGACAGACACGGGGCATGAGCGGGGGGTGGGGGGCAAAAGGAGAGATATGGGGCATGAGCGGGGGGTGGGGGGCAACAGGAGACAGACACGGGGCATGAGCGAGGGGTGGGGGAACAGGAGACAGACACGGGGCATGAGCGGGGGGTGGGGGAACAACAGACACGGGGCATGAGTGGGGGGTGGGGAGAACAGACACGGGGAATGAGCAGGGGGTGGGGGGCAACAGGAGACAGACACGGGCATGAGCGGGGGGTGGGGAGAACAGGAGACAGACACGGGGCATGAGCATGGGGATGGGGGAACAGGAGACAGATACGGGGCATGAGTGGGGGTGGGGAGAACAGGAGACAGACACGGGGCATGAGCGGCGGGGTGGGGGGCAACAGGAGAGAGACACGGGGCATGAGTACGGAGTGGGGGGGTACAGGAGACAGACACGGGGCATGGGTGGGGGACACAGGAGACAGACATGGGGCATGAGCGGGGGGCGGGGGGAACAGGAGACAGACACGGGGCATTAGCGGGGGGTGGGGGGAACAGAAGACAGACACGGGGCATGAGCGGGGGAGTGGGGGGCAACAGGAGACAGACACGGGGCATGAGCAGGGGGTGGGGGGGGCTCCTGCCCTCTACCCTCCATCCTTCCTCGCTGAGGGTAGAGGGCAGGAGCCCCCCCTCCCATCCACTCTACGCACACGGAGTGCATCCTCGCCGGCACCATCGAAGGGCCTGCCTGACCCTGTCTTCAAGAGTGCCTGACTCCCGCATGCCGGGCGCCGCGCGGCACGAAAGCGAGGCTGATCCTCGCTCGAAGCAGTTTTACACTGCTTTCATCCGCCGGTAGGCGGAACCGCCGGCGGCCAGCACCAAGGCCACACAAAGGCCTGTTCCTGCGCCTGTGCCCCCATTCCATCCTTCCTCGCTGAGGGTAGAGGGCAGGAGCCCCCCCTCCCATCCACTCTACGCACACGGAGTGCCTCCTCGCCGGCACCATCGAAGGGCCTGCCTGACCCTGTCTTCAAGAGTGCCTGACTCCCGCATGCCGGGCGCCGCGCGGCACGAAAGCGAGGCTGATCCTCGCTCGAAGCAGTTTTACACTGCTTTCATCCGCCGTTAGGCGGAACCGCCGGCGGCCAGCACCAAGGCCACACAAAGGCCTGTTCCTGCGCCTGTGCCCCCATTCCATCCTTCCTCGCTGAGGGTAGAGGGCAGGAGCCCCCCCTCCCATCCACTCTACGCACACGGAGTGCATCCTCGCCGGCACCATCGAAGGGCCTGCCTGACCCTGTCTTCAAGAGTGCCTGACTCCCGCATGCCGGGCGCCGCACGGCACGAAAGCGAGGCTGATCCTCGCTCGAAGCAGTTTTACACTGCTTTCATCCGCCGGTAGGCGGAACCGCCGGCGGCCAGCACCAAGGCCACACAAAGGCCTGTTCCTGCGCCTGTGCCCACATTCCATCCTTCCTCGCTGAGGGTAGAGGGCAGGAGCCCCCCCTCCCATCCACTCTACGCACACGGAGTGCATCCTCGCCGGCACCATCGAAGGGCCTGCCTGACCCTGTCTTCAAGAGTGCCTGACTCCCGCATGCCGGGCGCCGCGCGGCACGAAAGCGAGGCTGATCCTCGCTCGAAGCAGTTTTACACTGCTTTCATCCGCCGGTAGGCGGAACCGCCGGCGGCCAGCACCAAGGCCACACAAAGGCCTGTTCCTGCGCCTGTGCCCCCATTCCATCCTTCCTCGCTGAGGGTAGAGGGCAGGAGCCCCCCCTCCCATCCACTCTACGCACACGGTGTGCATCCTCGCCGGCACCATCGAAGGGCCTGCCTGACCCTGTCTTCAAGAGTGCCTGACTCCCGCATGCCGGGCGCCGCGCGGCACGAAAGCGAGGCTGATCCTCGCTCGAAGCAGTTTTACACTGCTTTCATCCGCCGGTAGGCGGAACCGCCGGCGGCCAGCACCAAGGCCACACAAAGGCCTGTTCCTGCGCCTGTGCCCCCATTCCATCCTTCCTCGCTGAGGGTAGAGGGCAGGAGCCCCCCCTCCCATCCACTCTACGCACACGGAGTGCATCCTCGCCGGCACCATCGAAGGGCCTGCCTGACCCTGTCTTCAAGAGTGCCTGACTCCCGCATGCCGGGCGCCGCGCGGCACGAAAGCGAGGCTGATCCTCGCTCGAAGCAGTTTTACACTGCTTTCATCCGCCGGTAGGCGGAACCGCCGGCGGCCAGCACCAAGGCCACACAAAGGCCTGTTCCTGCGCCTGTTACGCGCATGGGAGCGCGGCGTGGCCACCCCCCCTGCCCAATTTAAGCCTCCCCGACCGCCTTCTGCAAAGCCCGAGGCAAGCTATCGGATCCAAGCATCCTAACATCTCCATTCATACAAGGAGATCCTACTGTAAGTACTTTGCCCCTGTCCTTGTCCAATTACTGAGTTTGCAATGTTACGACTCCTCCTCAGTCGGCCTATTTCAGTACCCCTTTTACTACGTGGACCGTCACTTCAAGGAGTATAATCTCGCATGCCAGTACCGGGCATACTACTGTAGCCATGTTCTCTGAGCCACTATTTTCTGAACGTGCTTCCGGCCACCCTTGAAACTCTCGAACTATAGCATATCACAAGTATATTGTGCCTCTGGGCCACTACTAGACCACCTTATAACTGTATTGTGCCTTAAGGTCTCTTACAGACCACTTCAATTGTGTTGTGCCTTAAGGTCGCTTACAGACCACTTCAACTGTGTTGTGCCTTAAGGTCGTTTAGAGACTATTTCAATTGTGTTGTGCCTTAAGGTCTATTTCAGACCACTTCAATTGTGTTGTGCCTTAAGGTCTCTTACAGACCATTCAATTGTGTTGTGCCTTAAGGTCTCTTACAGACCACTTCAATTGTGTTGTGCCTTTTGGTCGCCTACAGACCATTTCCTGTCCCTGCCAACTAGCTCATAGGGAACCCACTCTGGCAGCCAGCATCACCATCATGCACATCAGCGTGCGCCTTCTATTGCACTACCTCCTTACCACACATCTGTCCCTATTCACTCAACCACCCAAGTCAACCACTCCTACCATTGAGGCTAATAACCTGGCCTGCCCTTACCCACTTGACCTAGCGTCACCCACCATGACCTTGACACCCTCAACGAGTCCTTCAGTAACTACCGTTGACGCTCACCACCCCTGCAACCAGATTAACCAATACCTCAATGACCCAGCCCTCTGGCTCAAACACTTTGCCACAAAACCTACCCACAACCAACCCTGCCCTCTCACTCTCAGGAACACGAGACTAGGCACCAGATTCCGCATTCGTCCTTCCCGCTCCAACACTACCAAGCAAGCCCCACGCACTCCACCCAGCCCACCTTCGCCCACCGCCACTTGCAAAACTAAGACCACAGGGGTTAAATTGCCTGTGTTCAAGTGTGCCCTCATCAATGCTAGATCTCTCACAGCACACGCTCTTGACATAGCCGACCTTATCACCACTGCCGACCTTGACTTCATTGCCATATCTGAAACCTGGCTACATGCCGCCTCTGGCCCTTCTCTATCCTTGGCCTTACCGCCTGACTATGGCATCACTCGCTGTGACCGCTCCTCTACCCATACTAGAGGTGGCGGCGTGGCATTCATCCACAAAAACTCCCTTGACCTAAGAGTGGTATCCGAATCCAAACTTGAATCAGCTGAACTGCTGACAATCAAATTACTACTAACACCTAACCAAACGGCCACCCTTCACCTTATCTACAGGCCTCCAGGGCCGGCACCCACCTTTGTCAGTGAAATTTCCACTCTTCTTCTTGACAAAACAAAAAACAACTCCCAAACAATCATCTTAGGTGACTTCAATCTTGGTCGCGGTGACCCTAAGGATCCTGTAGCAACTGATCTGGAATATGCTCTTACCGACCTTGGCCTCACCTTGTACTTACAAGAACCGACCCACATCAAAGGTAGGACCATCGATTGGTTAGCCGGTTCCAACTGCAACATCCAGGTCCTCAATAACTCCCCTTGCTTATGGTCTGACCATCACATCATAACATTTAACATTGAAGCTACCCCGCGAGCCCTAACACCCATAGCCCCAGCCCTCCCCACCCGTAATAAAAAAAACATAACAAGAGAACAACTCCTCCCACTGCTACTCCCCTCTCTTAATGCGGCGACCAACGCCTGTTCTGATCCCACCTCCCTAGCAGACATCTACAACCAAACGATGCTCACGGCCATTGACACCATAGCACCAATTAAAACCAGGAAGGCTAAACCACGAGCACATCTCAACTCATGGTTCACTCCACAGCTAAGAATCCTCCGCAAAGCCAAACACTGCGCGGAAAACCGTTGGAAAAGCCACCCTTCTGATGAGCATAAAGACAGCTTCCTTCTCACCTCCCTCACTTATAAAGACGCCATCATCACTGCTAAAAAAGAATCGCTTAATAATCGTATCATGCAAGCCGACTCTAATTCCAAGGAACTCTTTAGAGTCCTAAAAGAGCTCGAAACCCCAGTCTCCACGCCAGACACTTGCACGAAAGACAGCAAATGGTGTGCTAACATTCAAGCAGCCCTTCTAAACAAAATCTCTACGCTCCAATCTAAAATAAATGAAAAACAGGACTGCCTGAGGGGGGACAACCGCTCATTCTCCCCCACTAGGCCCAACTTCTCCAACTCTGCCAACATCAAACCTTTCACCTTCGCACCCCTCACTGTCACCGAAGTAGAAAGCATCATCCTCAGGATGAAACCTTCCAACTGCCAAGGTGACCCGTGCCCAGCCCCCATCATTAAGGACTCCGCCCATGACCTAGCCCCATTCATTACAACCTTCATTAACTCATCGTTTGAAACAGGTATTGTCGCGGACAACCTTAAAGACGCCTGGGTGATCCCGCTACTAAAAAAACCGTCCCTTGACCCAAGCATACCCACGAACTTCCGACCCATCACTACAGTACCATTTCTGCTGAAGATACTGGACCGGGCAGCTTATCTGCAGATCCAAAACTACCTTGAATCTAACAATCTGTTAGGTCTACGACAATCCGGATTTCGGCCCAGACATGGGACCGAAACGGCTTTACTAGACCTAAAAACCCAGATCGAAGTCCTGAAGGACAAGGGCAAATTAGCAATGCTATTACTCCTCGACCTCTCCGCCGCATTTGATTTGGTTAACCACCAGATCCTTTGCAGGCACCTCCACTCTGCTGCCAACTTCTCTCCCTCCGCAGCGGCCTGGATCAAATCCTTCCTGAGCAACAGATCTATGAGGGTCTTTGCACCCTCCGCTGCCGCAGCTCCCTCCCCTATTCATTGCGGTGTTCCTCAGGGTTCTTGCGTGTCACCTACTCTTTACAATATCTTCACGAAACCACTCTTTGATGTGCTTGATTATTTGGGTGTCTCCTACACCAACTATGCGGACGACACCCAGATACTCATTCCCATTTCTGGTGATTATCTTGCTGACACCAAGGCCCTCAATGACGTCTACTTGGTCATCCAAGCCTGGATGGCCCAGCACCAGCTATGTCTGAATGACGATAAGACGGAGCTACTTATCCTGGGTACTTCACAACGCCTTAGCAAACTTGAGCCATCCTATCAGTCATTCATCATAGACGGCAACTCCATACAAGTCTCGAAAGACACCAAAACACTAGGCTTTTACCTAGATTCCACCTTATCCTTGTCAAGACAAACTAATGCAGTCAGGTCCACCTCCGCCTACACGTGCAAACTCATTTCAGCCTGTAGACCTTTCCTCACCACCCACAATAGCGTCACACTAGCGAGAACACTTATCATGGCAAAAATAGATTACTGCAGTGCTCTATATTTAGGCACTAGCCAAGAAAACCTATCCAAACTCCAAACCACCCAGAACAATGCAATTCGAGCAGCCCTGAACATCCCTCGTAACCACCACATCTCAGAAGCCAGAACTAGCCATAAGTGGTTACCCGTGAAGCAGAGAATTTCCCTAAAAACGCTTGCCCTCACGCACAAATGCCTAGCCAACAAGGCTCCGATCTATCTCTGCAGTCAGCTTTCGCGCCACTCCACTGCCCGGCCACTAAGAACTGCCCAGAATAACTGCCTTACTATCCCCAGGTTTAAGCTCCAAAAAGCCGGAGGCACCAGCTTCCCTGTCCTAGCCTCCAAACTTTGGAATACCCTCCCCGCTGCCATCAGAGCTGAAGACTCCTTCAACACCTTCAAGAATAAAACCAAATCCTGGCTCTTTGACCAGCAATAGTTGTGTCAGACATTTGTCCTGCTTACGCAGCCCGCCTGTTCCCTTACATGATTTCCGGGCTGCTACCCTCCCAACTACCTCAGGGATACTTCCTCTGCTGAGCCTAGGGATACTGTACCCTGTGTAATATTTGTAATTATTAAGTTTGTTTTTTGCTGTTTTGACACACTTTTATTGTAATTTATATCCCTGTATGTTCCTTTCTTGCAACCTTGTACAAATTGCGCCCTGATGCCCCTGGGCCTGTGGGTTTGCGCGTTATAAATAAACAAATACAAATACAAATACAAATACAAACAGGAGAGAGACACGGGGCATGAGTGGGGGAGTGGGGGGTACAGGAGACAGACACAGGGCATGAGCAGGGGTGGGGGGGTACAGGAGACAGACACGGGGCATGAGCGGGGGGTGGGTGGCAACAGGAGACAGACACGTGGCATGAGCGGGGGGTGGGGGGAACAACAGAGACAGACGAGGGGGGTGGGGGCAACAGGAGACAGACATGGGGCATGAGCGGGGGGAAAAAAGAGACAGACACAGGGCATGAGCGGGGGTGGGGGGCAACAGGAGACAGACACGGGGCATGAGCGGGGGTGGGGGGCAACAGGAGACAGACACTGGGCATGAGCGGGTGTGGGGGGGAACAGGAGACAGACACGGAGCATGAGCGGGGGGTGGGGAGAACAGGAGACAGACACGGGGCATGAGCGGGGGGTGGGAGGCAACAGGAGACAGACACGGGGTATGAGCGGGGGGTGGGGGGCAAAAGGAGAGACACGGGCATGAGCGGGGGGTGGGGGGCAACAGGAGAGACATGGGGCATGAGCGGGGGGTGGGGGAACAGGAGACAGACAGGGGCATGAGCGAGGGGTGGGGGGAACAGGAGACAGACACGGGGCATGAGCGGGGGGTGGGGAGTACAGGCACGGGGAATGAGCGGGGGGGTGGGGAGAACAGGAGTCAGACACGGGGCATGAGCGGGGGGTGGGAGGAACAGGAGACAGACACAGGGCATGAGCGGGGGGTGGGGAGAACAGGAGACAGACACGGGGCATGAGCAGGGGGTTGGGGGGCAACAAGAGAGAGACACGGGGCATGAGCGGGTAGGGTGAACAGGAGACAGACACGGGGCATGAGCGGGTGGGGGGAAAAGGCAGGAGACAGACACAGGGCATGAGCAGGGGTGTGGGGGGGCAACAGGAGATAGACACGGGGCATGAGCGGGGGTTGGGGAAACAGGATACAGACACAGGGCATGAGCGGGGGGTGGGGAGAACAGGAGACAGACACGGGGCATGAGCGGGGGGTGGGGAGAACAGGAGACAGACACGGGGCATGAGCAGGGGATGGGGGGAACAGGAGACAGATATGGGGCATGAGCGGGTGTGGGGAGAACAGGAGACAGACACAGGGCATGAGCAGGGGGTGGGGGGCAACAGGAGAGAGACACGGGGCATGAGCGCGGATTGGGGGGGTACAGGAGACAGACATGGGGCATGGGTAGGGGCAACAGGAGACAGACATGGGGCATGAGCGGGAGGCGGGGGGAACAGGAGACAGACACGGGCATGAGCGCGGGGGTGGTGGGTAATATGAGGGAAACACGCGGCATGAGCGGGGGGTGGGGGAACACGAGGGAGACACGGGGCATGAGCAGGGGGTGGGGGGCAACAGGAGACAGACACGGGGCATGAGCGGGGGGTGGGGCCAACATGAGAGAGACACGGGGCATGAGCGGGGGGTGGGGAGAACAGGAGACAGACACGGGGCATGAGCGGGGGGTGGGGAGAACAGGAGACAGACACGGGGCATGAGCGGGGGATGGGGAACAGGAGACAGATATGGGGCATGAGCGGGGGTGGGGAGAACAGGAGACAGACACGGGGCATGAGCGGCGGGGTGGGGGACAACAGGAGACAGACACGGGACATGAGCGGGGGGGTGGGGGGCAACAGGAGAGAGACACGGGGCATGAGCACGGAGTGGGGGGGTACAGGAGACAGACACGGGGCATGAGTGGGGGGCGGGGGGAACAAGAGACAGACACAGGGCATGAGCGGGGTGTGGGGGGAACAGAAGACAGACACGGGGCATGAGCGGGGGAGTGGGGGCAACAGGAGAGAGACACGGGGCATGAGCGGGGGGTGGTGGGGTACAGGAGACAGACATGGGGCATGAGCAGGGGGTGGGGGCAACAGGAGAGAGACACGGGGCATGAGTGGGGGGGTACAGGAGACAGACTCGGGGCATGCGCAGGGGGTGGGGGGCAACAGGAGAGAGACACTGGACATGAGCGGTGGGGGGAACAGGAGACAGACACAGGGCATGAGCAGGGGGTGGGGGGGTATAGGAGACAGACACGGGGCATGAGCAGGGGGTGGGGGGTACAGGAGACAGACACGGGGCATGAGCGGGGGGTAGGGGGCAACAGGAGACAGACACGGGGCATGACCGGGGGGTTGGGGGAACAGGAGACAGACACGGGGCATGAGCGGGGGGTGGGGGCAACAACAGAGACAGACGCGGGGGTGGGGCGCAACAGGAGACAGACATGGGGCATGAGCGGGGGGCAACAAGAGACAGACACGGGGCATGAGCGGGGGTGGGGGGCAACAGGAGACAGACACGGGGCATGAGTGGGGGGTGGGGGGCAACAGGAGACAGACACTGGTCATGAGCGGGTGTGGGGGGGAACAGGAGACAGACACGGGGGATGAGCGGGGGGTGGGGAGAACAGGAGACAGACACGGGGCATGAGCGGGGGGTGGGAGGCAACAGGAGACAGACACGGGGCATGAGCGGGGGTGGGGGGCAAAAGGAGAGATATGGGGCATGATCGGGGGGTGGGGGGCAACAGGAGACAGACACGGGGCATGAGCGAGGGGTGGGGGAGCAGGAGACAGACACGGGGCATGAGCGGGGGGTGGGGGAACAACAGACACGGGGCATGAGTGGGGGGTGGGGAGAACAGACACGGGGAATGAGCAGGGGGTGGGGGGCAACAGGAGACAGACACGGGCATGAGCGGGGGGTGGGAGGAACAGGAGACAGACATGGGGCATGAGCGGGGGGGTGGGGGGGCAACAAGAGAGAGACACGGGGCATGAGCGGGTGGGGGGAACAGGCAGGAGACAGACACAGGGCATGAGCGGGAGTGTGGGGGGGCCACAGGAGATAGACACGGGGCATGAGCGGGGGTGGGGGAAACAGGATACAGACACGGGGCATGAGCGGGGGGTGGGGAGAACAGGAGACAGACACGGGGCATGAGCGGGGGGAACAGAAGACAGACACGGGGCATGAGCGGGGGTGGGGGGAAGGGGAGAGAGACACTGGGCATGAGCAGGGTTGGGGGGAGGGAGAGAGACACACGGGGCATGAGCGGGGGGTGGGAGGAGGGAGGGAGACACACGGGGCATGAGCGGGGCGTGGGCAGGAGGAAGAGAGACACACGGGGCATGAGCGGGGGGTGGGCGGGAGGGAGAGAGACACACGGGGCATGAGCGGGGGTGGGGGGGAGGGAGAGAGACACACGGGGCATGAGCGGGGGGTGGGGAGAACAGGAGACAGACACGGGGCATGAACGGGGGTTGGGGGGCAACAAGAGAGAGACACGGGGCATGAGCGGGTGAGCGGGTGGGGGGAACAGGAGACAGACACGGGGCATGAGCAGGTGGGGGGAACAGGCAGGAGACAGACACAGGGTATGAGCGGGGGTGTGGGGGGCAACAGGAGATAGACACGTGGCATGAGCGGGTGTGGGGGAAACATGATACAGACACGGGGCATGAGCGGGGGGTGGGGAGAACAGGAGACAGACACTGGGCATGAGCGGGGGGTATGGGGGGCAAAAGGAGACAGACACGGCACATGAGGGGAACAGGAGACAGATACGGGGCATGAGCGGGTGGTGGGGAGAACATTAGACAGACACGGGGCATGAGCGGGGGGAACAGAAGACAGAAACGGGGCATGAGTGGGGGGTGGGGGGAAGGGGAGAGATACACGAGGCATGAGCGGGGTTGGGGGGAGGGAGAGAGACACACGGGGCATGTGCAGGGGGTGGGAGGAGGGAGAGAGACACACGGGGCATGAGCGGGGGGTGGGCGGGAGGAAGAGAGACACACGGGCATGAGCGGGTGGTGGGCGGGAGGGAGAGAGACACACGGGGCATGAGCGGGGGTGGGGGGGAGGGAGAGAGACACATGGGGCATGAGCGGGGGTGGGGGGTAGGGGAGAGAGACACACGGGGCATGAGCGGGGGGTGGGGGGAGGGAGAGAGTCACACGGGGCATGAGCAGGGGTTGGGGAAGGGAGAGACACACGGGGCATGAGCAGGAGGGGGAGTGACACACGGGACATGAGCGGGGGTGGGCGGGAGAGGGAAAGAGACACGGGGCAAGAGCGGGAGTGGGCGGGAGGGGAAAAGAGACATGGGGCAAGAGCGGGGGTGGGCGGGAGGGGGAAAGTGACACGGGGCAAGAGCGGGGGTGGGCGGGAGAGGGAAAGAGACACGGAGCAAGAGCGGGCGTGGGCGGGAGGGGGAAAGAGACACGGGGCAAGAGCGCGGGTGGGCAGGAGGGGGAAAGAGACACAGGGCATGAGCGGGGGTGGGTGGGAGGGGGAAAGACACACGGGGCAAGAGCAGGGGTGGGGGGAAGGAGACAGACACACGGGGCAAGAGCGGGGGTGGGGGGTAGGGAGGAGACACACGAGGCATGAGCGGGGGGTTGGGGGAAGGGGATAGAGACACGGGGCATGAGCGGGGGTGGGCGGGAGGGGGAAAGAGACACGGGGCAAGAGCGGGGGTGGGCAGGAGGGGGAAAGAGACACGGGGCAAGAGCAGGGGTGGGCGCGAGGGGGAAAGACACACGGGGCAAGAGCGGGGTTTGGGGGAGGGAGAGAGACACACGGGGCATGAGCGGGGGGTGGGCGGGAGGGAGAGAGACACACCGGGCATGATCGGAGTGGGGGGGGAGAGAGACACACGGGGCATGAGCGGGGGTGGGGGGAAGGGGAGAGAGACACATGGGGCATGAACGGGGGGTGAGGGGAGGGAGAGAGACACACGGGGCATGAGCGGGGAGTGGGGGGGTGGTAGAAAGACACACGGGGCATGAGCAGGGGTTGGGGAATGGAGAGACACACGGGGCATGAGCGGGAGGGGGAGAGACACATTGGACATGAGTGGGGGGTGGGCGGGAGGGGGAGAGACACACAGGGCATGAGCAGGGGCGGGTTGGAGCGGGAAAGACACGGGGCAAGGACGGGGGTGGGTGGGAGGGGACAAGACACGGGGCAAGAGCGGGGGTGGGCGGGAAGGGGAAAGACACACGAGGCATGAGCAGGGGTTGGGGAAGGGAGAGACACACGGGGCATGAGCGGGAGGGGGAGTGACACACGGGACATGAGTGGGGGGTGGGCGGGAGGGGGAGAGACACACGGGGCATGAGCTGGGGTGGGTTGGAGGGGGAAAGACACGGGGCAAGAGCGGGGGTGGGCGAGGGGAAAAGGCACGGGGCAAGAGCTGGGGTGGGCGGGAGGGGGAAAGAGACACAGTGCAAGAGCGGGGGTGGGCGGGAGGGGAAAAGAGACACAGGGCAAGAGCGGGGGTGATCTGGATGGGGAAAGAGACACGGGGCAAGAGTGGGGGTGGGCGGGAGGGGGAAAGAGACATGGGGCAAGAGTGGGGGTGGGCGGGAGGGGGAAAGAGACACGGGGCAAGAGCGGGTGTGGGGGGGAACAGGAGACAGACACAGAGCATGAGCGGGGGTGGGGAGAACAGGAGACAGACACGGGGCATGAGCGGGGGGTGGGTGGCAACAGGAGATAGACACGGGGCATGAGCGGGGGGTGGGGGGCAAAAGGAGAGACACGGGGTATGAGCAGGGGTGGGGGGCAACAGTAGAGACATGGGGCATGAGCGGCGGGGGGTGGGGCGAACAGGAGACAGACACGGGGCATGAGCGAGGGGTGGGGGGAACAGGAGACAGACACGGGGCATGAGCGGGGGGCAAAAAGAGACAGACACAGGGCATGAGCGGGGGTGGGGGGCAACAGGAGACAGACACAGGGCATGAGCGGGGGTGGGGGCAACAGGAGACAGACACTGGGCATGAGCGGGTGTGGGGGGGAACAGGAGACAGACACGGAGCATGAGCGGGGGGTGGGGAGAACAGGAGACAGACACGGGGCATGAGCGGGGGGTGGGAGGCAACAGGAGACAGACACGGGGCATGAGCGGGGGGTGGGGGGCAAAAGGAGAGACACGGGGCATGAGCGGGGGGTGGGGGGCAACAGGAGAGACATGGGGCATGAGCGGGTGGTGGGGGAACAGGAGACAGACACGGGGCATGAGCGAGGGGTGGGGGGAACAGGAGACAGACACGGGGCATGAGCGGGGGGTGGGGAGAACAGGCACGGGGAATGAGCGGGGGGGTGGGGAGAACAGGAGTCAGACACGGGGCATGAGCGGGGGGTGGGAGGAACAGGAGACAGACACGGGGCATGAGCGGGGGGTGGGGAGAACAGGAGACAGACACGGGGCATGAGCGGGGGGTTGGGGGGCAACAAGAGAGAGACACGGGGCATGAGCAGGTGGGGGGAACAGGAGACAGACACGGGGCATGAGCGGGAGGGGGAACAGGCAGGAGACAGACACAGGGCATGAGCAGGGGTGTGGGGGTGCAACAGGAGATAGACACGGGGCATGAGCGGGGGTTGGGGAAACAGGATACAGACACAGGGCATGAGCGGGGGGTGGGGAGAACAGGAGACAGACACGGGGCATGAGCGGGGGGGTGGGGAGAACAGGAGACAGACACGGGGCATGAGCAGGAGATGGGGGGAACAGGAGACAGATATGGGGCATGAGCGGGGGTGGGGAGAACAGGAGACAGACACAGGGCATGAGCGGGGGGTGGGGGGCAACAGGAGAGAGACACGGGGCATGAGCGCGGATTGGGGGGTACAGGAGACAGACATGGGGCATGGGTAGGGGCAACAGGAGACAGACATGGGGCATGAGCGGGAGGCGGGGGGAACAGGAGACAGACACGGGCATGAGCGCGGGGGTGGCGGGTAATATGAGGGAAACACGCGGCATGAGCGGGGGGTGGGGGAACACGAGGGAGACACGGGGCATGAGCAGGGGGTGGGGGGCAACAGGAGACAGACACGGGGCATGAGCGGGGGGTGGGGCCAACATGAGAGAGACACGGGGCATGAGCGGGGGGTGGGGAGAACAGGAGACAGACACGGGGCATGAGCGGGGGGGTGTGGAGAACAGGAGACAGACACGGGGCATGAGCGGGGGATGGGGGAACAGGAGACAGATACGGGGCATGAGCGGGCGGGGGTGGGGAGAACAGGAGACAGACACAGGGCATGAGCGGCGGGGTGGGGGACAACAGGAGACAGACACGGGACATGAGCGGGGGGGGTGGGGGGCAACAGGAGAGAGACACGGGGCATGAGCACGGAGTGGGGGGTACAGGAGACAGACCCGGGGCATGGGTGGGGGCAACAGGAGACAGACACGGGGCATGAGCGGGGAGCGGGGGGAACAAGAGACACACACGGGGCATGAGCGGGGGGTAGGGGGAACAGAAGACAGACACGGGGCATGAGCGGGGGAGAGGGGGCAACAGGAGAGAGACACGGGGCATGAGCGGGGGGGCAACAGGAGAGAGACACGGGGCATGAGCACGGAGTGGGGGGGTACAGGAGACAGACACGGGGCATGGGTGGGGGCAACAGGAGACAGACACGGGGCATGAGCGGGGGGCGGGGGGAACAAGAGACAGACACGGGGCATGAGCGGGGGGTGGGGGGAAAAGAAGACAGACACGGGGCATGAGAGGGGGAGTGGGGGCAACAGGAGAGAGACACGGGGCATGAGCGGGGGGTGGTGGGGTACAGGAGACAGACATGGGGCATGAGCAGGGGGTGGGGGACAACAGGAGAGAGACACGGGGCATGAGTGGGGGAGTGGGGGGGTACAGGAGACAGACACGGGGCATGCGCAGGGGGTGGGGGCAACAGGAGAGAGACACTGGACATGATCGGGTGGGGGGAACAGGAGACAGACACAGGGCATGAGCAGGGGGTGGGGGGGTATAGGAGACAGACACGGGGCATGAGCGGGGGGTGGGGGGTACAGGAGACAGACACGGGGCATGAGCGGGGGGTAGGGGGCAACAGGAGACAGACACGGGGCATGACCAGGGGGTGGGGGGAACAGGAGACAGACACGGGGCATGAGCGGGGGGTGGGGGCAACAACAGAGACAGACGCGGGGGTGGGGCGCAACAGGAGACAGACATGGGGCATGAGCGGGGGGCAACAAGAGACAGACACGGGGCATGAGCGGGGGTGGGGGGCAACAGGAGAGAGACACGGGGCATGAGTGGGGGGTGGGGGGCAACAGGAGACAGACACTGGTCATGAGCGGGTGTGGGGGGGAACAGGAGACAGACACGGAGCATGAGCGGGGGGTGGGGAGAACAGGAGACAGACACGGGGCATGAGCGGGGGGTGGGAGGCACCAGGAGACAGACACGGGGCATGAGCGGGGGGTGGGGGGCAAAAGGAGAGATATGGGGCATGAGCGGGCGGTGGGGGGCAACAGGAGAGACATGGGGCATGAGCGGGGGGTGGGGGAACAGGAGACAGACACGGGGCATGAGCGAGGGGTGGGGGAACAGGAGACATACACGGGGCATGAGCGGGGGGTGGGGGAACAACAGACACGGGGCATGAGTGGGGGGTGGGGAGAACAGACACGGGGAATGAGCAGGGGGTGGGGGGCAACAGGAGACAGACACGGGCATGAGCGGGGGGTGGGAGGTACAGGAGACAGACATGGGGCATGAGCGGGGGGTGGGGGGGCAACAAGAGCGAGACACGGGGCATGAGCGGGTGGGGGGACAGGCAGGAGACAGACACAGGGCATGAGCGGGAGTGTGGGGGGGAAACAGGAGATAGACACGGGGCATGAGCGGGGGTGGAGGAAACAGGATACAGACACGGGGCATGAGCGGGGGGTGGGGAGAACAGGAGACAGACACGGGGCATGAGCGGGGGGAACAGAAGACAGACACGGGGCATGAGCGGGGGTGGGGGGAAGGGGAGAGAGACACTGGGCATGAGCAGGGTTGGGGGGAGGGAGAGAGACACACGGAGCATGAGCGGGGGGTGGGAGGAGGGAGAGAGAGACACGGGGCATGAGCGGGGGGTGGGCAGGAGGAAGAGAGACACACGGGGCATGAGCGGGGGGTGGGCGGGAGGGCGAGAGACACACGGGGCATGAGCGGGGGTGGGGGGGAGGGAGAGAGACACACGGGGCATGAGCAGGGGGTGGGAGGAAGTGGAGAGAGACACACGGGGCATGAGCGGGGGTTGGGGGAGGGAGAGAGACACACGGGGCATGAGCGGGGGGTGGGGAGAACAGGAGACAGACACGGGGCATGAGCGGGGGGTTGGGAGGCAACAAGAGAGAGACACGGGGCATGAGCGGGTGAGCAGGTGAGCGGGTGGGGGGAACAGGAGACAGACACAGGGCATGAGCGGGTGGGGGGAACAGGCAGGAGACAGACACAGGGTATGAGCGGGGGTGTGGGGGGCAACAGGAGATAGACACGTGGCATGAGCGGGTGTGGGGGAAACATGATACAGACACGGGGCATGAGCGGGGGTGGGGAGAACAGGAGACAGACACGGGGCATGAGCGGGGGGTATGGGGGGCAAAAGGAAACAGACACGGCACATGAGGGGAACAGGAGACAGATACGGGGCATGAGCGGGTGGTGGGGAGAACATTAGATAGACACGGGGCATGAGCGGGGGGAACAGAAGACAGAAACGGGGCATGAGTGGGGGGTGGGGGGAAGGGGAGAGATACACGAGGCATGAGCGGGGTTGGGGGGAGGGAGAGAGACACACGGGGCATGAGCAGGGGGTGGGAGGAGGGAGAGAGACACACGGGGCATGAGCGGGGGGTGGGCGGGAGGAAGAGAGACACACGGGCATGAGCGGGGGGTGGGCGGGAGGGAGAGAGACACACGGGGCATGAGCGGGGGTGGGGGGGAGGGAGAGAGACACATGGGGCATGAGCGGGGGTGGGGGGTAGGGGAGAGAGACACACGGGGCATGAGCGGGGGGTGGGGGGAGGGAGAGAGACACATGGGGCATGAGCGGGGGGTGGGGGGGAGGGCGAGAGACACACGGGGCATGAGCAGTGGTTGGGGAAGGGAGAGACACACGGGGCATGAGCAGGAGGGGGAGAGACACACAGGACATGAGCGGGGGGTGGGCGGGAGGGGGAGAGACACACGGGGCATGAGCAGGGGTGGGTGGAGGTGGGAAAGACACGGGGCAAGAGCGGGGGTGGGCAGGAGGGGAAAAGACACGGGGCAAGAGCGGGGGTGGGCGGGATTGGGAAAGAGACACAGGGCAAGAGCGGGAGTGAGCGGGAGGGGGAAAGAGACATGGGGCAAGAGCGGGGGTGGGCGGGAGGGGGAAAGAGACACGGGGCGAGAGCGGGAGTGGGCGGGAGGGGAAGAGACATGGGGCAAGAGCGGGGGTGGGCGGGAGAGGGAAAGAGACACGGGGCAAGAGCGGGAGTGGGCGGGAGGGGGAAAGAGACATGGGGCAAGAGCGGGGGTGGGCGGGAGGGGGAAAGTGACACGGGGCAAGAGCGGGGGTGGGCGGGAGGGGGAAAGAGACACGGAGCAAGAGCGGGCGTGGGTGGGAGGGGGAAAGAGACACGGGGCAAGAGCGCGGGTGGGCAGGAGGGGGAAAGAGACACAGGGCATGAGCGGGGGTGGGTGGGAGGGGGAAAGACACATGGGGCAAGAGCAGGGGTGGGGGGAAGGAGACAGACACACGGGGCAAGAGCGGGGGTGGGGGTAGGGAGGGAGACACACGAGGCATGAGCGGGGGGTTGGGGGAAGGGGATAGAGACACGGGGCATGAGCGGGGGTGGGCGGGAGGGGGAAAGAGACACAGGGCAAGAGCGGGGGTGGGCAGGAGGGGGAAAGAGACACGGGGCAAGAGCGGGGGTGGGCGCGAGGGGGAAAGACACACAGGGCAAGAGCAGGGTTGGGTGGAGGGAGAGAGACACACGGGGCATGAGCGGGGGGTGGGAGGAGGGACAGAGACACACGGGGCAAGAGCAGGGGGTGGGCGGGAGGAAGAGAGACACACCGGGCATGATCGCGGTGGGGGGGAGAGAGACACACGGGGCATGAGCGGGGGTGGGGGGAAGGGGAGAGAGACACACAGGGCATGAGCGGGGGGTGGGAGGAGGGAGAGAGACACACGGGGCATGAGCGGGGGGTGGGCGGGAGGAAGAGAGACACACGGGGCATTAGCGGGGGGTGGGCGGGAGGGAGAGAGACACACCGGGCATGATCGGGGTGAGGGGAGGGAGAGAGACACACGGGGCATGAGCGGGGGGTGGGGGGGAGGGCGAGAGACACACGGGGCATGAGCAGGGGTTGGGGAAGGGTGAGACACACGGGGCATGAGCAGGAGCGGGAGAGACACACGGGACATGAGCGGGGGGTGGGCGGGAGGGGGAGAGACACACGGGGCATGAGCAGGGGTGGGTGGAGGTGGGAAAGACACGGGGCAAGAGCGGGGGTGGGCAGGAGGGGAAAAGACACGGGGCAAGAGCGGGGGTGGGCGGGATTGGGAAAGAGACACAGGGCAAGAGCGGGAGTGGGCGGGAGGGGGAAGAGACATGGGGCAAGAGCGGGGGTGGGCGGGAGGGGGAAAGAGACACGGGGCGAGAGCGGGAGTGGGCGGGAGGGGGAAGAGACACGGGGCATGAGCGAGGGGTGGGGGAACAGGAGACATACACGGGGCATGAGCGGGGGGTGGGGGAACAACAGACACGGGGCATGAGTGGGGGGTGGGGAGAACAGACACGGGGAATGAGCAGGGGGTGGGGGGCAACAGGAGACAGACACGGGCATGAGCGGGGGGTGGGAGGTACAGGAGACAGACATGGGGCATGAGCGGGGGGTGGGGGGGGCAACAAGAGCGAGACACGGGGCATGAGCGGGTGGGGGGAACAGGCAGGAGACAGACACAGGGCATGAGCGGGAGTGTGGGGGGGAAACAGGAGATAGACACGGGGCATGAGCGGGGGTGGGGGAAACAGGATACAGACACGGGGCATGAGCGGGGGGTGGGGAGAACAGGAGACAGACACGGGGCATGAGCGGGGGGAACAGAAGACAGACACGGGGCATGAGCGGGGGTGGGGGGAAGGGGAGAGAGACACTGGGCATGAGCAGGGTTGGGGGGAGGGAGAGAGACACACGGAGCATGAGCGGGGGGTGGGAGGAGGGAGAGAGAGACACGGGGCATGAGCGGGGGGTGGGCAGGAGGAAGAGAGACACACGGGGCATGAGCGGGGGGTGGGCGGGAGGGCGAGAGACACACGGGGCATGAGCGGGGGTGGGGGGGAGGGAGAGAGACAAACGGGGCATGAGCAGGGGGTGGGAGGAAGTGGAGAGAGACACACGGGGCATGAGCGGGGGTTGGGGGAGGGAGAGAGACACACGGGGCATGAGCGGGGGGTGGGGAGAACAGGAGACAGACACGGGGCATGAGCGGGGGGTTGGGAGGCAACAAGAGAGAGACACGGGGCATGAGCGGGTGAGCAGGTGAGCGGGTGGGGGGAACAGGAGACAGACACAGGGCATGAGCGGGTGGGGGGAACAGGCAGGAGACAGACACAGGGTATGAGCGGGGGTGTGGGGGGCAACAGGAGATATACACATGGCATGAGCGGGTGTGGGGGAAACATGATACAGACACGGGGCATGAGCGGGGGTGGGGAGAACAGGAGACAGACACGGGGCATGAGCGGGGGGTATGGGGGGCAAAAGGAAACAGACATGGCACATGAGGGGAACAGGAGACAGATACGGGGCATGAGCGGGTGGTGGGGAGAACATTAGATAGACACGGGGCATGAGCGGGGGGAACAGAAGACAGAAACGGGGCATGAGTGGGGGGTGGGGGGAAGGGGAGAGATACACGAGGCATGAGCGGGGTTGGGGGGAGGGAGAGAGACACACGGGGCATGAGCAGGGGGTGGGAGGAGGGAGAGAGACACACGGGGCATGAGCGGGGGGTGGGCGGGAGGAAGAGAGACACACGGGCATGAGCGGGGGGTGGGCGGGAGGGAGAGAGACACACGGGGCATGAGCGGGGGTGGGGGGGAGGGAGAGAGACACATGGGGCATGAGCGGGGGTGGGGGGTAGGGGAGAGAGACACACGGGGCATGAGCGGGGGGTGGGGGGAGGGAGAGAGACACACGGGGCATGAGCGGGGGGTGGGGGGGAGGGCGAGAGACACACGGGGCATGAGCAGTGGTTGGGGAAGGGAGAGACACACGGGGCATGAGCAGGAGGGGGAGAGACACACGGGACATGAGCGGGGGGTGGGCGGGAGGGGGAGAGACACACGGGGCATGAGCAGGGGTGGGTGGAGGTGGGAAAGACACGGGGCAAGAGCGGGGGTGGGCAGGAGGGGAAAAGACACGGGGCAAGAGCGGGGGTGGGCGGTGTTGGGAAAGAGACACAGGGCAAGAGCGGGAGTGAGCGGGAGGGGGAAAGAGACATGGGGCAAGAGCGGGGGTGGGCGGGAGGGGGAAAGAGACACGGGGCGAGAGCGGGAGTGGGCGGGAGGGGGAAGAGACATGGGGCAAGAGCGGGGGTGGGCGGGAGAGGGAAAGAGACACGGGGCAAGAGCGGGAGTGGGCGGGAGGGGGAAAGAGACATGGGGCAAGAGCGGGGGTGGGCGGGAGGGGGAAAGTGACACGGGGCAAGAGCGGGGGTGGGCGGGAGGGGGAAAGAGACACGGAGCAAGAGCGGGCGTGGGCGGGAGGGGGAAAGAGACACGGGGCAAGAGCGCGGGTGGGCAGGAAGGGGAAAGAGACACAGGGCATGATCGGGGGTGGGTGGGAGGGGGAAAGACACACGGGGCAAGAGCAGGGGTGGGGGGGAAGGAGACAGACACACGGGGCAAGAGCGGGGGTGGGGGGTAGGGAGGGAGACACACGAGGCATGAGCGGGGGGTTGGGGGAAGGGGATAGAGACACGGGGCATGAGCGGGGGTGGGCGGGAGGGGGAAAGAGACACAGGGCAAGAGCGGGGGTGGGCAGGAGGGGGAAAGAGACACGGGGCAAGAGCGGGGGTGGGCGCGAGGGGGAAAGACACACGGGGCAAGAGCAGGGTTGGGTGGAGGGAGAGAGACACACGGGGCATGAGCGGGGGGTGGGAGGAGGGACAGTGACACACGGGGCAAGAGCAGGGGGTGGGCGGGAGGAAGAGAGACACACGGGGCATGAGCGGGGGGTGGGCGGGAGGGAGAGAGACACACCGGGCATGGACGCGGTGGGGGGGGAGAGAGACACACGGGGCATGAGCGGGGGTGGGGGGAAGGGGAGAGAGACACACGGGGCATGAGCGGGGGGTGGGAGGAGGTAGAGAGACACACGGGGCATGAGCGGGGGGTGGGCGGGAGGAAGAGAGACACACGGGGCATTAGCGGGGGGTGGGCGGGAGGGAGAGAGACACACCGGGCATGATCGGGGTGGGGGGAGGGAGAGAGACACACGGGGCATGAGCGGGGGGTGGGGGGGAGGGCGAGAGACACACGGGGCATGAGCAGGGGTTGGGGAAGGGAGAGACACACGGGGCATGAGCAGGAGCGGGAGAGACACACGGGACATGAGCGGGGGGTGGGCGGGAGGGGGAGAGACACACGGGGCATGAGCAGGGGTGGGTGGAGGTGGGAAAGACACGGGGCAAGAGCGGGGGTGGGCAGGAGGGGAAAAGACACGGGGCAAGAGCGGGGGTGGGCGGGATTGGGAAAGAGACACAGGGCAAGAGCGGGAGTGGGCGGGAGGGGGAAAGAGACATGGGGCAAGAGCGAGGGTGGGCGGGAGGGGGAAAGAGACACGGGGCGAGAGCGGGAGTGGGCGGGAGGGGGAAGAGACATGGGGCAAGAGCGGGGGTGGGCGGGAGAGGGAAAGAGACACGGGGCAAGAGCGGGAGTGGGCGGGAGGGGGAAAGAGACATGGGGCAAGAGCGGGGGTGGGCGGGAGGGGGAAAGTGACACGGGGCAAGAGCGGGGGTGGGCGGGAGGGGGAAAGAGACACGGAGCAAGAGCGGGCATGGGCGGGAGGGGGAAAGAGACACGGGGCAAGAGCGCGGGTGGGCAGGAGGCGGAAAGAGACACAGGGCATGAGCGGGGGTGGGTGGGAGGGGGAAAGACACACGGGGCAGGAGCAGGGGTGGGGGGAAGGAGACAGACACACGGGGCAAGAGCGGGGGTGGGGGGTAGGGAGGCAGACACACGAGGCATGAGCGGGGGGTTGGGGGAAGGGGATAGAGACACGGGGCATGAGCGGGGGTGGGCGGGTGGGGAAAGAGACACGGGGCAAGAGCGGGGGTGGGCAGGAGGGGGAAAGAGACACGGGGCAAGAGCGGGGGTGGGCGCGAGGGGGAAAGACACACGGGGCAAGAGCAGGGTTGGGGGGAGGGAGAGAGACACACGGGGCATGTGCGGGGGGTGGGAGGAGGGAGAGAGACACACGGGGCATGAGCGGGGGGTGGGCGGGAGGAAGAGAGACACACGGGGCATGATCGTGGTGGGGGGAGAGACACACGGGGCATGAGCGGGGGTGGGGGGAAGGGGAGAGAGACACACGGGGCATGAACGGGGGGTGAGGGGAGGGAGAGAGACACACGGGGCATGAGCGGGGGGTGGGGAGGCGGTAGAAAGACACACAGGGCATGAGCAGGGGTTGGGGAATGGAGAGACACACGTGGCATGAGCGGGAGGGGGAGAGACACATGGGACAAGAGTGGGGGGTGGGCGGGAGGGGGAGAGACACACGGGGCATGAGCAGGGGTGGGTTGGAGGGGGAAAGACACGGGGCAAGGACGGGGGTGGGTGGGAGGGGACAAGACACGGGGCAAGAGCGGGGGTGGGCGGGAAGGGGAAAGACACACGAGGCATGAGCAGGGGTTGGGGAAGGGAGAGATACACGGGGCATGAGCGGGAGGGGGAGTGACACACGGGACATGAGTGGGGGGTGGGCGGGAGGGGGAGAGACACACGGGGCATGAGCTGGGGTGGGTTGGAGGGGGAAAGACACGGGGCACGAGCGGGGGTGGGCGAGGGGAAAAGGCACGGGGCAAGAGCTGGGGTGGGCGGGAGGGGGAAAGAGACACAGGGCAAGAGCGGGGGTGGGCGGGAGGGGAAAAGAGACACAGGGCAAGAGCGGGGGTGATCTGGAGGGGGAAAGAGACACGGGGCAAGAGTGGGGGTGGGCGGGAGGTGGAATGAGACACGGGGCAAGAGCGGGGGTGGGCGGGAGGGGGAAAGAGACATGGGGCAAGAGTGGGGGTGGGCGGGAGGGGGAAAGAGACATGGGGCAAGAGCGGGTGTGGGGGGAACAGGAGACAGACACAGAGCATAAGTGGGGGTGGGGAGAACAGGAGACAGACACGGGGCATGAGCGGGGGGTGGGTGGCAACAGGAGATAGACACGGGGCATGAGCGGGGGGTGGGGGGCAAAAGGAGAGACACGGGGTATGAGCGGGGGTGGGGGGCAACAGGAGAGACATGGGGCATGAGCGGCGGGGGGTGGGGGAACAGGAGACAGACACGGGGCATGAGCGAGGGGTGGGGGGAACAGGAGACAGACACGGGGCATGAGCGGGGGGTGTGGGAACAACAGACACGGGGCATGAGCGGGGGTTGGGGAGAACAGACACGGCGCATGAGGGGGGGTGGGGGTCAACAGGAGACAGACACGGGCATGAGCGGGGATGGGAGGAACAGGAGACAGACACGGGGCATGAGCGAGGGGTGGGGGGAACAGGAGACAGACACGGGGCATGAGCGGGGGGTGTGGGAACAACAGACACGGGGCATGAGCGGGGGTTGGGGAGAACAGACACGGCGCATGAGGGGGGGTGGGGGGCAACAGGAGAGACATGGGGCATGAGCGGCGGGGGGTGGGGGAACAGGAGACAGACACGGGGCATGAGCGAGGGGTGGGGGGAACAGGAGACAGACACGGGGCATGAGCAGGGGTGTGGGAACAACAGACACGGGGCATGAGCGGGGGTTGGGAACAACAGACACGGGGCATGAGCGGGGGGTGGGGAGAACAGGAGACAGACACGGGGCATGATCGAGGGGTTGGGGGGCAACAAGAGAGAGACACGGGGCATCAGCGGGTGAGTGGGTGGGGGGAACAGGAGACAGACACGGGGCATGAGCGGGTGGGGGGAACAGGCAGAAGACAGACACATGGCATGAGCAGGGGTGTGGGGGGCAACAGGAGATAGACACGGGGCATGAGCGGGGGTGGAGGAACAGGATACAGACACGGTGCATGAGCGGGGGAGGGGAGAACAGACACGGGGCATTAGCGGGGGGTGGGGGTCAACAGGAGACAGAAACGGGGCATGAGCAGGGGGTGGGAGGAACAGGAGACAAACATGGGGCATGAGCGGGGGGTGGGGAGAACAGGAGACAGACACGGGGCATGAGCGTGGGGTTGGGGGGCAACAAGAGAGAGACACGCGGCATGAGCGGGTGAGCGGGTGGGGGGAACAGGAGACAGACACGGGGCATGAGCGGGTGGGGGGAACAGGCAGGAGACAGACACAGGGCATGAGCGGGGGTGTGGGGGGCAACAGGAGATAGACACGGGGCATGAGCGGGTGTGGGGGAAACAGGATACAGACACGGGGCATGAGCGGGGGGTGGGGAGAACAGGAGACAGACACGGGGCATGAGCGGGGGGTATGGGGGGCAAAAGGAGACAGACACGGCACATGAGGGGAACATGAGACAGATACGGGGCATGAGCGGGTGGTGGGGAGAACATTAGACAGACACACGGGGCATGAGCAGGGGTGGGTTGGAGGGGGAAAGACACGGGGCAAGGGCAGGGGTGGGCGGGAGGGGAAAAGACACGGGGCACGAGCGGGGGTGGGCGGGAAGGGAGAAAGACACACGGGGCATGAGCAGGGGTTGGGGAAGGGAGAGACACACGGGGCATGAGCGGGAGGGGGAGAGACACAGTGGACATGAGTGGGGGGTGGGCGGGAGGGGGAGATACACACGGGGCATGAGCAGGGGTGGGTTAGAGGGGGAAAGACACGGGGCAAGAGCGGGGGTGGGCGGGAGGGGAAAAGACACGGGGCAAGAGCGGGGGTGGGCGGGAGGGGAAAAGAGACACGGGGCAAGAGCGGGGGTGATCTGGAGGGGGAAAGAGACACAGGGCAAGAGTGGGGGTGGGCGGGAGGGGAAGGAGACATGGGGCAAGAGCGGGGGTGGGCGGGAGGGGGAAAGAGACATGGGGTAAGAGCGGGGGTGGGCGGGAGGGTGAAAGAGACACAGGCCAAGAGCGGGTGTGGGGGGGAACAGGAGACAGACACGGAGCATGAGCGGGGGTGGGGAGAACAGGAGAAAGACACGGGGCATGAGCGGGGGGTGGGTGGCAACAGGAGATAGACACGGGGCATGAGCGGGGGGGCAAAAGGAGAGACACAGGGTATGAGCGGGGGGTGGGGGGAACAGGACACAGACACGGGGCATGAGCGAGGGGTGGGGAGAACAGGAGACAGACACGGGGCATGAGCGGGGGGTGTGGGAACAACAGATACGGGGCATGAGCGGGGATGGGGAGAACAGACACGGGGCATGAGCGGGGGGTGGGGGTCAACAGGAGACAGACACGGGCATGAGCGGGGGGTGGGAGGAACAGGAGACAGACACGGGGCATGAGCGGGTGGTGGGGAGAACAGGAGACAGACACGGGGCAGTAGCGGGGGTGGGTGGGAGGGGAAAAGACACAGGGCAAGAGCGGGGGTGGGTGGGAGGGGAAAAGACACGGGGCAAGAGCAGGGGTGGGCGGGAGGGGAAAAGAGACACAGGGCAAGAGCGGGGGTGGGAAGGAGGGGGAAAGAGACACGGGGCAAGAGTGAGGGTGGGCGGGAGGGGGAAAGAGACATGGGGCAAGAGCGGGGGTGGGAGCGAGGATGAAAGAGACATGGGGCAAGAGCGGGGGTGGGAGGGAGGGGGAAAGCGACACGGGGCAAGAGTGGGGGTGGGCGGGAGGGGGAAAGAGACACGGGGCAAGAGCGGGCGTGGGTGGGAGGGGGAAGAGACACGGGGCAAGAGCGCGGGTGGGCAGGAGGGGGAAAGAGACACGGGGCAAGAGCGGGGGTGGGCGTGAGGGGGAAAGACACACGGGGCCAGAGCGGGGTTGGGCGGAGGGAGAGAGACACACGGGGAATGAGCGGGGGGTGGGAGGAGGGAGAGAGACACACGGGGCATGAGGGGGTTGTGGGCGGGAGGGAGAGAGACACACCGGGCATGAGCGGGGGTGGGGGGGAGGGAGAGAGACACACGGGGCATGAGCAGGAGGTGAGGGGAAGGGGAGAGAGAGACACACGGGGCATGAACGGGGGGTGAGGGGAGGGAGAGAGACACACGGGGCATGAGCGGGGGGAGGGGGGGAGGGAGAGAGACACACGGGGCATGAGCAGGGGTTGGGGAAGGGAGAGACACACGGGGCATGAGCGGGAGGGGGAGAGACACACGGGACATGAGTGGGGGTGGGCGGGACAGGGAGAGACACAAGGGGCATGAGCAGGGGTGGGTTGGAGGGGGAAAGACATGGGGCAAGGGCGGGGGTGGGCGGGAGGAGAAAAGACACGGGGCAAGAGCGGGGGTGGGCGGGAGGGGGAAAGACACACGGGGCATGAGCAGGGGTTGGGGAAGGGAGAGACACACGGGGCATGAGCGGGAGGGGGAGAGACACACGGGACATGAGTGGGGGTAGAGCGGGAGGGGGAGAGACACACAGGGTATGAGCAGGGGTGGGTTGGAGGGGGAAAGACACGGGGCAAGAGCGGGGTGGGCGGGAGGGGAAAAGTCACGGAGCAAGAGCGGGGGTGGGCGGGAGGGGGAAACAGACACGGGGCAAGATCGGGGGTGGGTGGGAGGGGAAAAGAGACACAGGGCAAGAGCGGGGATGGTCTGGAGGGGGAAAGAGACAGACGGGGCATGAGCAGGGGTTGGGGAAGGGAGAGACACACGGGGCATGAGCGGGAGGGGGAGAGACACACGGGACATGAGTGGGGGTGGGCGGGACAGGGAGAGACACACGGGGCATGAGTAGGGGTGGGTTGGAGGGGGAAAGACATGGGGCAAGGGCGGGGGTGGGCGGGAGGAGAAAAGACACGGGGCAAGAGCGGGGGTGGGCGGGAGGGGGAAAGACACACGGGGCATGAGCAGGGGTTGGGGAAGGGAGAGACACACGGGGCATGAGCGGGAGGGGGAGAGACACACGGGACATGAGTGGGGGTAGAGCGGGAGGGGGAGAGACACACGGGGTATGAGCAGGGGTGGGTTGGAGGGGGAAAGACATGGGGCAAGAGCGGGGTGGGCGGGAGGGGAAAAGTCACGGAGCAAGAGCGGGGGTGGGCGGGAGGGGGAAAGAGACACGGGGCAAGATCGGGGGTGGGTGGGAGGGGAAAAGAGACACAGGGCAAGAGCGGGGATGGTCTGGAGGGGGAAAGAGACACGGGGCAAGAGTGGGGGTGGGCGGGAGGGGGAAAGAGGCACGGGGCAAGAGCGGGGTTTGGCGGGAGGGGAAAAGAGACACGGGGCAAGAGCAGGGGTGGTCTGGAGGGGGAAAGAGACACGGGGCAAGAGTGGGGGTGGGTGGGAGGGGGAAAGAAACACGGGGCAAGAGTGGGGGTGGGCGGGAGCGGGAAAGAGACATGGGGCAAGAGCAAGGGTGGGCGGGAGGGGGAAAGAGACATGGGGCAAGAGTGGGTGTGGGGGGGAACAGGAGACAGACACGGAGCATGAGCGGGGGTGGGGAGAACAGGAGACAGACACGGGGCATGAGCGGGGGGTGGGGGGCAACAGGAGATAGACACGGGCATGAGCGGGGGTGGGGGGCAAAAGGAGAGACAGGGGTATGAGCGGGGGATGGGGGGCAACAGGAGAGACATGGGGCATGAGCGGGGGTGGGGGGAACAGCAGACAGACAGGTTGCATGAGCGAGGGGTGGGGGGAACAGGAGACAGACACGGGGCATGAGCGGGGGGTGGGGGAACAACAGACATGGGGCATGAGCGGGGGGTGGGGAGAACAGACACGGGGCATGAGCGGGGGGTATGGGGGGCAAAAGGAGACAGACACGGCACATGAGGGGAACAGGAGACAGATACGGGGCATGAGCGGGTGGTGGGGATAACATTCGACAGACACGGGGCATGAGCGGGGGGAACAGAAGACAGAAACGGGGCATGAGTGGGGGTGGGGGGAAGGGGAGAGATACACGAGGCATGAGCGGGGTTGGGGGGAGGGATAGAGACACACGGGGCATGAGCAGGGGGTGGGAGGAGGGAGAGAGACACACGGGGCATGAGCGGGGGGTGGGCGGGAGGAAGAGAGACACACGGGCATGAGCGGGGGTGGGCAGGAGGGAGAGAGACACACGGGGCATGAGCGGGGGTGGGGGGTAGGGGAGAGAGACACACGGGGCATGAGCGGGGGTGGGGGGAGGGAGAGAGACACACAGGGCATGAGCAGGGGGTGGGGGGAGGGGGAAAGAGACATGGGGCAAGAGCGGGGGTGGGCGGGAGGGGGAAAGTGACACGGGGCAAGAGCGCGAGTGGGCAGGAGGGGGAAAGAGACACAGGGCATGAGCGGGGGTGGGTGGGAGGGAGAAAGACACGGGGCAAGAGCAGGGGTGGGGGGGAAGGAGACAGACACACGGGGCAAGAGCGGGGGGTGGGAGGAGGGAGAGAGACACACGGGGCATGAGCGGGGGTGGGGGGTAGGGAGGGAGACACACGAGGCATGAGCGGGGGGTTGGGGGAAGGGGATAGAGACACGGGGCATGAGCGGGGGGTGGGAGGAGGGAGAGAGACACACGGGGCATGAGCAGGGGGTGGGCGGGAGGAAGAGAGACACACGGGGCATGAGCGGGGGGTGGGCGGGAGGGAGAGAGACACACCGGGCATGATCGGGGTGGGGGGGGAGAGAGACACACGGGGCATGAGCGGGGGTGGGGGGAAGGGGAGAGAGACACACGGGGCATGAACGGAGGGTGAGGGGAGGGAGAGAGACACACGGGGCATGAGCGGGGGGTGGGGGGGCGGTAGAACGACACACGGGGCATGAGCAGGGGTTGGGGAATGGAGAGACACATGGGGCATGAGCGGGAGGGGGAGAGACACATGGGACATGAGTGGGGGGTGGGCGGGAGGGGGAGAGACACACGGGGCATGAGCAGGGGTGGGTTGGAGGGGGAAAGACACGGGGCAAGGACGGGGGTGGGTGGGAGGGGACAAGACACGGGGCAAGAGCGGGGGTGGGCGGGAAGGGGAAAGACACACGAGGCATGAGCAGGGGTTGGGGAAGGGAGAGACACACGGGGCATGAGCGGGAGGGGGAGTGACACACGGGACATGAGTGGGGGGTGGGCGGGAGGGGGAGAGACACACGGGGCATGAGCTGGGGTGGGTTGGAGGGGGAAAGAAACGGGGCAAGAGCGGGGGTGGGCGAGGGGAAAAGGCACGGGGCAAGAGCTGGGGTGGGCGGGAGGGGAAAGAGACACAGGGCAAGAGCGGGGGTGGGCGGGAGGGGAAAAGAGACACAGGGCAAGAGCGGGGGTGATCTGGAGGGGGAAAGAGACACGGGGCAAGAGTGGGGGTGGGCGGGAGGGGGAAAGAGACACGGGGCAAGAGCGGGGTTGGGCGGGAGGGGGATAGAGACATGGGGCAAGAGTGGGGGTGGGCGGGAGGGGGAAAGAGACACGGGGCAAGAGCGGGTGTGGGGGGGAACAGGAGACAGACACAGAGCATGAGCTGGGGTGGGGAGAACAGGAGACAGACACGGGGCATGAGCGGGGGGTGGGTGGCAACAGGAGATAGACACGGGGCATGAGCGGGGGGTGGGGGGCAAAAGGAGAGACACGGGGTATGAGCGGGGGTGGGGGGCAACATGAGAGACATGGGGCATGAGCGGTGGGGGGTGGGGGAACAGGAGACAGACACGGGGCATGAGCGGGGGGTGTGGGAACAACAGACACGGGGCATGAGCGGGGGTTGGGGAGAACAGACACGGGCATGAGCGGGGGTGGGAGGAACAGGAGACAGACACGGGGCATGAGCGGGGGGTGGGGAGAACAGGAGACAGACACGGGGCATGAGCGGGGGATTGGGGGGCAACAAGAGAGAGACACGGGGCATGAGCGGGTGAGCGGGTGGGGGGTACAGGAGACAGACACGGGGCATGAGCGGGTGGGGGGAACAGGCAGAAGACAGACACAGGGCATGAGCAGGGATGTGGGGGGCAACAGGAGATAGACACGGGGCATGAGCGGGGGTGGAGGAAACAGGATACAGACACGGTGCATGAGCGGGGGTGGGGAGAACAGACACGGGGCATGAGCGGGGTGGTGGGGGTCAACAGGAGACAGAAACGGGGCATGAGCAGGGGGTGGGAGGAACAGGAAACAAACATGGGGCATGAGCGGGGGTGGGGAGAACAGGAGACAGACACGGGGCATGAGCGTGGGGTTGGGGGGCAACAAGAGAGAGACACGCGGCATGAGCGGGTGAGCGGGTGGGGGGAACAGGAGACAGACACGGGGCATGAGCGGGTGGGGGGAACAGGCAGGAGACAGACACAGGGCATGAGCGGGGGTGTGGGGGGCAACAGGAGATAGACACGGGGCATGAGCGGGTGTGGGGGAAACAGGATACAGACACGGGGAATGAGCGGGGGGTGGGGAGAACAGGAGACAGACACGGAGCATGAGCGGGGGGTGTGGGGGGCAAAAGGAGACAGACACGGCACATGAGGGGAACATGAGACAGATACGGGGCATGATCGGGGGGTGGGGAGAACATTAGACAGACACGGGGCATGAGTGGGGGTGGGGGGAAGGGGAGAGAGACACGGGGCATGAGCGGGGTTGGGGGAGCGAGAGAGACACACGGGTCATGAGCAGGGGGTGGGAGGAGGGGGAGAGACACACGGGGCATGAGCGGGGGGTGGGTGGGAGGAAGAGAGACACACGGGCATGAGCGGGGGTTGGGCGGGAGGGAGAGAGACACACGGGGCATGAGCGGGGGTGGGAGGAGGGAGAGAGACACATGGGGCATGAGCGGGGGTGGGGGGAAGGGGAGAGAGACACACGGGGCATGAGCGGGAGGTGGGGGGAGGGAGAGAGACACGGGGCAAGAGCGGGGGGTGGGGGGAGGGAGAGAGACACACGGGGCATGAGCGGGGGTTGGGGAAGGGAGAGACACATGGGGCATGAGCAGGAGGGGGAGAGAAACACGGGACATGAGCGGGGGGTGGGCGGGAGGGGGAGAGACACACGGGGCATGAGCAGGGGTGGTTGGGAGGTGGAAAGACACGGGGAAGAGCGGGGGTGGGCGGGAGGGGAAAAGACACGGGGCAAGAGTGGGGGTGGGCGGGAGGGGGAAAGAGACACAGGGCAAGAGTGGGGGTGGGCGGGAGGGGAAAGAGACACGGGGCAAGAGCGGGGGTGGGCGGGAGGGGGAAAGAGACATGGGGCAAGAGCGGGGGTGGGCGGGAGGGTGAAAGAGACACGGGGCAAGAGCGGGTGTGGGGGGAACAGGAGACAGACACGGAGCATGAGCGGGGGTGGGGAGAACAGGAGACAGACACGGGGCATGAGCGGGGGGTGGGTGGCAAAAGGAGAGACACAGGGTATGAGCGGGGGGTGGGAGGCAACAGGAGAGACATGGGGCATGAGCGGGGGGTGGGGGGAACAGGACACAGACACGGGGCATGAGCGAGGGGTGGGGAGAACAGGAGACAGACACGGGGCATGAGCGGGGGGTGTGGGAACAACAGACACGGGGCATGAGCGGGGGGTGGGGAGAACAGACACGGGGCATGAGCGGGGGGGTCGGGGTCAACAGGAGACAGACACGGGCATGAGCGGGGGGTGGGAGGAACAGGAGACAGACACGGGGCATGAGCGGGTGGTGGGGAGAACAGGGGACAGACACGGGGCATGAGCGGGGGGTTGGGGGGCAACAAGAGAGAGACACGGGCATGAGCGGGTGAGCGGGTGGGGGGAACAGGAGACAGACACGGGGCATGAGCGGGTGGGGGAACAGGCAGAAGACAGACACAGGGCATGAGCGGGGGTGTGGGGGGCAACAGGAGATAGACACGGGGCATGAGCGGGGGTGGAGGAAACAGGATACAGACACGGGGCATGAGCGGGGTGTGGGGAGAACAGGAGACAGACACGGGGCAAGAGCGGGGGGAACAGAAGACAGACACACGGCATGAGCGGGGGGTGGGGGGAAGTTGAGAGAGACACGGGGCATGAGCAGGGTTGGGGTGAGGGAGAGAGACACACAGGGCATGAGCACGGGGTGGGAGGAGGGAGAGAGACAGACAGGGCATGAGTGGGGGGTGGGAGGGAGGAAGGGAGACACATGGGGCATGAGCGGGGGGTGGGTGGGAGGGGGAAAGACACGGGGCAGTAGCGGGGGTGGGTGGGAGGGGAAAAGACACAGGGCAAGAGCGTGGGTGCACGGGAGGGGAAAAGACACGGGGCAAGAGCAGGGGTGGGCGGGAGGGGAAAAGAGACACAGGGCAAGAGCGGGGGTGGGCAGGAGGGGGAAAGAGACACGGGGCAAGAGTGGGGGTGGGCGGGAGGGGGAAAGAGACATGGGGCAAGAGCGGGGGTGGGAGCGAGGATGAAAGAGACATGGGGCAAGAGCGGGGGTGGGCGGGAGGGGGAAAGCGACACGGGGCAAGAGTGGGGGTGGGCGGGAGGGGGAAAGAGACACGGGGCAAGAGCGCAGGTGGGCAGGAGGGGGAAAGAGACACAGGGCATGAGCGGGGGTGGGCGGGAGGGGGAAAGACTCACGGGGCAAGAGCAGGGGTGGGGGGAAGGAGACAGACACATGGGGCAAGAGCGGGGGTGGGGGGTAGGGAGAGACACACACGAGGCATGAGCGGGGGGTTGGGGGAAGGGGAGAGAGACACGGGGCATGAGCGGGGGTGGGCGGGAGGGGGAAAGAGACACGGGGCAAGAGCGGGGGTGGGGGGAAGGGGAGAGAGACACACGGGGCATGAGCATGGGGTGAGAGGAGGGAGAGAGACACACGGGGCATGAGCGGGGGGTGGGCGGGAGGTAGAGAGACACATGGGGCATGAGCGGGGGGTGGGTGGGAGGGGGAAAGACACGGGGCAAGAGCGGGGGTGGGCGGGAGGGGAAAAGACACAGGGCAAGAGCGGGGGTGGGCGGGAGGGGAAAAGAGACACAGGGCAAGAGCGGGGGTGGGCGGGAGTGGGAAAGAGACACGGGGCAAGAGTGGGGGTGGGTGGGAGGGGGAAAGAGACACGGTGCAAGAGCGGGGGTGGGCGG